>NC_090450.1:1005869916-1006183250 GCF_031143425.1 Pleurodeles waltl | reverse complement strand
AAGCCAGAAATTCAACAAGCAGTGCTGAATATGCCTTTCAACGGACAGCAGTTGTTTGGGCCGGAAGTGGACACTGCTATTGAGAAACTTAAAAAGGACACAGATATGGCCAAGGCCATGGGCGCACTCTACTCCCCACAGAGCAGAGGCACATTTCGCAAAACACAGTTCAGAGGAGGGTTTCGGGGACAGAGCACAGAACCCTCAACCTCACAAACAAGGCCCACATACCAGAGCCAGTATCAGAGGGGAAGTTTTCGGGGACAATACAGAGGGGGACAGTTCCCTAAAACTAGAGGGAAGTTCCAAAGTCCCAAGACAACGCAAAATAAACAGTGACTCCAGTGTCACAAATCCCCAACACATAACACCAGTGGGGGGGGGGGAGACTAACAAATTTTTACCAAAACTGGGCGGAAATAACACACGTGGGTCCTAGCCATTATCCAACATGGTTATTGCATAGAATTCCTACAATTCCCTCCAAATGTCCCACCGAAAACACACATGTCCAAACAACACATGGATCTATTACAACTGGAGGTCCAATCGTTACAAAAGGACGCAATAGAACTAGTACCCAATCATCAGAAAGGAACAGGTGTTTAGTCCCTGTACTTTCTCATACCCAAAAAAGACAAAACTCTAAGACCTATCTTAGATCTCAGAACACTAAATCTTTACATCAAATCAGATCACTTTCACATGGTGACACTTCAAGACGTAATCCCCTTGCTCAAACAACAAGACTACATGACAACATTAGACCTCAAGGATGCGTATTTCCATATACCCATACATCCTTCCCACAGAAAATACTTAAGGTTTGTAATCCAAGGGGTACATTACCAGTTCAAAGTGTTGCCATTCGGGATAACAACAGCGCCAAGAGTCTTTACAAAATGCCTTGCCGTAGTGGCAGCCCATATCAGAAGACAGCAAATACATGTGTTCCCGTATCTGGACGATTGGTTAATCAAAACCAATACGCAAGAACGGTGTTCTCAACACACAATACGTTATAGAAACCCTTCACGAGCTTGGGTTCTCACTCAACTACCAAAAATCACACCTACAGCCGTGTCAAATACAACAGTACTTAGGAGCAACAATCAACACAAAAAAAGGGATTGCCACTGCAAGTCTACAAAGGGTACAGGCATTCCAAAACGTAATACAGGCCGTGCACCCAAACCAAAGGTTCCAGGTAAAATTAGTGATAAAACTACTAGACATGATGTCCTCATGCATAGCCATTGTCCCAAACGCAAGATTACACATGCGGCCCTTATAACAGTGCCTAGCATCACAATGGTCACAAGCACAGGGTCAACTTCAAGATCTAGTGTTGATAGACCGCCAAACATACACCTCGCTTCAATGGTGGAATACTATCAATTTAAACCAAGGGCGGCCTTTCCAAGACCCAGTGCCTCAATACGTGATCACAACAGATGCTTCCATGGTAGGGTGGGGAGCACACCTCAACCAACACAGCATCCAGGGACAATGGGACACTCAACAGAAACAACTTCATATAAATCAGTTAGAACTACTAGCAGTATTTCTAGCATTGAAAGCATTTCAACCACTAATAACCCACAAACACATTCTTGTCAAAACAGACAATATGACAACAATGTATTATCTGAACAAACAGGGAGGGAGACACTCGACACAATTGTGTCTCTTAGCTCAAAAGATATGGCATTGGGCGATTCACAACCACATTCGCCTAATAGCGCAATTCATACCAGGAATTCAAAACCAGTTAGCTGACAATCTCTCTCGGGATCACCAACAGATCCACGAATGGGAAATTCATCCCCAGATACTACAAACTTACTTCCAAAGATGGGGAACACCGCAAATAGACCTATTCGCAACAAAAGAAAACGCAAAATGCCAAAACTTCCTATCCAGGTACCCCCACAGCCTCACTCTCAAGGCAATGCGTTATGGATGAGTTGGTCAGGGATATTTGCATACGCTTTTCCCCCTCTCCCACTCCTTCCGTATCTAGTAAACCAATTGAGTCAAAACAAACTCAGACTAATACTGATAACACCAACTTGGGCACGACAACCTTGGTACACAACACTATAAGACCTATCAGTAGTGCCTCATATCAAACTGCCAAACAGACCAGATCTGTTAACTCAACACAAACAACAGATCAGACACCCGAATCCAGCATCAGTAAATCTAGCGATTTGGCTCCTGAAATCTTAGAATTCGGACATCTAGACCTTACACAAGAATGCATGGAGGTCATAAAACAGGCTAGCAAACCAACCACAAGACATTGCTACGCAAATAAGTGGAAAAGGTTTGTTTATTACTGCCATAATAAGCAAATCCAACCATTACACGCATCTGCAAAAAACATCGTAAGCTACCTACTACACTTACAAAAGTCCAAGTTAGCTTTTTCATCCATTAAAATACATCTCACAGCAATTTCGGCTTATCTGCAAATTACGCATTCAACTTCATTATTCAGAATCCCAGTCATAAAAGCATTTATAGAAAGTCTGAAAAGGATTATCCCACCAAGAACACCACCAGTTCCTTCGTGGAACCTCAACATCGTATTAACACGACTCATGGGTCCACCATTTGAACCCATGCACTCATGTGAGATACAGTACTTAACATGGAAAGTAGCCTTTCCAATAGCTATCACATCTCTCAGAAGAGTAAGTGAAATACAAGCCTTTACCATACAAGAACCCTTTATACAGATACACAAACATAAAGTAGTTCTACACACACATCCTAAATTCTTAACTAAAGTCATATCACCGTTCCACTTAAATCAAACAGTGGAACTCCCAGTGTTCTTCCCAGAACCAGATTCTGTAGCTGAGAGCATTACATACATTAGACATCAAAAGGGCACTAATGTACTACATTGATAGAACCAAACAAATTCGCAAAACAAAACAATTGTTTGTTGCTTTCCAAAAACCTCATACAGGGAATCCAATATCCAAACAAGGCATTGCCAGATGGATAGTTAAATGTATTCAAACCTGTTATATAAAAGCAAAAAGAGAACTGCCTATTACACCAAAGGCACACTCCACTAGAAAGAAGGGTGCCACCATGGCCTTTCTAGGAAACATACCAATGACTGAAATCTGTAAGGCAGCCACATGGTCTACGCCTCATACATTTACCAAGCATTACTGCGTGGATGTGTTAACAACACAGCAAGCCACAGTAGGACAAGCAGTATTAAGGGCATTAATTCAAACAATTTCAACTCCTACAGGCTAAACCACCGCTTTTGGGGAGATAACTGCTTACTAGTCTAGGCACAGCATGTGTATCTGCAGCTACACATGCCATTGAACGGAAAATGTCACTTACCCAGTCTACATCTGTTCGTGGCATGAGACGGTGCAGATTCACATGCGCCCTCCCACCTCCCTGGGAGCCTGTAGCTGTTTTAAGTTGACAAAAAATTAAACTTGTAAATTTGTAAATATATCACTTTTAGTCACATTATGTACATACTTACTTACTCCTTTGCATGGGCACTATTACTATATACAACTCCTACCTCACCCTCTGTGGGGAAAACAATCTAAGATGAAGTCGACGCCCATGCGTAATGGAGCCGAAAGGGGAGGAGTCCCTCAATCTCGTGACTCGAAAAGACTTCTTCGAAGAAAAACAACTTGTAACACTCTGAGCCCAACACTAGATGGCGGGATATGCACAGCATGTGAATCTGCAGCGTCTCATGCCACGAACAGATGTACAATGGGTAAGTGACATTTTCCATACATATATATTTTTATATGCACACAAATAATTAGGAAATAGCATAGGGAGCAATATTGCCAAGAAATATAGAAAAACTGGGTAGTTGGGGCCCTAGGGGAGGACCAAACCATGTACTGAAATAGTGGAATGCGAAGTGAAGTCCCACACCCAAGGATATGGAGTCGTTTGAGGGGAGAAGGAAGAACTTGGGACCCCAAAAGGTGAGTACCTAAGTGATCACCAGCTGCAAGGAGAGCAGAGGCAAGTACCTGGTTTTCCTAAGGACTAACAAGAGAACTTAGAAAATGGATTGTGCAAGATCAGGACATGACCAGAGGAACCCAAAGATGGATTCTGGAAGAAGAGGACCAGCAAAAGAAGGCGATCGAGTTCAGTCCATAATGGAGTGTCCAGTCTGGGCAGGAGCCACTACCCACTCTTCTGTGGATGAAGATCCGGGTTGATGGGGTAAGAAGACCAGCTCTGGCGGCCAGGAGCTGAAGAGGAGTCCTGGGAGCCTTGCAGATGGTGTCCCACGTCGGTCGTCAAGTCGCAGATGGTCAGTGGTTAGAAGAACCCCCAACAAGCCTTGGCAAATAAAGGAGGAAACAAACTAAGAGTTGCAAGGAAGAGGACCAGCAAGGTCCAGGGGACTCTACCCTTGGAATGGAGTTCAGGCTGACCCTCCGCATTCGGGAGAGCCAGCAGAAAGTCACAGACCCCACATGCAACCCACTGGCAACAGGTACAGTAAGTTGCAGTGAGTCCTAATCAGCACGCCTGGAGAAGAGTCCCATGTTGCTGGAGCAGCAGACAAGAGACTGTCCTTGCAAGGATGAAGTGCTGGAGGCCCGGGCTACTCTGTGCCTGAAATTCCCTTGGAGCAGGATACATCAACCCTTGGTTGCTGCAAGAGTTGCGGCACAGATGGGTACTGTCTTGGAAGGAGTGGTAAGGGCTCACTGTCTCCCAAAGTGGACAGAGGGCAGAGGACAAGGAGGACCACTCCAGACAACCGCCTGTCTTGCAGGAGCCACGCAGCCGTCATCATTACTGTAGGTGCCTGTAGATGCAGGAGATTGACTCCTTCACTCCAAGGGAGATACTTTCTTGCTTCTTGGTGCAGCTGAGGTCTTGCATACCCCAGAGGATGCACAGCCAGGGAAATGTTGCAGTTGCTGGAAGGAGCCAGGCAAACAATGTTGCAAGGCGAGGTCATCTCAGGAGTTGCAGTCTTGTCTGTTCCTGAAGTGTCCTGTTCAGGTGCCAGTGGCCAGGAGCAGAAGTAGACGATTTAGAGGAGTCATGGTGGAGTCTCGAATGCCGAATTTGGGGACCCACCTGCAAAGGAGTCCCTACATAGCCCTAAGAGGGGGTTTGGTCACTGTGCACAGTGACCACCTATCAGAAGGGGTCTCTGATGTCAACTGCCTTACTTGGGCACTCAGATGCTCCCAGGGACCTCTGCACATCTTGGTTTCAAGATGGCAGAATCAGGTGGCCACCTGGAGGAGCTCTGGGTACCACCTCTGGGGTTGTGATGGACAGGGGAGTGATCACTCTGGTTTTGTCAGTCCAGTTTCGTGCCAGAGCAGAGACCGATAGTCCTCTGGGCTGGTGCAAACCAGTTTATGTAAGGAGGGTACCAAATGTGCCTTTCAAAGGAAACTGGTGGCTTGGGGAGGCTACTGCTCTCTAGCCTTGTAATATGTATTTCCAAAGGAGAGGCTGATGTCTCCCTCTCCCACAGGAAATCCTTGTTGCTGCCTTCCCCTGCCTGAGCTGGTCAAGCAGCAGGTGGGGAGAAACCTGTCGGAGGGGCTACAGCAGTGTGGGCTGCCTGGAAAACCCTGGTATGAGCAGTACTTGGGGGTTCCTCAGAGTACAACCAACACTGGCATTAGTATTGCGGTATGATTCCGACTTGTTTGATACCAAACATGCCAAGGTTCGGAGTTACCAGGTGGTGACCAGTATCCAGTACACTGGTAAAATATCTTCCCCGCACTTATGAAGTCCAGTGCATTGTTTCGTAGTGGCATCTCTGCTCATGCAGGTTTGCCCTCACACACTGGGGACCTGCACCCTGCCATCTGGGCTAGGATGGCCTACCATAGGGGTGACTTACAGGGACCTGGTGTAGTGATCTGCGGTGAAACTTTCAGTTTGTGAAAGACTAATGCTGTTTTTACTAAACCACCATCAAATTATATACATTTTTAATCTACTGTCCATTTATTTTTTTTTTTTATTTTTTTTTTTTTATAACTCAAGATGAAGAACTGGGACATTGTAGCCTGTCCCTTTGGGCTGCATTATAGTTTTCAGGAAGGCTGAAGTGCTCAGAGGTCCCCGCACGTGGGCGGGACTATTTAGTGATTATGACTATAAATGGAAATCCCCTACGAGTGAATAACATTTACTTCTCTCTAGGGAATCCATATAAATGGTCACAAGCATTGAACAGAAAGCTTATCCCACTAAATATTGCAGAGAAGGTAAAACATAAACACCTTCTGAAACCTACCCCATACTTCGGCATTTTCTCTTGAACCTGAATTTGAACAGTTTGCTAAAAGTATGTATTGACCTTCACAGAGCAGCTTTATAAATCTCTGAAATGGGCATGTTTCTTTATAGTCATATATAGCTGCTTTTCCCTTATTTGAATCTGCTTTAGGCTTACTAGGGAAATGTTTACTCGATAACCGAATGTAATGCAATTATCCCTCTAGATATGGACTGCTTTGAAGTGGATGGACCAGTCTTTAGCGGGTCAGAGTTAACAAATTTGTCAGTTTGCCTGACCTCTTGTCTAAATAGAATTACAGTACCCTTTTGAAATCCAGTGAGTGATGGGTCTTTTGCTCTGTATTGGAAATCATGTTGGTAATCAAATAGTGTTTCACATGAAAATCTGACACATTTGGAAGAAAGGTAGGGTAAAGTTTTCATAACTCTTATGAAAAACTGTGCTCTTGTGAACACAAGGCCTAGTTTTCAGACTCTGCACACAAAACTAATAGCTATCAGGCAAGAGGTATTCAATTATAAATGCTGCAGTCACCTTGTGGATAGGTTCTAAAGGAGAACCCATCGGGGTTTATGGAGGTTCTTCAACCTTTTCAAAACATCCATTCAGCCCTGAGGGAAATCTAAATGTCCATACTGCAGGCATTCAGGAGCCAAACCAGCAAGTTCAATGATGGGTGGTTCAGATGTAGGATCTTGCCCTCAAACTTGCAGAAAAGGTCCAATCTATACGGCAGCTTCATGTGTGGTTTCTCTGATAGGTCTGTGAACCCCAACTGCTATGCTCATTCCAGGGTTACAAGAAGCGTTTTTGCTCTGTAAGTTATTGATCAATTGACTAATCGTATTGTAATCTGTGGGATTAGAGGAACAAGTCACCTACCTTTAACTGCAGTTATCCAGTATTATCTTTTACAGATTAACATGCTTGAACCATTCCCGTCGAAGTGGAAGTCCCACTGTACCATAGTAAAGCAGTATGTAACACTATCATAGGATAAAATAACACTAGGCCATCAGTTGACTAGCTTATCTATGTCCTTTTTATTAAAAAAAACAACAAAAAAACTTGAACTATCACCAATCAAGTGCAAGCACCCCCTAGACACTCCAATAGTGACTGGTTCCCTCAGAGTTTCAAGCACAAGTGGGAATAACATCCCTAGTTATAAGACCCTATCAGGAGATGAGTATGGGTTGCATGGGAATCTATGAAAGATGCCAATACTGGATAACTACAGTTACAGGTAAGTAACTAATTTTCTTATCCAGTATTGATCATTCATAGAATCACATGCTCAAATCAGAATAGCTAGCTGTACTGAAAGTAACTTAAGTACCCTTAGAGGATGGTGGGTAAAAACAATATACTTTATAGTAGACTATACAAAAAGAATGTTACATACCAGTAGACCTCTGTTCATGGCATGTAGTGCTGTTAATTCACATGCTATGTATAAGCTGACTATCGAGTGTTGGGTTTGGAATGGTGCAACTTGTTTTTGTTCGAAGAAGCTTTTAGTCACGGGATCAAGTCATTGCTCCTATCTGTAATACTGCGTATGGGCATAGAGTCCGCTTTAGATTGTTTCCCTGCAGGTGGGAGAGTGAAGTAGTGAAAATATAGTAGGATAGAAAAGATGTCCATGCAATGTATCTGCATATTTACAATATTCACATGTCAAATTGCAACGGCCGCACACTTCTGGGAAGGAGAGGGCGCATGTGAATCTACAGCACTACATGCCACGAACAGATGTCTACTGGTAAGTAACATTTTCCGTTTGATGCCATGTGTGGCTGAAGATACATATGCTATGCCTAGACTGTAAAGCAGTCCCTCCATTAGGCGATGGCTAGCATGCATGAGTTGCAATTGTTTGAATTAGTGTTTTTAATACTGCTTGCCCAACATTTGCCTGTTGACGCGCAATAACGTCTACACAATGTTTTGTAAGGGTATGTGGTGTAGACCATGTAGCTGCCTTATGAATATCTGCTATGGGTATACCGCCTAAAAATTCCTTAGATGCACCTTTCTTCCTAGCAGAGTGCGAGCTCTAAGTGATGTAGGTAAATGTCATTTGGCTTTATCATACCAAGTTTGAATAAACTTGACTTTCCATCTAGCTATACTTGATTTAGATACAGGCTCTCCTTTATGGGGCATTGAAAAAGCCATAAAGAGTTGTCTTGTTTTCCTTAAGTCTTTGGTTCTGTCCATTAAATGCATAAGAGCCCTTTTAAGATCAAGAGTGTGTAGAGCCCTTTCCGTTACAGAATCTGGTTAGGGAAAGAAAACTGGTACAGCCATTAACTAATTGATATTAAATTGTGAAACTACTTTTGGAAGGAATTTTGGATTAGTTCTTAATACAAGTTTTTCCTTGTGAATTTGGAGGAAGGCCTTAGCCACCCTTAGCTCGTTCTCACAGGATTAGCACTATGTGTAGGAGGCTGGCCTTGTGTGTAGTGGCTACCTATGGTACCTACACCTAATACCAGGTCCAGTTATCCCTTATTAGTATAGTGTGGGCAGTGTCTAGAAGCCAGGCTCTCTAGAGGTAGCTGTGGATGAGCAGCCAAGACTTAACTAGGAGACATGCAAAGCTCTTGCACCACCACTGTAGTCACACTTAGTACTTAAACACATGAAAGAAAACAGTGTTATAAAAATAAAGTTACTTTATTCTGGTGACACAAATTGCAAAAATACCTTAGACACTATACTCCCTTAGGAGGTAATACACAAATTATGTACACTAGTATGCAGAAATAATCATAAAAACAGTGCAAATAGTGAACATCACAATAGTTAGAAATGGGCCTTGGGGAGCACAAATCATATACTAAGAAGGTAGAATGCGAAAGTCTGTTCCCCCACCTAGGCAAGTGTAGGGGGGGGGGGAGTGAGGAGTACTAGAAAAGCCCAAGAGTTAGTACCACAACCCACCCCAGCGACCAGGAAATAAGGAATAAATCACAGTACGTTTCCGAGATCTCACACAGAGAAGAAAAGAACTATGCAAAACTCAGAGGAGACTGCAAGACACCATCAGTGGTTTACTGGACAAGACCACCTGTGGAAGAAGGGGACCAAGTCCAAGAAGCACAGAAGAGTCCAGGAAGAGCTGGAGCCCCTGCTAACCCAGATGAAGGTGCCAGAGGTAAACCACAAGTGAAAAAGAAGTCAGCACTGCACCCAAGAAGACTAAGTTGGGATCCTGGAGGGTGCAGGTGATGTCCCACGCCGGATGGAGGATTGCAGTCAGGTTTGCGTCGTCTGAGTCTGCTAACAAGCCTTGGCACACGCAAAGCTTGCGGTTAGCGGAAAATGGTGCTGCCGGAGGACCAGGAAGGGACCAGGTGGATTCTACCCACGAGGGGGAGTTAGTGGGTGCCCTCAGCAACACAGAGCCCACAGAAGACCAGGCAACGCACACAGGAGTCGACACAAGTTGCAGAAGAGGTCCACACAGCACTACAACAGAGGCTCCCATGCCGCCGAAGAACCACTCAGGAAACTGTGCGTAGCAAGATAGAATGCTGGTGGCCGGATCTTCAAGATGCACAAAGATCTTGGGGGAAGAATTCCAGCAGCTGCAAAGAACGTGTTGCACAGGGGGTACTGTCTTGTGTGAGGAGGCAAAATCTTAACTCCACCAAACTTGGAAGAGAGTTCAGCACCTGTGATGCAGGAGAGGGGAGCCATGCAGCCAGTCGTCATCGCAGTTGGTGCCTGCCGAAGCAGGGTGTGACTGCTTTATCCCAAGGGAGATTCCTTCTTCCTTCTGATGCAGGCTGAAGACGGGCTATCCTCAGAGGATGCACGACTGGGGAAATGTTGCAGTTGCTGAAAGGAGCCAGAAGGACTCTTGCTGCTTTGTTGCAGCGTGTAGGGTCCTGAAGAGTCCAGATGCAGTTTCTTCAGTCAGAAGTCGAAGTGGAGGATTTCTGCTGGAGTTTTGCAATCCGAATCTGAGGAACCACCCAAAGGAGAGACCCTAAATAGCCCTGAAAGGGGCATTGGTCACTTAGCTGAGTGACCACCTATCGGGAGGGGGCTAGGACATCACCTGCTGGCACTGGCCACTCAGATGCTCCCAGAGTTCCCTGCCAACCTTTAATCTAAGATTGCAAAATCCACGGACCCTCTGGAAGAGTTCTGAACACCACCCCTGGGGTGGAGATGAACATGGGAGTGGTCACTCCTTTGTCCAATTTTGCGCCTGAGCAGGGACAAGGGGGTCCCTGAACCGGTGTAGACTGTTTATGCGAGGAGGGCGCCATATGTGCCCTTCAAATCACTCCCAGTGGCTTGTGGAGGCTACCCCTGCAAAGCCTGTAACACCTATGTCTAAAGGGAGAGGGTGTATCACCCCTCTCCCAAAGGAAATCCTTTGTTCTGCTTTTCTAGGCTTGAGCTTCTAACGCACCAGGAAGGCAGAAACCTGTCCGTGAGGTGGCAGCAGCTCGGGCTGCCTGGAAAACCTCAGAAGGCTGAAATGGCAATACTGGGGGTCCTCTAAAGAGCCCTAAAGGTGAATGGAATCATACAACCAGTGCTTGCAAAAGCATTTGGGTATGGTTCCAACATGTTTGATACCAAACAGGCCTGTATTCAGAGTTACCATTATGTAGCTGGACATAGGTAGTGACACATGTAAAATGGTGCCCCGCACTCACAAAGTCTAGGAAAATGGGCCTGGAGTTTGTGGGGGAACCTCTGCTAGTGCAGGAGTCCCCTCACACACAGGTACTTTGCACCCTGCCCTCTGGGCTAGCAGGCCTACCATAGGGGTGACGTATAAGTAACTTGGTGTGGTGAAAAATGGCAGAGGGTGCTTGCACTTTTTCACTCGCTTGTAATGGCATATTTCTCGGATTCACCAGTCCTCCACCATCATTCCCTCGGAAACTGTCCAGGTTTGATCTCCCTCTGTTACGGTCGGAGGCCAACATACTCTTACAGAAACAAATAATGGATTCAGTCCCTCGCCATGATCTGGGGACATGCATTTACTCCTGCTACTTCCTGGTGGAAAAAGAAAGACCAGAACAAATTCAGACCCATTCTCAACCTGAAATCAGCCAACAAGTAGATTCAGCAAGAAAAGTTCCAGATGCTGTCTTTACACCAAACTTATCCACAGTTACACCAAGGGGATTGTCTCTGTTCTATCGACTTTCAAGATACATACTTTCACATTGCAATTGCCAAGAAACACTGCAGGTTGTTGAGGTTTGTAGTAGGACACAACCACTGCCAGTACAAGTCCTGCCGTCAGCACCCAGAATATTCTCTAATTTTATGGCAGTGGTTACTGCCTATCTGAGGAATCACAAAATATTTGTCTTCCCTTACCTAGACAATTGGCTGATCAAGGCGTCCACGTCTTAAGAAGCTAAGCATCTCTACAACTGGACTTGAGCACTCCTCCAAAGATTAGGCCTTCAGGTCAATCTCCGCAAGTCAAATTCTGTCCCGGTTCAGACCGTGTACTACCTGGGAGCTTCAATCAATCATTAAATTTATAAAGCGCGCTATGTACCCGTTAGGGTTTCGAGGCGCTTGGGGGGGGTGGGGAGGGGGGAGGAGGGTGTCGCTGCTATCGTTCGAAGAGCCACGTCTTGAGGAGTCTCCTGAAGGTGAGGAGGTCCTGGGTGTGGCGTAGTGAGGTCGGGAGTGAGTTCCAGGTCTTGGCGGCGAGGTGGGAGAAGGATCTGCCGCCAGAGGTCTTTCGCTGGATTCGGGGGACGATGGTGAGGGCAAGGTTGGCAGAGCGTAGTTGGCGTGAGGGAACGTAGAAGTTGAGTCTGGTGTTCAGGTAGGTGGGTCCGGTGTCGTGTAGTGCCTTGTGTGCGTGGGTGAGGAGTTTAAAGGTGATCCTTTTGTCCACGGGGAGCCAGTGGAGGTCCTTCAGGTGATGGGAGATGTGACATCGGCAGGGTATGTCGAGGATCAGGCGGGCGGATGCGTTCTGGATGCGTTGGAGTCGTTTGATGTCTTTTGTTGGGATGCCTGTGTAGAGTGCGTTGCCGTAGTCAAGTCTGCTACTGACGAGGGCTTGGGTCACCATCTTTCTGGTTCCTGTTGGAATCCACTTGAAGATCCTGCGGAGGGTGTTAAAACAGGAAGAGGAGACAGCGTTGACCTGTTTGGACATGGTGAGAGCAGAGTCGAGGATGAAGCCGAGGTTTCGTGCGTGGCTGGGTGGGGGGCCCAGGGCGGTGGGCCACCAAGAGTCGTTCCAGGCCGAGGGGGTGCGACCAAGGATGAGGACTTCCGTCTTGTCGGAGTTAAGTTTCAGGCGGCTGTTGCTCATCCATTCGGCGATGGATTTCAGTCCCTCGTGGAGGTTGGCTTTGGCGGTGAGAGGATCTTTGGTCAGGGAGAGGATGAGCTGGGTGTCAGCGTAGGAGAGGATGCTGAGGTTGTGCTGGCGGGCCAGTTGTGCGAGGGGGGCCATGTAGACGTTGAACAGCGTTGGGCTTAGTGAGGAGCCTTGGGGGACGCCGCAGATGAGGTTGGTGGCTTCGGAGCGGAAGGGTGAGAGTCGGACTCTCTGGGTTCTGCCGGAGAGAAAAGAGGAGATCCAGTTGAGGGCTTTGTCTTGGATACCGGCTTCGTGGAGGCGATTTAGTAGGGTGCGATGGCAGACCGTGTCGAAGGCAGCGGAGAGGTCTAGGAGGATGAGGGCTGAGGTTTCGCCGTTGTCCATTGTTGTCCATTTGTTGTCTGATGTCATCTGTGGCGGCGAGGAGTGCAGTCTCTGTGCTGTGGGTGCGTCTGAAACCGGATTGGGAAGGGTCTAGGATGCAGTTGTCTTCGAGGTAGTGGGAGAGCTGTGCGTTGACGATCTTCTCGATGACTTTCGCTGGGAAAGGGAGGAGGGACATCGGTCGGAGGT
Source organism: Pleurodeles waltl (assembly GCF_031143425.1). Classification (NCBI taxonomy): domain Eukaryota; kingdom Metazoa; phylum Chordata; class Amphibia; order Caudata; family Salamandridae; genus Pleurodeles; species Pleurodeles waltl. Next base: position 1,006,170,033 of record NC_090450.1, on the reverse strand, counting down.
TTTTGAGGTCGTTGAGGTCAGCCTTAGGTTTCTTGAGGAGGGGTTGGATTTCTGCGTGCTTCCAGCTGTCCGGGAAGGTAGCGGTGTTGAAGGAAAGGTTGATGATCTTGCGGAGTTTGGGGGCGATGGTGACGTCGGCTTTGTTGAAAACGTGATGTGGGCAGGGGTCAAAGGGAGATCCTGAGTGGATGGAGTTCATGATCTTTAGGGTTTAGGAGTCGTCTACTTGGGTCCAGGTGGTGATACGGTCGGCGTGGGAGGAGTTGTTGGGGGTGGGGTCTGGCGGAGGTGTGGTGTTGAAGCTGTCGTGGATGGCTGCGATTTTCTGGTAGAAGAAGGTGGAGAGGTCGTCGCAGAGTTTCTGGGATGGAGGGACGTCGTTGGCGTTTGGGTTGGAGAGTTCCTTCACGATGCAGAAGAGTTCCTTGCAGTCGTGAGCGGCGTTGTTAAGGCGTTCTGTGAAGTGGGAACGTTTGGCGAGTCGGATCAGTTGGTGGTGTTTGCGGTTGGCTTCCTTGAGGGTAGCAAGGTTGTCGGGTGTGCGCTCGAGGATCCATTTCTTCTTGAGTTTCTGGCAGGTGCGTTTGGAGGTGGTTAGTTCATCTGTGAACCAGGCTGTTTTTTTCTTTTCTTGGTTGACGGTGGGTCTCTTGAGTGGTGCTAGGATGTTGGCGCAGTTGAGGATCCATTGTTGGAAGTTGATAGCGGCGGAGTCCGGGTCGGTGGGGTCTGGTGGTGGGTTTTTGGTGAGGGTGCTGGCTAGTTGTTCTTCGGTGACTTTTCCCCAACGGCGGTGAGGTTGTAGAGGGGTGCGGTGGTGTTCGGTGTTTTTCTTGAACGTGAAGTGAACGCAGTGGTGGTCGGTCCAGTGGAGTTCGGAGGTGTGGCTGAATGAGATGTGGTTGCTTGCAGTGAAGAGTGGGTCAAGGGTGTGGCCGGCGATGTGGGTGGGTGTGTTGACCAGTTGACGGAGTCCGAGGTTGGTGGTCAGTGATGCGGTGTTGGCGTCATTGTTGTTCTCCAGGTGGAAGTTAAGGTCTCCCAGGAGGATGTAGTCTGAAGAGGCGAGGGCGTGGGTGCTTGCGAGGTCGGAGATGGTGTCGCTGAAGGGGGCTCTTGGTCCTGGAGGACGGTATATGAGGGTTCCTCTGAGGGTAGTGTTGGGGTCCGTGTGAATCTGGAAGTGGAGGTGTTCGGCTGTCTTGAGGGTGTCGTCCGTGTGGGTGTGGATCTTGAGGGTAGATTTGTGGGCGATGGCTATTCCTCCGCCGATTCCGTTGGTGCGATCTCTTCTGGTGATCTTGTAGCCGTCCGGGATGGCGATGTCTGGGGCCGAGGAGTCGTTCCACCAGGTTTCGGTTAGGAAGGCTACGTCTGGGGCGGCGGTGTCTAGCAGGTCCCAGAGCTCAATGGCGTGCTTTCGTGCGGAGCGTGTGTTGAGGAGGATGCAGTGCAGGTGGTTTGTGTTGGTTGTTGCTGGCTTCGTTGTTCTGTTGCAGGTGAAGTTGCAGGTGCGGCAGGAAAAAGGTCCTTTGGTGTGCTTCGGGGTGGCCTGGAAGCATTCTGTGGAGGGGCCAGGATTGAGGGCGTGGAGTTCGCTGGCCGAGTATTGAAGGCTGGGAGTGCGGGGGCGCGAGGGCTGGGGGGGTGGCGCTGGGCGCGGTCCAGGCGCGGACGGGCACAGATGGGCTTGCCATCAACACAATACAGGAAATAGTGTTTCTTTCGGAAGAGATGTTTATCGATCTTTCAGAAGTGTCACACTCTCATGACAGCTTGCCGTCCAACGATAAGATCAATATTCTCTCTCCTAGGTTCGATGGCATCCTGCATCTTCCTTGCACCAAATGCTAGTCTCCACTTGTGATCTTTGCAGGAATGTCTTGAGGACCGGTTGGACCAACTGAGAGGCAGTTGGGAGGACAAGATAGTACTGTCTTGTCATGCAAGGCTGCCCCTGAAATGGCTCCATAAAGAACCTGCTTCGGGGGATACCTTTTCATCAAGAGATTACTCCTCAAACAATAGTAACAGACGCCTCACAAGTAGGCTGGGGGCTAACAAGGACCTTCTCCAAATCCAGGGCATATGGTCAGAGAGAGAGAGTCCACATTGCATATCAACCTTCTGGAGTTGTGAAATCTATCTAGTGCTAAAAGTGGTTAACCCATCGTTCAAATCAAACTCCCTACTTGTCCAGATGGAAAATACGACCACCATGTTCTACCCCAACAAGCTGTGAGGGACGAGGTCCAGACCTCTATCACACGAAGCCCAGGCAATATGGAAATGGCTCATAGCCAGAAATCTAACACTAACCACAACTCATCTTCAGGGTGTGCAGAATGCTCACGTAGACTGCAGGATTCTACAAGAAAACCATGAGTGGGTTTTACACAACAAATTTGTTTAAGAGGTATTTTATCTGTGGGGCACACATCCATCGACCTGTTTGGCATTTGTTGCTTTTTGCAGTGGCAAAGTCACACCTTGAGGTACTGCCTACCAGGTATGCTGGGGAATGCCCTGTGGATCGACTGGTCCAGCAAATTTCTTTGCGTCTTTCCACTGATTTCCCCTGATCTCAACATCACAATCTCTGCTCCTTGAATTTGGCGGCATGGCTCCTGAGATAGTACAGTACGGCCACTTGAATCTGCCATAGGAAAGCATGAACATCCTTAGAGAGGATATGTTCTGCATATGCCTTCAAATGGAAAAGATTCTGCAATTTGTGTTCCTCCAAGAATGTGGATTCCCACTTCTTGCCAGGAGGACGTCATACTGCCATACTTACTCCACCTAGCAAATTCTGGCTTGGAATTAATTCTCCTCTATAAAGGTTTACTTGGCAGCACTTACTACCTTCAGAAAATGTCCTTCACAAACATCTTCAAAATCAGTCATCAAGGACTTTCTAGAAGGTTTGAAAAAGGTTTTCCCTACCATTAGGCGTCCTTTACCTCCCTGGGAGCTTAATATTGTACTCTCGTATAATGCAAGATCCCTTAGAACCTTTTCACAAACAATCCCTGCTACCTCTCCTGGAAGACAGTGTTCCTTGTAGAAATAACATCTCACAGGGTTAGCAAGATCCAAGCACTTTGTTCTCACAAACCATACCCAGTCTTCCACTCTAACAAAGTGGATATGAGAACACACCGAAGTTACTCCCTTAGGTTATTTTGGATTTTCATGTTAAGCAGACCATCTCTTACTACATTCATAATCCCTTTACTCCAGGGGAAAGATCCCTCCATTCCCTGAAGGTGAGAGGTTTTCAAATTCTGCCTAGGAAGACACATGAGATTTGTAGGTTAAACCAACTCTGTATTAGCTATGGTCTGGACCATATGGGTTCAGCCTCTTATAAAGTTTCCATTTATCATGGATTATTTCTTGCATCCTAAAATGTTATCAAAAGGCTAATAAAATACTATTTGCTAAACCTAAAGCACACTACTAGGGGTAAAGTGGCTATGGCTGCTCTACTAAGAAATATCCCTATCCCAGATATTTGTGAAGCAGCCACTTAGAGAACTGTCTATATATTTACCAAACACTGCTGCCTAGATTCCGATGCCAGAGCACACCTCAGGAATCTGTTCGCTTGAAATTACCTTTCTGTTCTCTCCACCCCCTCAGGCAGGGATGGGCTTTGCACTCTAGTCAGTGCTTATGACTATAAATGGAAATCCCCTACATGAGAAGGACTAGTTTGTTACCTGTAACTCCAGTGCTCTTATAAGGGAATTTCCATTATATTCATAAGCAACCCTCCCTCCTCCCCGGCAGATAGGACAGAGTTCATTGATGCACTGTCATCATGCACATGTTGCCTTAAAAAAAGAACTGAGGCAACGGTCACATGCTCAGCATGATAGGATATTGGTGGACTCTGGCTTCTTAAAGGCACAGCCTCTTTTTTCACTCCGTGACAGCCTATGGAGGTACACTGTCTTAAGTTGCTTCATCTGTTACTCAAAAAAATAAAAAGGGTTTCTAAAAGACATTTCTGATGGATACAACTACCTGTGGATTCCTCACCTAATGAATTCTCCCATGGCGCCAGCATTAGACGGAAATCTTCTTCCTAGTCTCTGCACGAGGACGTCACTCTAGCCCACGCGACGCCGTCTGACGTCATACAGGCAATAAGAGGTCCTCGACGACGTGCCGACGTCAGTTCCCTTTTTTCCGTGCATTCGAAACGGTTATCTTCGAGGGAGCAACTGTTACTTTTGTGGTTACAGTGTATTTTTGCTGCATAGTCTTTCTCTGTGGTAATAATGTCGCAGAGAAAGTCTGGATTCAAGCCTTGTCGTGAGTGTGGAGGCAAGATGTCAGTGACGGATCCTCATTCCGACTGCCTTTGGTGTTTGAGCTCCGACCACGACGTCTCGACTTGTGATTCATGCCAGCACATGAATCCAAAGGCCCTCAAGCAACGTGAGGCGAAGCTGTTTATGGCGAAATCGAAAAAAGAGAAGCATCACAAGAAGTCTTCTTCGCCAAGACATCGGCGTCATCGAGACTTCCGGCGCCGTAGAGATTCTCGGCGTCATTCAAGCAAGGAGACTCGTTCCAGGTCTTCGGATCGGCGCCGAAGGACATGGGAGATCAGTCCCACGGTTACGCCGCATCCTTCGACGCCGTTGCCCTCCCCGGCGTCTCCGACTTCACCTGGACAGGCGTCGGTGATTGAGGTATTGGAGCCTCAGGTGTTATCTCCGGCGTCGCAGACGTCGAGGCCGGCGTCTGGGTCGCCTCCGAGACAGGCACCCCAGTATCCGGCTTTTCCTACCCCTGGAGCCGATAGTTCCGCATTCTTGAATGCGATGTATGCCATCTTCCAACAGATGGCTCCAGGGGGTGCTCCGGCTGGGCCTTTGGCCTTTTCATTGGGTGATCCTGCGCCTCTTCGGCCGGCACCCTTTATGCCCTTTCTCCCTTTTGGGAACGTGGGCTCGGCGCCGGTGGCGGCGCCGGTGGCCGCTCCGGTGGCTTCAGAGGGATTGGCCCCGGGGATTTCCATCCCGTTGACGTCGGGATTTCGGCCTTTGACTCCGGTGGGTCCATCTGCTTCGACTGCTCTTTCGGCGCCGAAGTTACCTGTGGCGCCGGACGCAGCGTCGGTGGCTTCTGAAGATCGGCGCCGATCTTCGACTTCGGCGGAGGCATTGTCGACTCCGCGTATTGAGCAACGGCTTCATTCGAGGAGACGTGCTCTACGTGTATTAGAGGAGCAGGAGTACCAACGAGCCCTGGAGGAAGTAGAGCTAGAGGACTCGGGTGATGGGCTGTGTGGTCTGGAGTCGGCCAGTGGGCTGTACACTTCCCCTGAGTGGGATCTTTCGTCCCCGGGAGAATATACTGAGGAGGCTGCTTCCTTTCACGCAGTGGTACGGAAGGCAGCTAGTTTTTTGGACCTGCCTTTGCCGGTGGTGGAGGCAAAACAAAACCTTCTAACAGAGGTGCTACATCCGGCCTCAGCTGCGGCGGAGCCTCTTTTGCCATTTAATGACGCTCTGCTGGATCCGGTGTTAGAGGTGTGGAAGAGGCCGGCATCTTCCCCAGCAGTTCACAGAGCCGTGGCCAGGAGGTATCGGGCGGCTCCAACTGACCCTGGTTTTCTGTCTAGGCACCCTACGCCAGAGAGCTTGGTGGTGCAGGCCTCCTGTTCATCCAAGTCAGCGCCTGGTTCTTTCCCGACGGTGCCTGGGGACAGAGATTCAAAGAAACTGGAGGCGCAGTCCAAGAAGATTTTTTCGTCCTGCAGTCTGGCGTTGAAGGCCACCAACGCAACCTGTATCCTGGGGAGGTATATTCATGCTCTGATGGATGACATTTCCTCATCATTTACAGAGCTTCCCCAGGGTCTTTTGGATGTTGTTTCAAATGCCCAGGCTGCTGCGACCCAGATTATCCAGACTGGACTGGATACGACCGACTCGGTGGCCAGAGCAATGGGCACAACTGTGGTGGCAAGGAGCCAGGCCTGGCTCCGTAACTCGGGCTTTTCTGCGGATGTACAGTCCACATTGTTGGATCTCCCGTTTGATGGGGACAAACTGTTTGGAGCCAAGGCTGATTCGGCCTTGGAACGTTTTAAGGAGAGCAGGGCCACGGCTAAGTTGTTAGGGCTCCAAGCTCCTTCTGACACGGCCTCTTCCAGATTTTTCAGGAGGTTTCGTGGATTTGGGCGTGGCTCTTCCTCCTCTTCCTTTCGGGGAAGATATCAGCAACCTGCCTCTTCCCATCCCTATAGATCTTTTAGAGGGAGAGGTAGGGTCCGCACCAGAGGAGCCTCTCAGCAGCACTCTGCCTCTTCCTCATCCTCTGGCGGGGTGCAGCAGGGGAAGCAGCTTTAGGCTTCCACCATTTCCCACTCACTCCTCTCCTGTAGGGGGAAGATTACAGCATTTTCTCACCAAATGGAAGACTGTTACAACGGACACTTGGGTTCTCAGTATTGTGGGAAAAGGCTACACCCTTCCCTTTGGGGAGTTCCCGCCCCTCATCCCGCCCCGCCCTTCTTATTGTTCAGAAGAACACCTCCTGTTGCTAGAACAGGAGGTACAAGCCCTCCTTTCAAAGGGCGCGGTGGAGTTGGTCCCAGAGCAGGAAAGGGGTCGAGGATGTTACTCAAGGTATTTCCTGATTCCCAAGAAGGATGGTCGTTTGAGACCAATCCTGGACCTGAGGATCTTGAATTGGTTCCTCAAGCAGGAAAAGTTCAAGATGCTGACCCTAGCACAGGTGCTTTTGGCGTTGAACAAGGAAGATTGGATGGTGTCTGTCGACTTGCAGGATGCTTACTTTCATATCCCGATACTCAAGTCACACAGGAAGTATCTCCGGTTTGTGGTGGGATCGCAGCACTATCAGTTTGCGGTCCTTCCGTTCGGTCTTACTTCAGCACCTCGAGTCTTCACGAAGGTGATGTCGGTGGTTGCGGCAGAACTCGGAAGGAAGGGGATAGCAGTATTCCCTTACTTGGACGACTGGTTGATCAAAGCCAAGTCCCCGGAGCTTGTGTCGCATCATCTGCAGTCAACAACCCAGTTGTTGTTCGACCTGGGTTTTTCGGTGAACGAGCCCAAATCTCACCTAGAGCCCTCTCAGCGCCTCCTGTTCATAGGGGCAGTACTGGATACAACATTGGGTCGGGCCTTTCCTCCGCCTCAGCGGATTCAAGATATTCAGGATTTGGTTCCAATGTTTCGAAATGGAGCGGTAGTTCCAGTCCTCAAGGTCCTTCGTCTGCTCAGTCTGTTTGCCTCCTGCATTCTGTTGGTCACGCATGCTCGCTGGCACATGAGGGCTCTTCAGTGGTGCCTCCGAAGGCAGTGGTCTCAACACAAAGGGGATCTAGAGAGTACTATCAAGATCTCCAGAGATGCTGCTGTGGATTTGAAGTGGTGGATTGCAAGCAACAATCTTTCACAAGGAAAGCCGTTCGAGCAGTTGCCACCAGTGGCCACAGTCATAACGGATGCTTCCACTCTAGGGTGGGGAGCTCATCTGGGGGATCTGGAGATCAAAGGCCTTTGGTCTCCAGAGGAACAGATGTTTCACATCAATCTGTTAGAGTTACGGGCTGTACGTCTGGCTCTCAAGGCCTTCCTCCCTTCCCTTCGTGGTCAGTCGGTACAGGTCCTGACGGACAATACTACCACGATGTGGTACATAAACAAGCAGGGAGGAGTGGGGTCGTACCTTCTCTGCAGAGAAGCTCTTCGACTATGGTCCTGGGCAAAGGACCATCCGATTTGCTTGATAGCAAACCATCTGGCCGGAGTCTTAAACGTGCGTGCGGACAGTCTCAGTCGCCAATTCTCGGCAGACCACGAGTGGCGTCTCCATCCAGATCAAGTCCGTTTAATCTTCCAGAGGTGGGGGTTTCCTCGGGTAGATCTGTTTGCCACTCGAGAGAACGCGCATTGTCCGTTATTCTGCAGTCTCCAGTATCCGATGCTGGGAGCGTTGGGGGGACGCGTTTCAAATAACCTGGTGCGGCCAGTTGCTTTACGCGTTTCCTCCCATACCCTTGATTCCTCGAGTATTGAGGAAGATTCGCCAGGACCGGGCTCTAGTCATCCTAATAGCTCCGGATTGGCCAAGGAGGGTATGGTACTCCGACCTTCTCCAACTCTCAATGTGCCCTCCGCTCCGTCTCCCTCTCAGGGCAGACCTCCTCTCGCTGTCGCAGGGGCAGGTTTTACACCCCAACCTCCAGAGTCTGCACCTACATGCCTGGAGATTGAACGGGGCAACCTGAGTTCTTTCTCTCTCCCGCCTGATGTAGTGGATGTTATATTAGCGGCCAGGCGACCCTCCACTAAATCTATCTACGCTAATAGATGGTCTAAATTTGTTGCGTGGTGTGGAGAGAGGCAGATTGATCCCTTACATGCTCATCTATTGGACGTTTTGTCTTTTGCTCTATCTCTAGCGCAGAAAGGTTGTGCAGTGGCTACCATTAAGGGTTATTTATCGGCCTTGTCAGCCTTCATATGTCTTCCAGACCAACCATCTTTATTTAAATCCCCTATTGTTATCAGATTCTTGAAAGGTCTTCTAAATAAATATCCTCCAAAACCATTTGTTATGCCACAATGGGATTTGTCCTTGGTCCTGACTTTCCTTATGGGGTCCCCTTTTGAACCTATGCATTCTTGCCCCTTAAGGTATTTGTTTTTAAAAACAGTCTTCCTGATAGCTATAACATCAGCAAGGAGAGTGAGTGAGTTGCAGGCCTTATCAGTAAAGCCCCCTTATACAACTTTTTATGGGGATAAGGTGGTGTTGAGGACCAAGGCTGCTTTCCTCCCGAAGGTTGTTTCACCTTTCCATTTGGCTCAGGCAATTACTTTGTCCACGTTCTATCCTCCGCCTCATCCTTCCAAAGAGGAAGAAAGACTGCACCGTCTGGACCCAAAGAGGGCGTTGAGCTTCTTTATTGATAGAACAAAGGATTTCAGGCTGGAGGATCAGCTGTTTATTGGATACGTGGGCAAGAGGAGAGGAAAGGCAGTCCACAAGAGAACACTATCCAGGTGGGTTGTTCTTTGCATTAAAATCTGTTACTCTTTGGCAAAGAAGGATCCTCCTGAGGGCATTAGAGCTCATTCCACCAGAGCTAAGTCGGCCACTTCGGCCTTGGCCAGAGGTGTTCCTGTGGTCGACATCTGCAAGGCCGCAACTTGGTCGTCCCTTCACACTTTTGCAAAACATTATTGTTTGGAATCTGAGGTCAGAAGGGACGGCCATTTTGCACGGTCAGTGCTGCAGGATTTCTTGGTTTGACCATTTAGGCACCCACCGCCAGGCGTGGTACTGCTCTGGGACTCTATTCATTAGGTGAGGAATCCACAGGTAGTTGTATCCATCAGAAGAACGAGTTACTTACCTTCGGTAACGACTTTTCTGGTGGATACATAAGCTACCTGTGGATTCCTCACTGTCCCACCCGCCTCCCCGTTGCCTTTCTGGTCTTACCAAGTAATCCTTGAGTGCGCTCCTCTTGGTCTTCGAGGGTGCAATAGATGTTGTGTATAATATATTTATATATGTATATATGTATATATCTTTGTGTATATACTTGATGTGTATATATATTTTTTTAAAAGAGTTATATATATATATATATATATATATAAAAGATTTACAGCTATTCATGCAATGTTGTGTATTTTACAATGTTATGGGATGTTGCCTTGCTCTTTCATTGCATTGCCTGGTTGTTCTCATGCACGTAAAAAATTATTGGTACTGACGTCGGCACGTCGTCGAGGACCTCTTATTGCCTGTATGACGTCAGACGGCGTCGCGTAGGCTAGAGTGACGTCCTCTTCGACGTGCAGAGACTAGGAAGAAGATTTCCGTCGAATGCTGGCGCCATGGGAGAATTCATTAGGTGAGGAATCCACAGGTAGCTTATGTATCCACCAGAAAAGTCGTTACCGAAGGTAAGGAACTCGTTCTTTATGCTGTTTTTACTAAAACACCATTAAATTATATACATACATAATCTAACTCCAAGACTTGAGCCATTGTAGCCTGTTCCCATAGGTTGGATTATAATTTTCTCTCAAGTGACTGCAGGCCTTCTCGAAGAAAGGCAAACATTTCCACTTAAGATAATATATTGTGAAGAAGCGCCCTGGGGTCCCTGCACGTTGGCGGGACTATTCAGTGCTTATGACTATAATGGAAATTCCCCAGCGAGTGAACTGAAGTTACAGATAAACTATTCCTTACCCGTATTCCTAGTTCTCTTCCAGGTGAATTCTCCTTAAAGTCTTAAGCAACCCTAGGTGCTCCATAGTAAGACGAAAACAGAGGTTTCCATCTTTGCACAGTATCTTTGATCTGTTAAAATAAACACTTTATTGGCATCCCCGGGGCATGATGGGATACTGGAGCAAGGGTGAGGCCCTTAAATGCACAGTGCCAATTTTAATGCTTTACCTGTGAAGCCTGCATGCTTGCATTCCTTTTATTTTTTTATTTTTAAAAAGGTTTGAGTGATATTTATAGTCAGTTTAGATTTGGTGACTATTTTAATATAATCATATATTTTTTTATTAATCCTAAATGAAAATTGTCCCTTTTTTGCCTTTTCTTAAAGCTGCAGTCAGTTGTTTTTGTTTATGTATTTGTGCTTTTTGTCTACAAAGAGAGGTTGCACGTATATTTATACATACATATTTTACAAAGTGCTGTGGGATCCAGCTTGTGGGCAGGATAGTTCAGTGGTTGTCTATGCAAACATCAATCTTTGGCTAAAATGTATGTTCTATGACGTGTGGCTGTAGATACACATGCTTTGCATAAGTCCGCCATCTAGTGTTGGGTCTGGGGTTTTGAAAGTGTTTTTGTTCGAGTCTTTTTGAGTCACGGGATCAAGACTCCTCTCGGTGATACTACGCATGGGCATAGAGTCCTTTGTTAGATTGTTTTCTCTCTGCCAATGAGTTCGGATAAGCGTTGCTTTCATGACAATATTTCCTTGGCTCTGTCTATTCCGAACTGTTCTCTTCAGTCTTTCTTTCAGCTATGCTATATTACTTCAATCAGGGTTTTCTATATATTTCAATGTCTGTCCGAATTCCCGCACTGGTAGCCGGCTCATTACCTTTTGGGCATCCGGGTCCGTCTCGGTCCCACTCCTCCACGTGGTGTCAGACTACACAGGGTTAATGGAACGTTCTCCATTTTAGTGCTGACCTCGATGCCACTCTGAATTTCCCCACACCGACTAACATCTGGTGTGTAATTTGTGTGTCTCCCCGGACCACAGTTGCAACGCCTACCGTTTCAACACTCTGGGACCAAAGAGCCTGTCTGTTGGAGATGGCGTCCAAAACACCAGACAACACTTAAATATCTTTGGGGAAGAGCACATGCAGGATGAGGTCTTCTCTATCGAAGACTCTGACTTTGACATCCAATCTGAGAGACAACTAGTCACCTTGCGCAGCCTTTGAGTAGAATAACACCTACTCCCCACACACTCCTTAAAAAAAATAAAAAAAAAATAAAAAAATAAGCTTGTCTAGGGGAGAATTTGTGGTTCGCATTCCACTTTCTTAGTATATGGCTTGTTATCCCTAGACCTATTTTCTCCCATTGCATTCTATAGCATTTCCTATTGTTAGCCCTATCCTATGTCTAATTACTTACCTTATTTTGGTGTCTAGTGTATATATTGTGTGATACTTACCTCCAGAAGGAGTATTGCCTGTAAGACAATATTGGTATTGTTACCCAAATAAACTACCTTTATTTTTGGTAACAGAGTATTATCTTTACTTGTGTATAAGTACTGTGTAACTAAGTGGTATTGCATGAGCTTTGCACGTCTCCTAGTTCAGCCTAAGCTGCTCCGCTATAGCTATCTCTATCAGCCTAAGCTGCTAGAACACTACTACATTTCACTAATAAGGGATAACTGGACCTGGTGTAAGTACCCAAGGTACCCACTACAAACCAGGCCAGCCCCCTACACCCCCCTACCCCCTCCAAGAAGGCCTCAAAGGACAAGGCTCCATTTAAACCACAGTCTTCTCTACACTGTCCAGTGCTTCCTTCCACCACCTCCTCCATCTCCACCACTTACTGAACCACAGTTTTCACCACAGGGCTCACCAGCACCACTGGAAGATGAAATAGATCCGTGGGATTCATATGATCCAGATCCTATCCTGACAAATGACCCAGATTTATATCCTGCGCGGCCATCACCACCTGAAGACACATCTTATCAGCAGGTGATAGCAAGGGCAGCTCCATACCACAATGTCCAGCTGCACAATGACCCTATTGAAGAGGATTTTCTCTGACACCCTTACTACAACAGTCAATTCCTCTCTATTCTACACGGCATGCTAAGAATGCTAATGATGTTTTTATAGAACCTGTAAGGTCTTAAGTTATCACCCCTAGGCTGGCTAAAAAATACAAAGCGGCACCCACAGACTCTCTATGTATCAAATCAAATCAAATCTCTCCCTACTCAATAGTGGTTAGTACTGCATGAAAACGTGTTAATAGTAATCCACAGGAGATTTGCCCCGTCCTAATGAAGAAAGCAAAAAATTAGATGCAGCGGGAAAAATTGTTGCGCAAGCTGCCAATCGTTGGCGTATCGCCAGTTCACAGGTACTTTTGGCACAGTACCACAGGGCACTCTGGGACAAAATGAAGGATCTTCTTCAATACCTCCCAGAGGAGCATCGCAAAAGGGCGCAAGAGATGGTATCAGTGCATCGAGCTATCTCCAGTAATTCCATTTGGTGTGCAACTGATGCTGCAGATACCGCAGCACGCTGTATTGTGCCAATATATAATTAAATGCAGGCATGCTTGACTTAGTTGTTCAGGCTTCAAGCCAGAAACATAGCAGGCAGTCCTCAACATGCCATTTGATAGAGAACACTTATTTGGCAAACAAGTGGATACCACAATAGAAAAACTTAGAATCAAACAGCAAAAGCAATGGGGGCATTACCACCACACGACATGGTAATTTTCGTCACCCACAATTCAGCCTCTCCAGTAGGGGAAATAGTCAAAAATGACTACCCACAATGGTCTGATATCACCACAGATCAGTGTTATCCATCATGGTTCTTGTCTGGAGCTCACTTCCACCCCACCAAGCATTCCCACTCGCACTCACAAATTCTCACAGGAATAGCTCACTGTCCTCAAAGAAGAGGTACAATCCCTTCTTCTCAAAGGGGCTATAGAACCAGTACCCTTCTAACAGCAAGGGTCAGGCGTATACTTTCTATACTTCGTTATCAAAAAAAGGCTTGTCATTCAGACCAATTCTAGATCGAAGACCACTAAATCCCTACATTCTTGAGGAGCATTTCCATATGGTCACTGTCCAAGATGCCATTCCACTGTTACAACAAGGCGGCTTTGACAGCTTTAGATCTAAAGGTCGCCCACTTTCATATTCCCATTCACACCGCAAATATCTCAGATTTGTTATTGCGGGAAAACATTATCAGTTCAACGTTTTACCTGTTGGGGTTACAACTGCTCCCAACGTCTTGACAAAATGTCTAACAGTAGTTGCTGCATATCTGTCGTCCGCACATTCACATCTTCCCTTACTTGGACGGTTGGCTCATCAAAGCCAGTACGTGACTAAAGGGTCAACGTCACACTCTGATTACAGTAGATCTCCTTCACACCCTGGGATTCTAAATCAACTTTCTCAAATCCCATCTCCAACCTTTGCAGACACACTTATCTAGGAACAGTACTCAATGTGCAAATAGGGTTAGCATAGTCCAGTTCCAGGAAGACCACACTTACATATTGAAGACAGTGATGCAGCTTTTGGGGATGATGCCTCTTGCATTGCCATCGTACCTCATTCCAGACTGCACGTGTCCCCTACAGCAGTGTCTGTCTCATCGGTGGTCTGTCACAGGATCATCTCCAAGATCTGGCGTTATTGGACCGCCATACTCACTGCTTTCTGCAGTGGTGGAACCCCACCACCTCTCCATGGGGTAGTCCTTTCTGGACCCTGTGTTTGCGATCACTTTGACTACAGATGCATCAGACGGGTTGGGAAGCTCACCTCAACAACCCTGCAATACAAGGTCTATGGGATCCCATTCAACAAGATTCACAATTTAGTTACCTGGAACTTCAAGCAGTTTTCCTAGCAATGAAGGCTTTTCTTCCACAACTCTTCTACAAAGTGGTTCTAATCTGAACAGACAACATGGCAACCATGTATTATCTGCAGAAATGCGTGGGGGACACAACGTTCTTCTCAATTGTACCATATTGCTCAGACAATATGGAAATGGGCAATTCACCACCATATTAACTTAGTATCTCCCAGGCATGGACAGCCAGTTTGAATACCTCCTCAACAGGATTCAGCAACAAGTCCACAAATTGGAACTCTGCTTACAAGTCCTTGAACAGTACTTTCTAGTAGACCTCTTTGCCACTGTAGAAAATACAAAATGGCAAAACTTTGCATCCAGATATTCACACCCTTAATCTAAGGGCAAATGTTCTATGGATGAATTAACCAGAGCTATTTGCTGTGCTTTTCCTCCTCTCCCACTCATTCCATCTCTAGTTCACAAATTGAGGCAGACCTCTCTCACCATGATCCTTATAGCTCCCCCATTGGCATGTCACGCTTGGTTCACAACACTTCTGGATCAATTAGTAGTTTAACACTATAAGCTCCACAATAGGCCGGACCTTCTCACTTAAAATCGACAGGTATGGCATCCAGACCCCAAATCTCTCAACCTTGCGATATGGCTCCAGAAGTCAGAGTTCTGTTACTTAAATCCACTGCCAAAATGCATGGGCATTCTAAAAGTGGCACAACTAGACAGTGTTATTTTCAAAATGGAAATGTTTTGTATGCTACTGTCGACCTATACACAAAGACCCACTCAAAGCTTCAGTTCAGGAAATTGTTTAATCTGATATATTTGCAGAAAGAAAACTTAGCATACTCATCTATTCATCTTTATTTATCAGCTATACCGGCTTACCTACAAAACAGACAACAGATCACTTTATTCAGAATTCCAGTTATTAAAGCCTTCATGGAAGGACTCAGTCATTCCACCAAGGGTACCTCCAGCACCTTCCTGGAACCTTAATGTCTTACTAGGCTCATGGGTCCACCTTTTGAGCCAATGCATACATGCCCTTTACAGTTCATTTCATGGAAAGTGGCTTTTTTAGTAGCTATCACTTCCCTAAAATGTTTTAGTGAACTCCAGGCTCTAACCTTAGAAGAAACATTCTTCCAAATACACAGAGATAGAGAGGTTCTTTGAACAAACCCTAAATTACTTCCAAAAGTAGTTTCACAATTCCATATCAACCAATCAATTGAATTGCCAGTCTTTTTCCCACAACCACTCGGTTGCAGAAAAACCTCTTCACACATTGTGTTAAAAGGGCTCTAATGTATTATATTGACAGAACCAAACAATTAGCATTTTCGAAGCATCATAAAGGCAACCCAGTATAAAAAAAATGGTATGGCCAGATGGCTAGTCAAATGTAATTAAACTTGCTATGCTAAAGACAAACAGTCACATGCTACCCCCAGAGCGCACTCCACTAGGAAAAAGGGTTAGTTTATGGCTTTTTTTGGTAACATCCCAGTAGCTGGCATATATAAAGCTGCTACTTTGTCTACACCACATCCATTTACTCTACACTATGGTGTAGATGTTTTAGCATGCCAACAAGCCAATGTTGGTCAAGGAGCGCTAAGAACACTTTTTCAAGCAACTCCAACTCCTGGAGGCTAGACACTGCTTCTTCGGAGGGACTGCTTTAGTCTTTGCAAAGCATGTGTATCTTCAACACATGCCATTGAATGGAAAATGTTACCCAGTAGACATTGTTTTTTGGCATGTAGTTCTGTAGATTCACATTCGCTCTCCTCTCCCTAGATGCCTGTAGTCATTGTAGTTGCATTAGCATATAAATATTGTACATATGTAAATACATTGCATGGCCATCTTCCCCCCCCACCCCCCCCAAACTCTGTACACTCCTTGCCTCTCCCGCCTGTGGGAAAACAATCTAACAAAGGACTAGATGCCCATGTGCAGCATCACCAAGAGGAGGAGTACCTCGATCCTGTGATTCAAAAAGATTCTTTGAATGAAAGCAACTTGCAACACTCCGGACACAACACTAGATGGTGGACTTGTGCAAAGCATGTGAATCTACAGCACTACATGCCACAAACCGATGTCTACTGGGTAAGTAAAATGTTCCTTTTCTCCTGTTTCTAAGAGGGGAAGTTATAGAATTTGCAGGGATCCACAAGAGAACTACCACCCATGTTTCCTACGTTTCTCAGATATACCAATTTAGCTTGTGTGTTTTTTCCTATTGTACCGGACAGGAGCAGATAAAAAGTCTGACAGTGTGCAATCAGTGTATTATCAATGAGGTGTCTGGGTGGTCACTGGTTTGCTCTGCTCTCGTCTAAGCCAGTAGGTGCACCCACAGTTGAGATACGGTTTTAATCAGGAGTAGGCAGGTTGGAAGGACCTTTGCCATTTCATGTATGGTACTTAGCATGTGTAGAGTTTGAATGTTTTCATTCATACCTGCAGTCTGGGTAAGATGACATGCTTGGATCTATGGAAGACACACAACCCCAGGCTCCCCAGGTTTCCTTAAGTGCCAGCCCATTGTGCATGGAAAATCTCCTGCCACACCATACATGAAGGCACCATTAACTGCACATGGGCACAGTATAATACTTATCCTCTTTTCTCCAGAAAGCAAACGCATATATCTAGTACAATTTTAGTCAGTAGCCGTGTGTGTAGCATTGATGGTGTGACCTTCCTCATTTGATGGGCAACATGAGACTTGGCAGCTGTTATTGAAATTCCTATAGTAGTGTACCTATAGCATTTCCCCATTTTGTTGTTTTGTTGTTTGATTTATTGGCTGTGGTACAAATAGTATAGATAAAGACTCTCATAGTGTGGCTTTCTACAACAAGTCCTCCCACTCCTGACTGGGAAATTTCATTTGTAGTGTCTGGCGTTTGTATTGCTCACAAGTAACGTAAATAGACACTTTAGTTTGACTTTAGAGGTGTGTTTTTTTAGTATGGCTTTTGAGTTGCAAAGGGTTTAGTGATCTGTTTCACTCTTATATTTACCATCTGCCTTCTACCTGCATGACTTCCCTATGAAAACAAGTTGTATATTAAGATTTGGCGATCTCTTCATGTGTCTTAATATGTGACGGGTGGCCCATGGGACCTTTACTAGGGCTTTTTTATAGTGCCCTGCTTTGGTTTAGTTGGACTTGGCTTTATTTTACCTTTAATGTTGTCACTGTGCTCAAGACTTACTCTTCGGAGTGGAATTTTGTTCCTGACTGGCAGGGTAGACTGGAATTTTGGTAGCCACAATTGCTAAATCCAAATTCTTACACTGTGTGATAATAGGTTGGGGGGTGTCTGAGGAACCGTTCCTCAGATAGTTGCGAGTGTATCTACATTTGAAAAATAAGTCAAAATCCTGGGGCAGACTCCCCTGTACCTTTAAAAACATTTCAAAAGGTTTTGGAAACTTATTTGGAATTAGGCAGACGGGGAAGTTCAATATATGTGCCTATAATGTATTGTAATAGGGTGGGCTGAACATCCACTATGTCTTTATGGAAGTTGAAGGTAGCAAGCAGACCACAGGTATGACCAACATGTACTTGTTAGCTAGTCAGTGAAAACAGTGTCTCAAATGTAATTAAGGGAGAAACTAATATGAATTATGGTAACTCGCTGGGTGGGATCTATTAGAAAGAATTTCCACCTTATATGGAACATTGTGTAAGGCTGCATAGGTAAGTCAAGTGATTGGCTTAAAGTCGCATATTAGCTGGTGAACTGACTGCTCTGCTTAAATTTCCCAGAAGTCACCTTTATTTGGTACAATGTTTATGCTCATGCCTACTTTAGAAGGGCCCTGATAAAAGTAGTAACAAATCTCCTGCTTCATAATTGCAGAGTTCTTCTGGCAATCCAATCACCTCTTTGGACATTCTCTGAAGACTTTCAGATCTTGAGGAGATGGTCCGTCATGAATTTTGAATAGAACATGTCCACAAAGAAATCTGCTGCATCAGTGTTTTTTTTTTTTTTTTTTTTTTTTTTAATCTATCCATTAAATACTCCCCCCGCAAAGGGGGTTTTGGAGGGAGGGAGGGGGGGAGGGAGGGGGGCGCAGGGGGTGGTTGCTTTCTAGTAGTAACCATATCCAGTAGGTTATGAAGGTCTCTGTAGACTGATTGTCCACTGATTCCAGGTACACTTTACCCCTCTTATTGAGGATGACCTTGGTCATTGAGCTTGTTTCATAGATTGACCTTTGCAAGAAGATAGTAATTAATCTGTTAAGTAAATGAAAGAAATGATAACCTCTGCCTGATTTTTATTTGTGTAATTTTTTTTATGTTTATATTTTCTTAAACACTAGAACTTAAGCTGTCAGCTGGTTTCCAGGAACTCTCTCTGGGAGAAAGAGGTGGTCGAAGACGTGATTATCACGACCTTGGAGTGAATACCCGCCAGGGTATAGAGCATGTGAAGGATTCAAAGACTGGTAATTTCCTTTCTTAACAGCAGAGCAGTACGCTTGCAGGTAATACATTTCTGTGTGAAAAATCTGTATCACTTTTCGTCTGTAGGTGTTTCTGGGACCACTATTAAGTTGAGCACAAACCATTTTAGATTGACATCTCGTCCACAATGGGTTTTATACCAGTACCATATTGACTACAACCCTCAGATGGAATCACGACGCTTACGATCAGCACTTTTGTTTCAACATGAAGATCTAATTGGGAAAGTTCGTGCTTTTGATGGAACCATGCTGTTTCTGGTCAAAAGATTAGACAAGGTACAATCGAAAATAGTATGTTATTAGAGTAACATTTCATGTTTTGTTTTTCTATTTCAAGTTTGTGCATGCAGTAACTTGATGCATCTCCAGCAATTATATTAGAAGGTAATTGAGAGTAGCGGAGTGTGATTGTTCCCCGCCCTGGGTTTTGACCTTTACATTATTATTAATATTTATAAACCTATCTGAGCTTGTGGAGGGTTCTGAAAAACTCCATAGTGAGGAATAAAGCTATCCAAAGGCAACAAATGCCTGCACTTGGCCAATATTTACTTTCTATTTCATCTTAGTGGAAATAAGCTCATGAAAAAAAGACATTGTTTGCTGCCCAAGCTATTTTAATCTTTTATTGCTTAGAAAAAAAAAATTCAAACTGTTCAGTAGATAAAAGTTCTCATTTAAAGCAGCCTCATTGCACCATAGCCCCAGAATATAATGCAGTTACTGTTCCCTCAGTTTTTTCATCCTCTGTGGCAAAATGTAGTCACTTCAACCTTGGTTCTTTTCTGTACAGCTTTATTTCTGATGGATACAACCACCTGTGGATTCCTCACCTTATGAATTCTCCCAGTGCGCCAGCATTCGAGGGAACCTTTTTTCCCAGTTCTTCATGTCAATGAGGACGTCACAATTGCCCGGCCCTTCACGTGACTGTCTGACGTCATTGTGGCAATAAGAAGTCCTCGCCGGCGTGCAGAGTCAGTTCCCTTTTTTTCCGTGCCTTCGACTAACGTTTTTTTCCTGGCTCTTGAACAGCTACTGTTTCGAAGGTGTCTTGCTGTACTTGTTAAAATATCTCTGCATAAGAACTCAGGTTTTAAGTCTTGTCGTAAGTGCGGAGGTCGTATGTCAGTCACAGCCACTCATGAAGACTACTTGTGTCTAAGTTCGGACCACGACGTGGAAGGATGTGTTATGCCAGAGGATGAACCCAAATGCCTTAAAAGAAAGAGAGGCAAAGCTCTTTTTAGCAAAAGCTAAGAGGATCATCGAAGATCTAAGGCAAGGGACTTTTCTTCTCATAAGTCATCGAGATCTCAGAAGTAGCAGCGCTGGCACGATTCTCGATGCCGTTCTTCTAGAGACCGGTCTCTTTCCCCTTCGAGACGACTAATGGCGTTCTTCCAGAGATTGGTCTCTGTCCCCTTCAAGACGACGGCGTGGGAGGTCAGTCCAACTATTACTCCCCAGCCTCTGAGTCCTCGGGCTTCTCCGATGCCATCACTGATTGAGGTATTCAAGTCCCCGGCGAGTCCTCCGACTCACTTTTCACCGATTTTGGCAGCGGATCCAGCGACTTTCCTAACTGCTAGGTTTAGCATTTTTAACAAAGCTATGGCCCCTGCTGGTGCACCGGCTGGTCCCACGGGTCCATTAGCGGTCTCCTTGGTTTTATCTTTTGCCGTACAAGTCGGCTCAGTTTGTGCCCTTCTATCCAGCTGAGAGTGCTGATTCGGTGCCGATGACGTCACCTCAGATGATGCCGATGGAGTCAATACTGTCATCGGATGGGTCCCGGTCGGGACGCAGTGTATCTCCATCTCCAACACGTCCATCTGCTTTGAAGCCAGCATTGTCTACGTCAGCTAACTCTGTTGACACAGAGATTGGAAGCCAGATTGAATGCGAGGAGGAGGAGAGCATTGAGGCTCTTGGAGGAGCAGGAATACCAGCAACCGTTAGAGGAAGGAGAAATTACTCCTGTATTGGAGTTTTCATAGATTCACATGCTTGAAAACTTCCTCGTCGTTGAGAAAGGGAGTCCACGGTGGAATATACAACATAGGCCTGAAAATGTATGCACACAATACATGGACTAGGCCTCAATATAATAACCCATCATAGTCGTATTGTAAAATAGACCCAAACTTGAACAATCAGATTGCCTCACCCCTTTAGAACCTCCTGTGAGGAGCTGCCTTCCCTCAGATTTTCCACCACACGTTGTGCTGAGGAGTCTCCTTGAAGATCTTTTTCTTCAACTTTTGCACATTTCTTTTCTTCTCTGGTGATTCAAACTGGCTGGCATGTCACAAAGAAAGGCCTTTTCAGATCCTGTGCCTCATGTTTAAAGAAAAGGTTATATGTGGAGGATCCACATGAGGAGTGAATTTATTGCCTGTACCCCAGCCACAAGATTAAAGACTGCAAAATCTGCGGAACATTTTCTACAAAGACCCTGAAGGACAGGGAGGGTCGCCTGCTGTTGTGGCTTTAAAGAGGTAAGACTGGAGACACTGCCTCTGATGAGGACAGTGCCTCTTCTTCTATTTCTGCCCCTAAAACACATGTGAAGAGAAAACAGGAAAGCTATGAGATTCAAGAGTCACCTAGAAGAATGGCACAAAAGACAGCAGGGGCCTCTGCTAGGATTTATGGCTCTCTGCAGGAAGAGAAAGCAGGCAAAGAATCCCTCAAAAAGGCAGCAAAGACTGCTTGTGAACCTGCCACTTCTCCTGCTAAAATGCTACACAAGTTTAAGAAGCCTAGTTTAGCACCGTCGACGGCGCCATCGTCGACGATTGTTTCATCGGTGACGCCGGTGGTACTACCTATCTCCATGTCGATGGCAGCGGCTACAGCATCTTCGTCGATGACGTTATCATCCTCGTCGACGGGATGCCCCATCTAGTCAACGCTTTTCTCGCCGATGACACTTCCGGCAACAATTGATCTTACAACACTCCAGTCGACTATGCTCTCGTCGACGACACCTCCGTAGACCACGCTCTCATCGGAGGTTCAACCATCGTCGGAGACAATGTTTCTAGTGACGACTATATTGTTGACGACAACTGGTTTCTTGTCTTCAACTGTTAAAATGTTTCCAACGAAGAGGCAAAGACCTTCTACATTGCCTTTGAGTCAATCTGTGCAGCATACTCCTCTCAAAGACTCAGTTGACACCTATCACCTCACCAAGCAATGTGTCAAGGCTGTTGCCATCTAGGGTTTTGGATGGCGATGATGATTCAGATCAGGATGCACTGTTTGGAGTGGCTAGGAGTCCTTCGCAGTTGCACGTCAAATGCCAGGAGTTACTCAGATGACGACTCATATTATGGTCAGCAGTATCCTGACCCAGTTCCACAACAGGGAACGGTATGTTTGCCTTCCGGTCTTGTGTCCGATCTCTAGGCCATGCTGGCAGATTACAGAGAGCGCTTCTACCCTCAACCAGGGTTGGACTCTGTGCCAACAGTGACTGCACCAGCTATTCCAGCACCTCTGCCAGTTTTTCCTGCGACGCCGAAAATTCCTCTTCAGGCTCCAGAGTCCCCAGGTCCAGGCCTCTTCGGATGAGGCAGCGAAGGAAGGGGAGGTTCTCTCGTAGGGGATTTCCATGTATAGTCATAAGCACTGAATAGATCCGCGCGCCTGCGGGGACCCCAGAGCACTGTTCTGTAATGTATTCTTAAGTGTAGATGCCAGCCTTTCTTGAAAAAAGGCCTGTTAAAACCACTTAAGAATAACACTGTGCAGCCTATGTGAACAGCTACACAGGTCAAATTGTTTATTCTTGAGGTTGGAAAGAAAGACGGCTGTAGTATAAATACACCTTTAAACATACATTTATTCTAGAAATGTAATAAAAAATATATTCTTATACTTTAAACCTCCAAGTGAGACTAAAACAATGCAGGGCAGTGTAGCCCATAGGCTGCCATTATACAGGATGTAAATAGAGCTGTGCCTTTAAGAAAGGAAAGTCTTCCTGTATCCCATCATGCACAGCAAAAGGCAGGTGCCTCAGTTCTTTTTTCCGGCTCCTTCTGACAGGACCCTGAAGCATTGAGCTCTACCTTACAAAGCCTTTTTTGACAAATTCAATTTCACTCGACGTTTTTCATCTAGAGTGAACATTTGCTAACCTTTCCTGTCAAATTCTGACAGAAATTTAAAGTTTTTCTGTCTTTAGAATGCCTTCACTTTTTGACAAGTGCCCTAGCTGTGGTAGGAAAAAAGCCAAAACAGACCCACACCAGGTCTGCATTATTTGCCTACCATCAAGTCACAAACCTGATGCCTGTGACATTTGCAAAACTTTCTCCAGAAGAACTCTTCGCAACAGGGAGAAAATTCGGCTTCAGGCAAGAGAGCACAGGAGAAAGAGGGCAATCTGCCACAGAGCGTGGAGAAGGTCAGTCTTCTACCAGGGCTCTCACTGTGTCCTCTGGAGCAGCTGCCAGACCTGCTCACAAACGCCATAGGTCTCTGACGTCGAGAGCATCAACGTCGAGACCGGGAACAGCGCCAACATGTTTGCCGTCGAGGAAAAGACATCGCTCGACGTCGACAGCCGTATCGCCGTCGAGATGGCGTAGACACTAGCTGTCAAGAAGGTCTTGATCCAGGTCGCCGTCGCCGCGACGGGGACGATCAACGTCTGGGGACAGTACTCGTCGTCGAAGATGCTCGCCGTCATCTCATCGACGTCGAGGGAGGTCGCCGTCGAGAGGAGCTCGGCGTCGAGAGGTACTCGCCGTCATCGTACTTCGACGTCGAAGTGTGTCGATGTCGAGGAGGCACTCAGAGGCCTAGGATTGTTTATCCCACCTCAGAATCTTCGGCTTCTCTCATACTTCTACCAGCTTCACCTCAGCCGTCTCCTCAGCCGTCACCTCTACCACAGACACCTCTGGCACCTACAGCTCCTCCGCCGGCTCCTCCTTCAGAGTCTGCTCCAGTGATTCCAGCGGAATCCACAAGATATTCCAGACACTCTTCGAGACGCTCCTCTTCCTCTCAACACCATTGTTGACGTGAATCTGTTCAAAGATCTCCTCGTTCCCACCATAGACATTCTTCCTTATCCACAAGGGATTACTCTCCGACCCTATCTGACTCACCGTCTCTGGGAGTTTCTCCCATAGACGACGTGAACACCTTCCAAGAGGTCCTAGTTCGCGGTGCTACCAAATTAAACATCCCGCTTGGCGGTACCCGCTCCAACAACCTCTGTGATTTTCGAGACATTACACCAGCGTGCATCTTCAAGACCATTACTACCACTGGTCCCAGGGCTTCTTGAACCAGCAATGGATATATTTTTGCCACAGCTAAAACTGCTCCTTCCAGGCTTATAAAGAAATATCGACCCCCGGAGCAGGACCCTCCATTCCTAAGGTCGGATCCGGTGCCTGACTCGGTGGTCACAGTGGCTGCAAAAAAGTTGCATTCTACATCTCCGTCTTCCTCCTCACCACTGGACAAGGAGAGTAGAAAGATTGATGCCACAAAGTATGCTCTACCTCAGCCATCACGATGAAAGCAGCCAGTGCTACTGCACTGTTAGGCAGGTATGATCGTGCCATTTGGGACTCTGTGCTGCAATTTGTGGAACATCTCTCTAAAGAGAAAAGAGAAGACTTTCTGGAGATCGTGAGTGAAGGTGCAATGGTCTTCAATCAAGTGATCAGCGCCGCTGCCGACTCTTCGGTGCTATCCACCCATAATTATGCTCATGGAGTGTCCTTAAGAAGACACGCTTGGCTACGCCTGATGTCACTTAAACCAGAGGCACAACAGAGAATTCAAAATTTGCCCTTCTCAGGTTCCACTTTGTTTGGCTCTCATGCTGACGACGAGATGTCGAGAATGAAAACTGAACTAGACACTCAAAGCGGTGGGCATCGAGAGAGCAACGGAAAACATTCAGTTCCTACCATCGAAGGCTCTTTACTCAGAGATATCAAACGCCACAGTGGATGTCTTCAAGACCCCAAAAACAGCAACAGCATCAAAGAACCTTCTCGACCCAACGAAAGCCGACAAGGGGTCGCTCTACACCACAAGCCCAGACAGCTCGTCAGGCACCAGAGTCTAAGCCCTGAATCTTCGCTTCCCCCTCCTCCGTTACCCACTCCGGTAGGGGGAAGTATCTCAAATCATCTAGACGAGTGGCAACGCATTACATCAGACACCTGGGTGTTGAATATTGTGCGGAATGGCTACTCTCTTAGGTTCATCAGCCCTCCGCCGCCTATTCCACCCAAACCAGTGAGTCACCGCCTCGAAGCTCTTCAACTAGAAGTGACAACCCTATTACAAAAGAGAGCAATAGAACCTGTCCTGATCAATCAGCACGGAAAGGGAATCTACTTGAGGTATTTTTTGGTACCAAAGAAAGACAAACAAGAGTTTAGTCCCATTCTACACCTAAGGGTAGCAAACAAGTGGATTCGCAGAGAAAAATTCAGGATGCTATCCTTGCACCAAATTTACCCTCAACTTCGTCAGGGTGACTGGCTCTGCGCGATAGACCTCTGCGACGCTTACTTTGACATTCCAGTGATCGAGAAGCATCGAAAGTTTCTAAGGTTCATCGTCTGAAAAAGTCATTACCAATTTACGGTACTACCTTTCGGCCTCAAATCAGCACCGAGAACTTTTTCCAAATGCATGGCGGTGGTAGCAGCCCATTTGATGAAACATCTTGTATTCGTCTACCCCTATCTAGACGATTGGCTCATAAAAGCTTCCACGTATCTAGAGGCTCAGCAGCATTTCAACTGGTCTCACCAGCTTCTCCAGAGACTGGGCCTTCAAGTCAATCTCCCCAAATCCACAGCAACACCTGTTCAGAGGCTGCATTACTTAGGTGCCATCATAGATACCAAACAAGGAAAGGTGTTTCCTTCGGAGGAACGACGATTATCAATCCTCAAAGTGCCAGCAGCTCGAGAAAACACCTCAGACCACTGCAAGAGCGATATCATCTCTCCTGGGCTCAATGGCGTCTTGCATCCACCTCATTCCCAATGCTCGCCTCCATATGAGACCCTTACAGGAATGTCTGGAGGATCAATGGTGTCAACTAGTGGACGATTTCTCCCCACGCCTTACAATCCCTCAAGGGGTGGTGTTCGCCCAACAATCTTCTGGAAGGCATTCCATTCCAACAACAGCCGCCAACCCAAACCATTGTCACAGACGCATCGCTGCTCGGATGGGGAGCGCATATGGATCACCTTCGAGTCCAAGGCAAGTGGTCACAGAGAGAGCGACTGTATCACATCAACCTGTTGGAGCTTTGTGCAGTCCATCTTCGCTCAAGGCCTTCCTCCCATCTCTGAAGACAAACTCTGCTTCTCCAGACGGACAACTTGGCCACCATGTATTATTTAAACAAACAAGGAGGCACCAGATCCAAGACTGTCGACAGAGGCTCAAACAATCTGGCACTGGCTTCTAGCCAGGAACCTCTTGCTAGTGGCAACTCACCTTCTGGGCATACAGAATGTTCAAGCGGATGCCTCAGCCGCGCCATGGACGAAAACCACGAATGGGTTTTGCACGACGACGTGGGGTACCCCCTCTATAGACCTATTCGCAACCCCAGGAAACAAAAAATGCCAAAACTTCGCCTCCAGATACTACCATCCAGGAACGCTGGGGAATGCCCTGCGGATAAGCTGGTCAGGAGCATTTCTTTACGCCTTTCTACCGCTTCCCCTGATACTGGCAGTCCTCCTGAAGCTGTCCAATGCTCACTCCAAGATGATTCTTATTGCCCCAGAATGGCCACGCCAGTGGTGGTTTCCAGACCTCCTTCACCGGTCGCTCAAACCACACATCAGGCTACCTTGTCGCCCAGACCTTCTCACGAAGTTCCGAGGCCAGATATCTCATCCCAACCTCTCATCGTTGAATTTGGCAGCATGGCTCCTGAGTTAGTTCAGTATGGTCACCTGAACCTACCTCAGGACTGCATGGAGATTCTAAGGGAGGCAAAGCGCCCCTCCACAAGAACAGCTTATGCCTGCAAATGGAAAAGGTTCTGCGTGTGGTGCTTGGACAATAATGTTGACCCAATATCCTGCGGAGAGGAGACTATTCTGCCATACTTATTAAGTTTGGCAAAGTCTGGATTGCAATTGTCATCAATAAAAGTACACCTGGCGGCTCTAACAGCCTATAGAAAGAGCCCTTCCCAAACCTCTTTCTTTAGGATTCCAATCATAAA
Source organism: Pleurodeles waltl (assembly GCF_031143425.1). Taxonomy (NCBI): domain Eukaryota; kingdom Metazoa; phylum Chordata; class Amphibia; order Caudata; family Salamandridae; genus Pleurodeles; species Pleurodeles waltl. The sequence continues at coordinate 1,006,143,117 of NC_090450.1, read as the reverse complement.
AGACTTCCTGGAGGGTTTGAAAAAGGTCTTTCCTCCCATTAGAAGACCATCTCCTCCATGGGAACTGAATATTGTCCTCTCGCGTCTGATGCTACCTCCGTTTGAACAAATGCATAAAGCATCAGTCCAACATCTTGCGTAGAAAACTGCTTTTCTGTTTGCAATCACATCAGCTCGTAGGGTCAGTTAGATCCAGGCCCTTTGCGCTCAAGAACCTAATACGGTTTTTCATTCTTCGAAAGTAGTTATGAGGACACATACAAAATTTTTACCTAAAGTAGTTTCAGACTTCCATGTGAACCAAACCATTTCATTACCAACTTTCTTCCAAAATCCTTCTACCCCTGCCGAGAGAACCCTACATTCTCTCGACGTAAAGAGGGTTTTAAAATTTTACTTGGACAGGACAAAATGCTTGTGTAAATCACAGCAGCTGTTTATTAATTATGGCCCAGTTAGAACAGGGTTGGCCACTTCCAAACAATCCTTATCCAGGTGGATTGTCTCATGTATCGTTTTTTGTTATCAGTTAGCAAATAAATCTCTTGACGGCAGGTGTAAGGAAATGCCTCCTTGGCATGGTTACCCCCTGACTTTTTGCCTTTGCTGATGCCAAGTTATGAATTGAAAGTGTGCTGAGGCCTGCTAACCAGGCCCCAGCACCAGTGTTCTTTCCCTAACCTGTACTTTTGTTTCCACAATTGGCACACCCTGGCATCCAGGTAAGTCCCTTGTAACTGGTACCCCTGGTACCAAGGGCCCTGATGCCAGGGAAGGTCTCTAAGGGCTGCAGCATGTCTTATGCCACCCTGGGGACCCCTCACTCAGCACAGACACACTGCTTGCCAGCTTGTGTGTGCTAGTGGGGATAAAACGACTAAGTCGACATGGCACTCCCCTCGGTGCCATGCCAACCTCACACTGCCTATTAAGTATAGATAAGCCACCCCTCTACTAGGCCTTACAGCCCTAAGGCAGGGTGCACTATAACATAGGTGAGGGCATAAGTGCATGAGCACTATGCCCCTACAGTGTCTAAGCAAAACCTTCGACGTAAGTGCAGGGTAGCCATAAGAGTATATGGTCTGCGAGTCTGTCATGCACGAACTCCACAGCACCATAATGGGTACACTGAAAAATGTGAAGTTTGGTATCAAACTTCTCAGCACAATAAATGCACACTGATGCCAGTGTACATTTTATTGTAACATATTCCCCAGAGGGCACCTTTAGAGGTGCCCCCTGAAACCTTGACCGACTACCCGTTAAGGCTGACTGGTTTTAGCAGCCTGCCACACTCCAGACATGTTGCTGGCCACATGGGGAGAGTGCCTTTGTCACTCTGTGGTTAGTAACAAAGCCTGTACTGGGTGGAGATGCTTATCACATCCCCCTGCAGGAACTGTAACACCTGGCGGTGAGCCTCAAAAGCTCACCCCCTTTGTTACAGCACTACAGGGCACTCCAGCTAGTGGAGTTGCCTGCCCCCTCCGGCCACGGCCCCACTTTTGGCGGCAAGGCCGGAGGAGATAATGAGAAAAACAAGGAGTCGTCACTGGCCAGTCAGGACAGCCCCTAAGGTGTCCTGAGCTGAGGTGACTCTGACTTTTAGAAATCCTCCATCTTGTAGATGGAGGATTCCCCCAATAAGGATAGGAATGTGACCCCCCTCCCCTCAGAGAGGAGGTGCAAAGAGGGTGTAGCCACCCTCAGGGCTAGTAGCCATTGGCTACTAACCCCCCAGACCTAAACACACCCTTAAATTTAGTATTTAAGGGCTCTCCAGAACCTAGGAACTCAGATTCCTGCAATCTAAGAAGAGGACTGCTGAACTGAAAACCTGCCGAGAAGACAGAGACACAAACTGCTTTGGCCCCAGCTTTACCGGCCTGTCTACCCACTTCTAAAGACACTGCTCCAGTGACGCGTTCCCAGGGTCCAGCAACCTCTGAAGCCTCAGTGGAAGGACCAAGAACTCCTGAGGACAGCGGCTCTGTTCACCAAAGACTGCAACTTTGCAACAAAGAAGCAACTTTGAAACAACACACGTTTCCCGCCGGAAGCGTGAGACTTTGCACTCTGCACCCGACACCCCCGGCTCGACTTGTGGAGAACAAACTCCACAGGGAGGATTCCCCAACGACTACGAGACCGTGAGTAGCCAGAGTTGACCCCCCTGAAACCCCACAGCAATGCCTGCAGAGGGAATCCCGAGGCTCCCCCTGACCGCGACTGCCTGCTTCAAAGACCCGACACCTGGTAAAGGCACTGCATCTCAGTCCCCAGGACCTGAAGGATCCGACCTCCAGTGCAGGAGCGACCCCCAGGTGGCCCTCTCCCTTGCCCAGGTGGTGGCTACCCCAAGGAGCCCCCCCTTGCCTGCCTGCATCGCTGAAGAGACCCCTTGGTCTCCCATTGAATCCTATTGCAAACCCGACGCTTGTTTGCACACTGCACCCGGCCGCCCCCGTGCCGCCGAGGGTGTACCTTTTGTGTTGACTTGTGCCCCCCCCCCGTGCCCTACAAAACCCCCTGGTCTGCTCTCCAAAGACGCGGGTACTTACCTGCTGGCAGACTGGAACCAGGGCTCTCCATTGAAGCCTATGCGTTTTGGGCACCACTGTGACCTCCGCACCTGACTGGCCCTGAGCTGCTGGTGTGGTAACTTTGGGGTTTCTCTCAACCCCCAACGGTGGGCTACCGTGGACCCAAACTTGAACCCCGTAGGTGGTTTACTTACCTGCAAAAACTAACAAACACTTACCTCCCCCAGGAACTGTTGAAAATTGCACTGTCTAGTTTTAAAATAGTTAAATGTCATTTATGTGAAAACTGTGTATGCTATTTTTCTAATTCAAAGTTCCTAAAGTACCTACCTGAAATACCTTTCATTTGAAGTATTACTTGTGAATCTTGAACCTGTGGTTCTTAAAATAAACTAAGAAAATATATTTTTCTATACAAAAGCCTATTGGCCTGGAATTGTCTCCGAGTGCGTGTTCCTCATTTATTGCCTGTGTGTGTACAACAAATGCTTAACACTACCCTCTGATAAGCCTACTGCTCGACCACACTTGCCACTATCTTATCTCTAAGGGGAACCCTTGGACTCTGTGCATACTATTCCTTACTTTGAAATAGTGCATACAGAGCCAACTTCCTACAGCAGGCCAAAAGCCCATTCTACTAGAGGGAAGGCAGCGACTGCCTTGATGAGAAATATTCCTTTGACAGAAATATGCAAAGTGGGCACTTGGAAATCGGCCCATACCTTTACTAAGCATTACTGCCTTGATTCAGATGCTATTGCAGATGCGCAGGTCGGACAGGCCTATCTCAAGAATTTATTTGCATAATTTTATGTTTTCAGTATTATTCGGTCTACTCCACCGCGGTCACAGGGATGGGCTTGCTATTCTATTCAGTGCTTATGACTATACATAGAAATCCCCTACGAGAGAAGGAGTGGTTTCTTACCTGTAACTCCAGTTCTCTCGTAGGGGTATTTCCATGATAGTCATAAGCAACCCTCCCTCCTCCCGGGTGGACTTGACATAAGAAAAGTTGCAATAATAACGGTGTTGGTACTACTAAGAATGTTAATGTTTCTTCATGTCATGTTACAAGCCTACAAAAAAGAACTGAGGCCACTGCCTTTTGCTGTGCATGATGGGATACAGGAAGACTTTCCTTTCTTAAAGGCACAGCTCTATTTACATCCTGTATAACGGCAGCCTATGGGCTACACTGCCCTGCATTGTTTTATTCTCACTTGGAGGTTTAAATAAAGTGTAAGAATATATTTTTTATTACATTTCAAGAATAAATGTATGTTTAAAGGTGTATTTATACTACAGCTGTCTTTCTTTCCAACCTCAAGAATAAACAATTTGACCTGTGTAGCTGTTCACATAGGCTGCACAGTGTTATTCTTAAGTGGTTTTAACAGGCCTTTTTTCAAGAAAAGCTGGCATCTACACTTAAGAATACATTACAGAACAGTGCTCCGGGGTCCCCGCAGGCGCGCAGAACTATTCAGTGCTCATGACTATCATGGAAATACCCCTACGAGAGAACTGGAGTTACAGGTAAGAAACCATTCCTTCTCTCAGACTAGGGCGAATGGGATGAATACGTACTCCCAGCACCCACTTCACCGGAGCCATTGGCAGTCGAGTCTCCTTCTGAGGATATTGGCTCTTTTCATAACCTCTTGGAAAAAGCTGCGGCGGTTTGAGCTGCAGATGCCATCTACACAGCAGGACTGCTTTTTGTATGATTTCAAAGAGACGCACAGGAAATCGGTCAGGGCTGTACCGATTATTGACCATGTCTGGAATCAAGGTCTTAAGATAATGAAGAACCCAGCGACCGTGCCAGCTGTGTTAACAAAGCTGGACAAAAAATATAAAGTGACAGGACACTCCTGCTTGTCTAGTGGGTCACCCAAAACCAGACTCAGTGGTTTCTCAGGCTGCCCTGAGATGCTCCAGGAACCCTTCAGCACCTTTATTGGCACCTCCTGACAAAGACGGAAGGCGCCTTGACAACATTGAAAAGAGGTTTTCATTTGTCTGCAATTGTAGTCAGTGCTGCAAATTCCCTGGTGCTCCTGGGCAGGCACGACAGGCAGCTGTGGTCGGACATCTCGCACTCTGTGGATGATATTCCGGCAAGTCGGAAACAAAAAAAATCCTTATGGAGGGTCAGCGGACCTCTGCAGACGTGATTGACTGTGCCCTTGACATTACAGCCATGGGATTTCGACTTCTGGTTGTGTCAGCTGTCTTAAGGCGCCGGGGATGGCTTAAGGCCACAAATTTCATACCGGATGTCCAAGATCCTGGACCTCCCGTAAGATGGCCAAGACCTGTTTGGCAAGCATGTCGACCAATGCTCTTCAGGCGATTAAAGCTGATACCGATACTGCCAGGTCTTTGGGGTCTCTACAGTATAAACATACTCCATTTTGAGGAGCCAAGGGTAGAGGCCACTCTTCCTTTCGAGGTGGCTACCAAACTTTTAGATATCCAGCCTACTCTTTCCAGTAACAAATCATCCAGACCCCAGTACCACCAGAGGCAAATTCCGGAGGCGGAATACAGCAGGCCTCCTCCTAGAGGAAAGTCGGGATGACAGTCTAAGGACGCCTCGCGTAGGCAATGACAACCTCCAGGGGCCGGCTACCTCTCCTTCCTTGACTCGTCACCTACAATGTTGGAGGCAGTTCACAAGCGACAAGTGGGTTCTAGATACCGTAACTTATGGTCACCTGCTAGAATTCACTTGCATGCCTCACGAGACTCCACCTTCCCAGGAGCATCAACATTTCTACCTCTTCTCCTCCTGGAGATAGAGGCTATGTTATCCAAATGGGCGATAGAGGTAGTCCCCTCCTCGCAACGAGGAAGCAGTTTTTATTCTCGATTCTTCCTCATCAGAAAGTATTCTCATTTTTGGAGGCCCCTCCTGGATCTAAGGAAGCTCAACAAATATCTCAAGAGGCAATCCTTTTGTATGGTAACATTGAAGGATGCCCTACAGCTTCTCAATAGAGGCGATTTCATGACTTCCATAGATCTGCAGGATGCCTACTTCCACATACCCATTCACCCCAAACACAGAAAATGTTTGAGATTCATATTATCCGGCTGGCACTTTCAATTGAAAGTGCTACCCTTTGGACTCAAATTTGCCCCACAGATTCTCACAAAATGCTTAGCCCCAGTTGCAGCATATCTGAGACGCCTCAAACACCCGATATTCCCATATCTGGACGACTGGTTGCTAAAGGCTCCAAACATCTCTGCCCTACGCCACTCTCTCAGGACCACGTTACGTCTCTTCCAGCAAGTAGGTCTCACTCAACAGAGAAGTCCCAGCTTCAGCCTACCAGAAGGATAGTATTTCTGGGTGCTATATTGGACTCGACTCTTGTAAAGGCCTTCCCAGCCAAAGACCGTCAACTCAAGCTTCCTACCCTAGCGGATGCAGTTCAAAGAAAAAAAGTTTTTTTAAGTTCGAAGGTTCAAGTCATTACTGGGGATGATTTCCTCCTGTATAAATCTAGTTCCGCACTGTCACATTAGGATGCACCCTCTTCAGGAAGAGCTCGACAAACGGTGGAAGCAGACGCAAGGTTCCTTTGGGGACATCTTTCAGATAACGACAAAGATGGTTCTCTCGTAGGGGATTTCCATGTATAGTCATAAGCACTGAATAGTTCCGCGCGCCTGCGGGGACCCCGTAGCACTGTTGTGTAGTATATTCTTAAGTGCAATCATCAGCTCCTTGACAAAAAGGTCTGTGAAAAACACTTAAGAATAACAATGCGCAGCCTATGTGAACAGCTACACAAGCCAAAATTGTTAGAAGAAAAAACAGTTGTAGTGTAAATTTCACATTTAAACCTCTATTTATTCTATAAATACATAAATAAATACATTCTCATATTTTATTTACACCTCTCATGAGAATAAAACAATGTAGGGCAGTGTAGCCCATAGGCTGCCATTATACAGAATGAAAATAGAGCTGTGCCTTTAAGAAAGTAAAGTCTTCCTGTTTCCCATCATGCACAGCAAAAGGCAGTTGCCTCAGTTCTTTTTTCCGGCTCCTGCTGACAGGACCCTGAAGCATTGAGCTCTACCTCACAAAAGCTTTTGTGACAGAAATTCATTGAAATATCTTCTGAATTTCATTTTCACTCGACGTTTTTACCTTTGAGTGATCATTTTCTACTGATTTCTGTCAAATTCTGACAGAATTTGGAGGTTTTTTCTAGTTAGAAATGCCTTCACTTTTTGATAAATGTCCTTCTTGTGGAAGAAAGAAGGCTAAAACAGATCCACATAGGGTCTGTATAATTTGTCTTCCATCCAGCCACAAACCGGAGTCGTGTGACATTTGTAAAACCTTCTCTAGAAGAACCCTTCGTGATAGAGAGAAGATCCGACTTCAGGCGAGAGAGGACAGGAGAAAAAGTGGCCATTCCACTACAGAGCGAGGAGAAGGTCAGACTTCTACCAGGGCTCAACCTGTTTCCTCCATGACTCCTTCCAGACCTGCTGAAAAACGACCTAGATCTCAGACGACGTCGAGAGCGTCGACGTCGAAGCAGGGAACGGCGCCAACATGTTCGCCGTCGAGGAGTGCTTCGCCGGCGAGAAAAAGGCATCGTTCGCAGTCGACAGCTATTTCGCCGTCGAGGCGGCGAAGACACCCGACGTCGAGAGGATCTGGGTCGCCGTCGACACGGCGAACACAGTCAACGTCAAGGAGATCCGAGTCGGGCTCGCCGTCGACACGGCGAGGGAGATCGCCGTCGAGAGAGAGTGTTCGCCGTCGGAGGCGTTCACCGTCACTGCACCGACGTCGAGGTTCGTCGTCGAGAGATTCTCAGCGGCGAGACGAGTCGACGTCTAGAGGCACTCGCCGTCACCGCAGTTCGACGTCGAGGAGTGCTTCGACGTCGAGAAGACCATCTAAGAGGCCTAGAAGGGTTTATACAACCTCGGAATCCTCGGCCTCGCTTTTCCTACTTCCAGCATCGCTCGCAAAGGCAGTCGCCGTTACCACAGAGGCCGGTAACACCTACGGCTCCTCTTCCGGCGCCTCCTCCAGAACCTGTTCCGAGGACTCCAACGCGATCTGCAGGGCGTTCTGGTTATTCCTCGAGGCGTACATCTACCTCTAGGCACCGTCGTCAGGAATCACATCATGGACATTCTTCATCGTCCACACGAGACTACTCTCCAACCTTATCGGACTCACCATCCCCAAGAGTGTCTCCCATAGATGATGTCAACACTTTTCAGGAGGTCTTAGTAAGAGGGGCAACCAAGCTGAATATCCCGCTAGCAGCTCCGGCCCCATCGACATCAGTGATCTTTGAGACCTTGCATCAAAGGACATCTTCACGACCTTTACTTCCACTGGTTCCGGGTCTTATTGAGCCAGCAATGGACATTTTTCTCACGCCGGCTACAACAAAGTCTGCTCCTGCCAGACTCATTAAAAAGTACCGTCCACCAGAGCAAGATCCTCTATTCTTGAGGTCGGACCCAGTACCAGACTCGGTAGTTATAGTGGCAGCGAAGAAATCGCATTCGACGTCACCGTCTTCCTCTGCTCCCCCAGACAAAGAGAGCAGAAAGATCGATGCTGCAGGAAGAAAAGTATGCTCGACGGCATCCATCACCATGAAAGCAGCCAGTGCCACTGCTTTATTAGGGAGATATGATCGATCCCTCTGGGACTCTATACTGCAGTTCGCGGAGCATCTCCCTAGGGACAAAAGGGAAGATTTCCTAGAGGTCGTGAGCGAGGGAGCTATGGTTTCTAACCAGATTATAAGTGCTGCGGCGGATTCTTCAACACTATCCGCACATAACTATGCTCATGGTATAGCGCTCAGGAGACATGCATGGCTGCGGCTTACATCGCTTAAACCCGAAGCACAGCAGAGGATACAGAACCTGCCTTTCTCAGGCTCCACTTTGTTCGGCTCTCATGCCGATGATGAGATGGCCAGAATGAAGTCGGAGCTGGATACCCTGAAAGCGGTAGGCATGGAGCGACCTAAGGAACAGCGAAAAGGATTCCGCCCATATCAAAGAAGACTGTTCACCCACAGGTATCAGGCTCCACATTGGACGTCTTCACGCCCTCAGCAACAGCAGCAGCATCAGAGGGGCTTCTCCAGAAGGTCGACAAGGGGTCGTTCAACACCTCAGACCCAGACACCTCGACAAGCTCCCACGTCTAAGCCCTGAATCTTTGCTTCCCCCTCCTCCGTTACCCACTCCGGTAGGGGGAAGTATCGCAAATCATCTGGACGAGTGGCAACGCATCACAACAGACGCCTGGGTATTGAATATTGTGAGACATGGTTACGCTCTCAGATTCACCAGTTCTCCACCATCTGTTCCACCCAAAACAGCCAACCACCATCTCGAAGCTCTGCAGTTAGAGGTCAATATCCTATTGCAGAAAAGAGCCATAGAACCCGTTCCCATCAGCCAACAAGGGAAGGGGATTTATTCGAGATATTTCCTTGTACCGAAAAAAGACAAACAAGAGTTTCGTCCCATCTTAGATCTGAGGACAGCAAACAAATGGATTCGCAAAGAAAAATTCAGGATGTTCGCCTTACACCAAATTTACCCACATCTACGTCAGGGCGACTGGCTATGTGCGATAGATCTTTGCGACGCTTACTTTCATATCCCAGTAACCAAGAAACACCGAAAATTCCTAAGGTTCACCGTCGGAAAACGCCATTACCAATTTGCAGTTCTACCTTTCGGCCTAAAATCAGCGCCAAGAACTTTTTCCAAATGCATGGCGGTAGTAGCCGCCCACTTGAGGAAACAGCGAATATTCGTCTACCCCTATTTAGACGATTGGCTCATAAAGGCCTCCAGCTGTCTCGAGGCACAGCACCATTTCGAATGGACTCTACAACTGCTACAAAAACTTGGTCTTCAAGTCAATCTTCTGAAATCTACAGCAACACCTGTTCAGAGGTTGCATTACTTAGGGGCCATTGTAGATACCAGGCTAGGAAAGGTGTTTCCTTCGGAGGAACGACGGTTATCGATTCTCCAAAAATGCAAACAACTGCAGGAAAGACCTCAAGCCACTGCAAGAATAATAGCTTCTCTACTGGGCTCGATGGCGTCTTGTATCCATCTGGTTCCCAATGCTCGCCTCCATATGAGACCATTGCAGGAAAATCTAGAGGATCAGTGGTGTCAACTGAGGGACGATTGGGAGAACAAAGTCCTTCTTTCTCCTCACACCCTACAATCCCTGAAGTGGTGGTGCTTACCCAGCAATCTCTTGGTGGGGATTCCGTTCCAACAACGGCCTCCATCTCAAACCATCGTAACAGATGCGTCACTGCTCGGATGGGGGGCGCACATGGAACATCTTCGAGTCCAAGGCGAGTGGTCACAGAGAGAGAGTCTCTATCACATCAACCTGCTGGAACTTCGCGCAGTCCACCTTGCGCTCAAAGCCTTCCTTCCCTCTCTGAGAACGGAAACTCTCCTTCTTCAGACAGACAACGTGGCCACTATGTACTACGTGAACAAACAAGGAGGCACCAGGTCCAGAGTTTTATCCAGAGAGGCTCAGACAATCTGGCATTGGCTTCTAGCCAGGAACCTGTCGCTAGTGGCAACTCACCTGCCCGGCATCCAGAATGTTCAAGCGGATGCCCTCAGTCGGGTAATGAACGAGAACCACGAATGGGTACTACACGACAACGTCGTTCATTCCATTTTCGCACTCTGGGGTACCCCCTCTACAGACCTATTCGCAACCCCAGAAAACAAAAAATGCCAAAACTTTGCCTCCAGATATTACCATCCAGGGACACTGGGGAATGCCCTGTGGATAAGCTGGTCAGGAGCATTTCTTTACGCCTTTCCACCGCTTCCCCTGATTCCGGCGGTCCTCCAGAAGCTGTCCAATGCTCAGACCAAAATGATCCTAATTGCTCCGGAGTGGCCACGCCAGTGGTGGTTCCCAGACCTTCTTCACCGGTCACTCAAACCACACATCAGGCTACCATATCGTCCAGACCTTCTCACGAAGTTCAGAGGGCAGATATCTCATCCCAACCCCTCATCGTTGAGTTTGGCAGCATGGCTCCTGAGCTAGTGCAATATGGACACTTGAACCTACCTCAGGACTGTATGGAAATTCTGAAGGAAGCAAAACGCCCTTCCACACGATCAGCCTATGCAAGCAAGTGGAAGAGATTCTGCATTTGGTGTTTACACAACAACATTGACCCGGTTTCCTGTGGAGAACAATCTATCCTGCCATACCTGTTAAGTTTGGCAAAATCGGGCTTACAACTGTCGTCAATAAAAGTTCACTTGGCGGCGATAACGGCATACAGAAAGAGTCCTTCACAAACGTCCTTTTTTCGGATGCCGATTATTAAGGATTTCCTAGAAGGTTTAAAGAAGGTTTTTCCTCCCATTAGAAAGCCTTCTCCTCCATGGGAACTGAACGTTGTCTTATCACGTCTGATGCTGACGCCATTCGAGCCGATACACAAGGCATCGCTGCAGCATCTCACATGGAAAGCTGCTTTTCTAGTGGCAATCACTTCAGCGCGTAGGGTCAGCGAAATCCAGGCCCTTTGCGCGCAGGAACCCTACACGGTTTTTCATTCTACAAAAGTGGTAATGAGAACTCATCCAAAATTTCTACCTAAGGTAGTCTCCGACTTCCATGTGAACCAAACAATTTCATTACCGACTTTCTTTCAGAATCCAGCTACTCCTGCTGAGAGAACTCTGCACTCTCTGGATGTAAAGAGAGTATTGAAATTTTACTTGGACAGGACAAAAAGCTTACGAAAATCACAACAGCTTTTTATTAACTATGGCCCAATCAGAACAGGTTTGGGCACATCTAAACAATCTTTATCCAGGTGGATTGTTTCTTGTATAATGTTATGTTATCAGTTAGCAAACAAATCCCTTGGTGGTAGGCCAAAAGCCCACTCTACCAGAGGGAAAGCAGCTACTGTAGCCTTGATGAGAAATGTCCCTTTGGCAGAAATATGCAAGGCTGCCACTTGGAGGTCGGTCCATACCTTTACTAAGCATTACTGCCTTGATACAGACGCTAGGGCAGATGCTCAGGTTGGACAGGCTTTGCTCAAGAATTTGTTTGCATGATTCATGTTTTTTCTCAGTATTCTTATATCTACTCCACCGCGGTTATGGGTATGGGCTTGCTACTCTATTCAGTGCTTATGACTATACATGGAAATCCCCTACGAGAGAAGGAATGGTTTCTTACCTGTAACTCCAGTTCTCTCGTAGGGGTATTTCCATGATAGTCATAAGCAACCCTCCCTCCTCCCCGGTGGAGTTGACACAGAATATGAATATTATGGAGGTTGGTACTCCAACAAATGTTTTGTTTTTCTTCATGTCAGGTTAATAGCCTCCAAAAAAGAACTGAGGCAACTGCCTTTTGCTGTGCATGATGGGAAACAGGAAGACTTTACTTTCTTAAAGGCACAGCTCTATTTTCATTCTGTATAATGGCAGCCTATGGGCTACACTGCCCTACATTGTTTTATTCTCATGAGAGGTGTAAATAAAATATGAGAATGTATTTATTTATGTATTTATAGAATAAATAGAGGTTTAAATGTGAAATTTACACTACAACTGTTTTTTCTTCTAACAATTTTGGCTTGTGTAGCTGTTCACATAGGCTGCGCATTGTTATTCTTAAGTGTTTTTCACAGACCTTTTTGTCAAGGAGCTGATGATTGCACTTAAGAATATACTACACAACAGTGCTCCGGGGTCCCCGCAGGCGCGCGGAACTATTCAGTGCTTATGACTATCATGGAAATACCCCTACGAGAGAACTGGAGTTACAGGTAAGAAACCATTCCTTCGACTCCCTCCATTGGTGGTCAATGCTGGCAAACTTCTCAGAAGGTCTAGAATTCTTGGCTCAGGTCCCTCCGTTTACGATCACAACGGATGCTTCGATGGAGGGATGGGGAGCATATCTCCAAGATCTTCGTCAGTTGCAGGTGGCCCCATTCTAATGCTACCCTGCACATCATCCTCCTTGAGCTCAGAGCTGTGTACCCTGCACTGCAAGCTTTGCTCCCAAGAATCTGAGGTTCATCGGTGCTTGTCCGGACGGACAATACAACCACCATGCACTACATAAACAAGGCGGAACTCTCTCACTTGCTGTCCACAGAAACTCAAGTCATCTGGACCTGGTGCATTAAGAATTCGGGGCACATACGGGGAGAACATCTTCCGGGAGTCAGCAACACCACAGTAGACTCACTAAACAGGCTTGGCACATCTTCACACGAGTGGGAGCTGAACCAGACAAAGCTGGACTCAATATTTCGCAAGTGGGGAACACCAAACCTGGACCTCTTTGCGACGTCTCTGAACGCGAAATGCCTGTTTTATGCAAGCTGGCATCACCAACCAGGGTAGTGGGGAAATGCGATTTCGATAGCATGTTCAGGGATTTATGCTTACGCCTTTCCTCCAATATCCCTTCTTCCACGGGTCATCAGCAAGATCAAATCGTAGCCCTGCCAGATCATTCTAATTGCTCCAGCCTGGCCATGTCAGCCGTGGTACACAGAGCTTCTGTTGCTGTCTTAGTGTCCTCTCATCAGGTTAGCACCTATACTGGACCTGCTCACAACCAGCCAGGGCCAAGTGAGGCATCCGGATCCCAAGTCTCTCAGGTTATGTGCATGGCTCCTGAGTTCAATTAATTCCACCATCTAAATATTCCCGTTGACTGTCAAACCGTTTTAGCCAAAGCACGTGCAGATAGCACTAATAAGATGTATAACTTAAAATGGAAGTGGTTTTGTTTATGGTGTGCTACAAATGATATTCATCCGCTTACATCTGCTCCAGCGCAGGTTTTACTGTATCTTCTCCACCTGGCCAAGTCTGGTCTTGCGCATGCATCCATTAAGGTTGCCCTGGCTGCCATCTCCAGGTATTGACTGCTATCCAAAGGACCATCCCTCTGGTCTCATTGGCTTATCAAGCAGTTAATGAAAGGTTTGTTCCGATCCTTTCCTTCAGCCAACCTTTCCTTCCTCCATCTTGGCAGCTGAATACAGTCCTGAGTCAGTTGATGAAGGAACCATTCAAGCCTATTCATAAATCAGACATTATGTATCTTACCTAGAAGGTAGTGCTCCTCCTAGCGTTAACATCTGCTCCTAGAGTAAGCGAAATCCAAGCCTTTATCATTCAGGAACCTTTCATGAAGTTTACATTTGATAGTCATCCTACAGACAAACCCAAAATGTATTCCCAAAGTACCATCTGACTTCCACATCAACGAGCCAGTAGTGCTAAAGGCTTTCTTTCCACAGCCTCAAACTGGGGCAGAAAGATCGCTGCATTCCTTGGACGTCAAACCATGCCTTAAATTTTATTTGCAGCGAATGTCCTCGATCAGAAAGTCCAATCCACTGTTTGTAGCATTTAGTGCACCCAGAAGAGGGCTTCCTGTTTCTAAACAAACATCTCTAGGTGGATTTCAAGTGCCATAGCCTTTTGCCACCAGAAGGCTGGTCGACCCCTGGACACTAAGGATTGTGCACATTCTACCTGAGCAGTGTCCACTTCTTGTGCACTCTTCTCTGGAGTATCTCTTCCAGACATGGAGAACAGCGCACGCCTCCACGAAGCATTACTGCCTGGATGCTGAGAAGCTCCGTGAAGCTGTGGTGGGTCAAGCAGTTCTTAGACATTTATTCAGATAAGGTGAGCTGTTCCCCACCATCCGCTTCTGATATAATATCACATTTTCTGTTCAGTTTTAACACACCTTTTTTGCATATTCATGTTTGTTTTGAAGGTTTACTTTTTTATTGCTTTGCATTTAACTGTCTAATGATGATCTCTCTAATGATGTTCTCTGATTATTGGGATAGACAGTATTTGTTAATACAGAAAATGTTAATTGCTGCTTGCTACTCTTATTCAAGCATGTGAATCTATAAAAGATCCAATACTGGAGTAAGAAATAAGTTACTTAACTGTAGGTTCGGTGGCATGTGTAGCTGCAGATACACATGCTGTGCATAGTCCGCCGTCTGGTGTTGGGTCGGAGTGTTACAAGTTGTTTTTCTTCGAAGAAGTCTTTTCGAGTCACGAGACCGAGGGACTCCTCCTACTTTGGTTCCATTGCGCATGGGCGTCGACTCCATGTTAGATTGTTTTTTTTCCGCCATCGGGTTCGGACGTGTTCCTTTTCGCTCCGTGTTTCGGGTCGGAAAGTTAGTCAGAATCAACGGAAAATTAGTCGGTATTGTTTCGTTCGGTATCGGGTGACACCGAATCTTGAAGAGCTCCGGTAGCCCTTCGGGGTAATTTCGATCCCCCGTCGGGGCCTGGTCGGCCCGACCGCGTGCAACATCGAGACTGATGGAACGGACCCCGTTCCGATTCTGTCCTAAATGCCACAGTAAATATCCCTATACAGACCAACATTTGGTCTGTAACTTGTGCGTGTCACCCGAGCACAAAGAAGAAACGTGTGAGGCCTGTCGAGCGTTTCGGTCGAGAAAAACACTCCGAGACCGAAGAGCCAGAAGGTTGCAGATGGCGTCCACGCCGACAGGACAACAACGGTTCGAGGAAGAGGGAGAAGAAGAAACATTCTCCATCCACGGATCGGATTCCGAAGAATTCGACGTCGAAGAAACCGTGAGTAAGACGTCGAAACAAGCATCACACAGAAATACAGACAAAGCCCAGGGGACGCCACTGCCGACAGGCCATGGCTCAACCCATAAAGTAGGTGACCGTCCATCGGCACCGAAAAAGGGCGAGCTGGAGCCAAGATCGTCCGACTCAGGTCGAGACACAGGCACGCAGCAATCTCGGGACCGAGAAACTGCTGCAGAAAAGGGTCGACACCGAGACAGCGGCACCGAAGCTGCTCGTCACAGAGATAGCGGCACCGAAGATGGTCGACGCCAAGAAGGTACGACACCGAAAAAGAGGAAAATCTCTTTGGAGCCGAAAACAACAAAAGACACGGTTTCGGTGCCAAAACGCCCAGCAACCGAACCGAAAGCCAGTTCCTACTCAGAGGAACAATCACTGTCCTCCCAACTTCAAAAACACAGATTTGAGGAGGAATTACAAACAACAGCTGTAGATCACACGCAAAAGCGGATCTTTATACAAAGTGGTACAGGGAAGATCAGCACCCTTCCCCCAATCAGAAGAAAAAGGAAACTAGATTTCCAACAACAAGAAAAACCACCACAAGCAAAAGTGGTGAAGAAGGTAACTCCACCACGCTCTCCACCACCGGCAACTCATATATCACCGGCACAGACTCCGTCACAATCACCAGCTCTTACCATCATGAGCCAAGATGACCAGGACGCATGGGATCTCTGACGCCCCAGTATCGGACAATAGCCCTGAGTCGTACCCCACTAAGCCCTCACCACCTGCGGACAGTACAGTGTATGCTCAGGTGGTAGCTAGGGCAGCAGAGTTTCATAACGTATCGCTACATTCAGAGCCTATCGAGGATGACTTCCATTTTAACACCCTGTCCTCCACCCATAGCAATTATCAAAGCCTTCCTATGCTCCCGGGAATGCTAAGGCACGCTAAACAAATCTTTAAGGAGCCAGTTAAAAGCAGAGCAATAACCCCAAGGGTGGAGAAGAAATACAAGGCACCACCCACAGACCCTGCTTTTATTACATCACAACTGACACCAGATTCAGTTGTCGTAGGAGCAGCTCGTAAAAGAGCCAACTCGCACACATCAGGCGACGCACCACCTCCAGACAAGGAGAGCCGAAAGTTTGATGCAGCCGGGAAAAGGGTTGCAGTACAAGCTGCAAATCAGTGGCGCATCGCCAACTCGCAGGCACTCCTAGCGCGATATGACAGAGCCCATTGGGACGAGATGCAGCATCTCATCGAGCACCTCCCCAAAGAATTCCAAAAACGGGCAAAACAAGTGGTTGAAGAGGGACAAAACATATCCAACAACCAAATCCGTTCTTCTATGGATGCAGCAGATACAGCTGCAAGAACTATAAATATTGCTGTAACGAGAAGGAGGCACGAATGGCTGCGCACATCCGGCTTCAAACCTGAAATACAACAGGCAGTGCTCAATATGCCGTTCAATGAACAACAATTGTTTGGACCAGAAGTGGACACTGCAATTGAAAAATTAAAGAAAGACACTGACACAGCTAAAGCCATGGCCGCACTCTATTCCCCGCAGGGCAGAGGCACATTTGGCACATTTCGCAAAACTACTTTCAGAGGAGGGTTTTGAGGTCAAGCCACACAAGCCAGCACCTCACAAACAACACCGTCTACCTACCAGGGACAGTATCAAAGGGGAGGCTTTCGGGGCCAATACAGAGGGGGCCAATTCCCAAGAAACCGGGGAAAATTTCAAGGGCCCAAAACCCCTCAAAACAAGCAGTGACTCACAAGTCACTCAACCCCTTCACACAACACCAGTGGGGGGAAGACTAAGCCAGTTCTACAAATCTTGGGAGGAGATAACAACAGGTTCGATGGCATCTGTCGCTGTAGATACACATGTTGTGCATAGCCCGCCATCTGGTGTTGGGTCGGAGTGTTACAAGTTGTTTTTCTTCGAAGAAGTCTTTTGAGTCACGGGACCGAGGGACTCCTCCTCTTTGTCTCCATTGCGCATGGGCGTCGACTCCATCTTCGATTGTTTTCTTTCCGCCATCGGGTTCGGACGTGTTCCTTTCGCTCCGGGTTTCGGAACGGAAAGTTAGCTCAAAATCGGAAAATTACGTCGGTATTGTTGCGTTCGGGATCGGGTTAGATATCATCGACATCGAATCCAAACGATAACATCTCCGTTGCCCTTCGGGGTAGTTTTCGATCCCCCGTCGGGGCCTGGTCGGCCCGACCGCGTGTGACATCGACGCTGATGGAACGGACCCCGTTCCGATTCTGTCCTAAATGCCACAACAAATACCCATATACAGACCAACATTCGGTCTGTAACCTGTGCCTGTCGCCCGAGCACAGGGAAGAAACTTGCAAGGCCTGTCGTGCGTTCCGGTCCAGAAAAACGCTCTGTGACCGACGAGCCAGAAGACTGCAAATGGCGTCCACGCCGACAGGACACCGAGAATTCGAGGAACAAGAAGAAATAGAAGCCTTCTCGATCCATGAATCTGACTCAGACGAATTCGACGACCATGAAACAGTGAGTAAGACGTCGAAGATAGCACATAAAAAAACTGACAAGGCCCAGGGGACGCCACTGCCATCAGGCCATGGCTCAACCCATAAAATCGGTGACCGACCATCGGCACCGAAGAAGGCCGAAATAGTGCAGAGATCGCCCGACTCGGGTCGAGACACAGGCACCCAGCCATCTCGGGACCGAGATAGCGGAGCCGAAGCTGCTCGACGCAGAGACAGCGGCACAGAGGATGATCGGCTCCTGAGAGGGTTCGACTCCGAAAAAGAGAAAAGTCGCCTCGGAGCCGAAAAAGAGCATGGACATAGTTTCGGTGCCAAAACGACCCGCAACCGAGCCAACTACCGGTTCCTATTCAGAGGAACAATCACTGTCCTCTCAAATGCGAAAGCATAGATTCGAGGAGGAATTACAATCCACCGAGGTGGACCACACTCAAAAACGGATTTTTATACAGAGTGGGACAGGGAAAATAAGCACCCTTCCCCCTATTAGGAGGAAGAGGAGACTTGAATTCCAACAAGAACAAGCACCACAAACCAAACTGGTGAAGAAGGTAACTCCGCCACCCTCTCCTCCACCTGTAGCTCACTTTTCACCGGCACAGACTCCGTCACATTCACCGGCTCACAC
Organism: Pleurodeles waltl; assembly: GCF_031143425.1. Lineage (NCBI taxonomy): Eukaryota > Metazoa > Chordata > Amphibia > Caudata > Salamandridae > Pleurodeles > Pleurodeles waltl. Next base: position 1,006,124,706 of record NC_090450.1, on the reverse strand, counting down.
CACCTTAAGCCAAGGTGACCAGGACCAAGATGCTTGGGACTTATACGACGCCCCAGTGTCAGACAACAGTCCAGAGGCATATCCTACAAAGCCCTCACCACCAGAAGGCAGCAAGAAAAATTAACACGGCAGTAACCATACGAAGGCACGCGTGGCTACGAACATCTGGTTTTAAACCAGAGATACAGCAGGCGGTGCTCAATATGCCATTCAGTGAGTAACAATTGTTCGGACCTGAAGTGGACACGGCAATTGAGAAGCTAAAAAAGGACACTGACACTGCAAAAGCCATGGGTGCGCTCTACTCCCCGCAGAGCAGAGGCACTTTCAACACCTTCCGCAAGACAACCTTTAGAGGGGGGTTTCGGGGTCAAGCCACACAAGCCAGTACCCTCACATTCAACTCCGTCCACCTACCAGGGACAGTACCAAAGGGGAGGCTTTCGGGGCCAATACAGAGGAGGACAATTCCCCAGAGGCAGGGGAAAATTTACAAGCCCCAAAACACCTACAACCAAACAGTGACTCACACGTCACTCATCCCCTCCACACAACACCAGTGGGGGGAAGAATAAGTCAGTATTACCAAGCGTGGGAGAAAATAACAGACACTTGGGTCTTAGCAATTATCCAACATGGTTATTGCATAGAATTTCTACAAATCCCTCCAAACATACCACCAAAACCACAGAATATATCAAAACAACATTCGGACCTCCTAGAAATAGAAGTTCAAGCATTACTGCAAAAGAACGCAATAGAACTGGTACCAGATACACAAACAAATACAGGGGTTTACTCACTGTACTTTCTAATACCAAAGAAGGACAAAACACTGAGACCAATCCTAGACCTCAGAACACTAAACACATACATCAAATCAGAACACTTTCACATGGTCACGCTACAGGAAGTGTTACCATTGCTAAAGCAACAAGATTACATGACAACCTTAGATCTCAAAGACGTGTATTTCCACATACCAATACATCCGTTGCACAGAAAATACCTAAGGTTCGTATTCAAAGGAATACATTACCAATTCAAAGTATTGCCGTTCGGTTTAACAACTGCACAAAGAGTCTTCACAAAATGCCTAGCAGTAGTGGCTGCACACATCAGAAGGCAGCAAATACACGTATTCCCGTATCTAGACGACTGGCTAATCAAGACCGACTCACTGACAAGGTGCTCACACCACACAGATCAGGTCATACAAACCCTCTACAAACTCGGTTTCACCATCAACTATGCGAAATCACACATTCTGCCGTGCAAAGTACAATACCTAGGAGCGACAATAGACACAACGAGGGGAATAGCCACTCCAAGTCCACAAAGGATTCAAAATTTCCAAAAGATTATACAACGCATGTATCCAACACAAAGAATACAGGCGAAGATATTACAACTCCTAGGCATGATGTCCTCATGCATAGCCATTGTCCCAAACGCAAGGTTGCACATGCGGCCCTTACAACAGTGCCTAGCATCACAATGGTCACAAGCACAGGGTCAGCTTCTAGATCTGGTGTTGATAGACCGCCTAACATACCTCTCGCTTCTATGGTGGAACAATATAAATTTAAACAAAGGGCGGCCTTTCCAAGACCCAGTGCCACAATACGTGATAACAACAGATGCTTCCATGACAGGGTGGGGAGCACACCTCAATCAACACAGCATACAAGGACAATGGGACGTACATCAAAGAAAGCTGCATATAAATCACCTCGAACTACTAGCAGTTTTCCAAGCATTAAAAGCATTTCAACCAATCATAACTCACAAATACATTCTTGTCAAAACGGACAACATGACGACAATGTATTATCTAAACAAACAGGGGGGGACACACTCGACACAGCTGTGCCTTCTGGCACAAAAAATATGGCAATGGGCAATTCACAACCACATTCGCCTAATAGCACAGTTTATTCCAGGGATCCAGAATCAACTTGCAGACAATCTCTTTCGAGATCACCAACAGGTCCACGAATGGGAAATTCACCCCCAAATTCTAAACACTTCAAACATTGGGGAACACCTCAAATAGACTTATTTGCAACAAAGGAGAACGCAAAATGCCAAAACTTCGCATCCAGATACCCACACAGGCAGTCTCAAGGCAATGCCCTATGGATGAACTGGTCAGGGATATTTGCGTACGCTTTTCCCCCTCTCCCTCTCCTTCCATATCTAGTAAACAAATTGAGTCAAAACAAACTCAAACTCATACTGATAGCACCAACATGGGCAAGGCAACCATGGTACACAACACTGCTAGACCTATCAGTAGTACCCCACGTCAAGTTGCCTAACAGGCCAGATTTGTTAACACAACACAAACAACAGATCAGGCATCCAAACCCAGCATCGCTGAATCTGGCTCCTGAAATCCTAGAATTCGGACACTTAGACCTCACACAAGAATGTATGGAAGTCATAAAGCAAGCTAGAAGACCATCCACTAGACACTGCTATGCAAGCAAATGGAAAAGGTTTGTTTGCTACTGCCATCATAATCAAATTTAACCATTACACGCATCTCCAAAGGATGTAGTGGGTTACTTACTACACTTACAAAAATCGAACCTGGCCTTCTCTTCCATTAAGATACACCTTGCAGCAATATCTGCATACCTGCAGATTACCCATTCAACTTCACTATTTAGGATACCGGTCATTAAAGCGTTTATGGAAGGCCTCAAAAGAATTATACCACCAAGGACACCACCTGTTCCTTCATGGAACCTCAACATCGTCTTAACAAGACTCATGGGTCCACCCTTTGAACCTATGCACTCTTGCGAAATACAATTCCTAACCTGGAAAGTTGCATTTCTCATCGCCATCACATCTCTAAGAAGAGTAAGTGCAATTCAGGCGTTTACAATACAAGAACCTTTTATCCAACTACTCAAAGAGACAGCTGCCTATTACACCAAAGGCACACTCAACCAGAAAGAAAGGTGCTACCATGGCCTTTCTAGGAAATATTCCAATGAACGAAATATGTAAGGCAGCAACATGGTCTACGCCTCACACATTTACTAAGCACTACTGTGTAGACGTGCTATCTGCACAACAAGCCACAGTAGGTCAAGCTGTACTAAGAACTTTATTTCAGACTACTTCCACTCCTACAGGCTGAGCCACCGCTTTTGGGGAGATAACTGCTTACTAGTCTATGCACAACATGTGTATCTACAGCGACAGATGCCATCGAACTGAAAATGTCACTTACCCAGTGTACATCTGTTCGTGGCATCAGTCGCTGAAGATTCATATGTGCCCACCCACCTCCCCGGGAGCCTGTAGCCGTTTGGAAGTTATCTTCAACTTTGTACATTTGTAAATATATTAAATCTTAAATAGGTACATACTTATTCACTCCATTGCATGGGCACTATTACTAACAAACAACTCCTACCTCACCCTCTGCGGGGAAAACAATCGAAGATGGAGTCGACGCCCATGCGCAATGGAGACAAAGAGGAGGAGTCCCTCGGTCCCGTGGCTCGAAAGACTTCTTCGAAGAAAAACAACTTTAACACTCCGACCCAACACCAGATGGTGGGCTATGCACAACATGTGAATCTTCAGCGACTGATGCCACGAACAGATGTACACTGGGTAAGTGACATTTTCAACACTTGGGTCTTAGCAATTATCCAACATAGTTATTGCATAGAATTTCTCCAACTCCCTCCAAACGTCCCACCGAAAACACACAAGATGTCCAAACAGCATATAGACCTTCTAGGACTAGAAGTTCAAGCATTACTGCAAAAAGACGCAATAGAATTAGTACCAAAAACACAAAAGAACACAGGAGTTTACTCACTGTACTTTCGAATACCGAAAAAGGACAAAAGTCTGAGACCAATATTGGATCTCAGAACACTAAACACCTACATCAAATCAGACCACTTTCACATGGTCACGTTACAAGACGTAATACCACTACTGAAACAGCAAGACTACATGACAACGTTCGATCTAAAAGACGCGTATTTCCATATACAGATACATCCCTCGCACAGGAAATACCTAAGGTTCGTATTCAAAGGAATACATTACCAATTCAAAGTGTTGCCATTCGGAATAACGACAGCACCAAGAGTCTTTACAAAATGTCTAGCAGTAGTAGATGCACATATCAGGAGGCAGCAAATACACGTGTTCCCGTACCTAGACGATTGGTTAATCAAAACCAACTTGCTAACAAAGTGTTTACACCACACAGATTGTTATACAAACCCTTTACAAACTGGGTTTCTCCATCAACTATGCAAAGTCACACCTTTTGCCGCGTCAAACACAGCAATACTTAGGAGCGACAATCAACACAACAAAAGGGATAGCCGCTCCAAGTCCACAAAGGGTTCAAAATATTCACAAGGTGATACAAGCTATGTATCCAACACAAAAGATACACGCAAAGATGGTCTTAAAACTCCTAGGCATGATGTCCTCATGCATAGCCATTGTCCCAAACGCAAGATTGCACATGCGGCCCTTACAACAGTGCCTAGCATCACAATGGTCACATGCACAGGGTCACCTTCTAGATCTGGTGTTGATAGACCGCCAAACATACATCTCGCTTCTATGGTGGAACAGTACAAATTTAAACAAAGGGCGGCCTTTCCAAGACCCAGTGCCACAATACGTGATATCAGATGCTTCCATGACAGGGTGGGGAGCACACCTCAATCAACACAGCATCCAAGGACAATGGGACGTACATCAAAGAAAGTTTCATATAAATCACCTAGAATTGTTAGCAGTATTTCTAGCGTAGAAAGCATTCCAACCAATGATAACCCACAAATACATTCTTGTCAAAACAGACAACATGACGACAATGTATTATTTAAACAAACAGGGGGGAACACACTCGACACAGTTGTGTCTCCTCACACAAAAAATATGGCATTGGGCAATTCACAACCACATTCGCCTAATAGCACAGTTTATTCCAGGGATCCAGAACCAGCTAGCAGACAATCTCTCTCGGGATCACCAACAGGTCCACGAATGGGAAATTCACCCCCAAATCCTGAACACTTACTTCCAAATTTGGGGAACACCTCAAATAGATCTATTTGCAACAAAAGAAAACGCAAAATGCCAAAACTTCGCATCCAGGTACCCACACCGGAAATCTCAAGGCAATGCTCTATGGATGAATTGGTCAGGGATATTTGCATACGCTTTTCCCCCTCTCCCTCTCCTTCCATATCTAGTAAACAGATTGAGTCAAAACAAATTCAAACTCATTCTAATAGCACCAACATGGGCAAGACATTCTTAGTATACAACACTACTAGACCTGTCAGTAGTACCTCATGTCAAACTACCCAACAGGCCAGATCTGTTAACACAACACAAGCAACAAATCAGGCATCCAAACCCAGCATCGCTGAATCTAGCAATTTGGCTCCTGAAATCCTAGAATTTGGACACTTAAACCTAACACAGGAATGTATGGAGGTCATAAGACCAGCTAGAAGGCCATCCACTAGACACTGCTATGCAAGTAAATGGAAAAGATTTGTTTGCTACTGCCATAATAATCAAGTTCAACCATTGCATGCATCTCCAAAAGATGTTGTAGGGTATTTACTACATTTGCAACAGTCAAATCTAGCTTTCCCTTCCATAAAGATCCATCTCGCAGCAATATCTGCATACCTGCAAATTACTCATTCAACTTCCCTATTTAGAATACCTGTCATTAAAGCATTTATGGAAGGCCTAAAAAGATTTATACCACCAAGGACACCACCTGTTCCTTCATGGAACCTCAATATTGTCTTAACAAGACTCATGGGTCCCCCTTTCGAACCCATGCATTCTTGCGAAATGCAATATCTAACGTGGAAAGTTGCATTTCTCATTGCCATTACATCTCTAAGAAGAGTAAGTGAAATTCAGGCATTTACTATACAAGAACCATTTATTCAAATACACAAAAATAAAGTACTTCTAAGAACCAACCCAAAATTCTTACCAAAGGTCATCTCACCGTTCCACTTAAATCAAACCGTAGAATTGCCAGCGTTCTTTCCACAGCCAGACTCAATAACTGAAAGAGCACTACATACATTAGACATCAAAAGAGCACTAATGTACTACATTGACAGAACAAAACTAATTAGGAAAACAAAACAACTATTTATTGCATTTCAAAAACCTCATACAGGAAATCCAATATCAAAACAAGGTATAGCTAGATGGATAGTTAGGTGCATCCAAACCCGCTATCTTAAAGCAAACAGACAGCTGCCTATTACACCAAAGGCACACTCAACCAGAAAGAAAGGTGCTTCTAGGAAATATTCCAATGAACGAAATATGTAAGGCAGCAACATGGTCTACGCCTCACACATTTACTAAGCACTACTGTGTAGACGTGTTATCTGCACAACAAGCCACAGTAGGTCAAGCTGTACTAAGAACTTTATTTCAAACTACTTCCACTCCTACAGGCTGAACCACCGCTTTTGGGGAGATAACTGCTTAATAGTCTATGCACAGCATGTGTATCTGCGGCTACACATGCCACCGAACGGAAAATGTCACTTAGCCAGTGTACATCTGTTCGTGGCATTAGTCGCTGCAGATTCACATGCGCCCACCCGCCTCCCCGGGAGCCTGTAGCCGTTTGGAAGTAATCTTCAACATTTGTACATTTGTAAATATATTACTTTAACCTTCATTTTGTACATACTTATTCATTCCATTGCATGGGCACTATTACTAACATACACAACTCCTACCTCACCCTCTGCGGGGAAAACAATCTAACATGGAGTCGACGCCCATGCGCAATGGAACCAAAGTAGGAGTCGTCCCTCGGTCTCGTGACTCAAAGACTTCTTCGAAGAAAAACAACTTGTAACACTCCGACCCAACACCAGACGGCGGACTATGCACAGCATGTGAATCTGCAGCGACTAATGCCACGAACAGATGTACAGTGACATTTTCCTTCTCCAGTATTGGAAGCTTTCATAGGTTCACATGCGGCCCATCCGCCTCCCCGGAGGAGCTCACCTTCTCTCTTCTCAGGATTCTGGGTTATTTCAGCACTTATGCTCGGAAAATCTGAGGGAAGGCAGCTCCTCACAGGAGGTTCTAAAGGGGGGAGGCAATCTGATTTGTACAAGTTTGAGTTTGGGTCTATTTTACAAAATGACCGTGATGGGTTATTATATTGAGGCTGAGTCCATGTACTGTGTGCATACATTTTCAGGCCTGGTTTTTATATTCCACCGGGGACTCATCTCGACGACTGGGAAGTATTCAAGCATGTGAATCTATGAAAGCTTCCAATACTGGAGAACTACAGTTACGTAACTTATTTCTTTCTGAGACTATGGAGACAAGTGGAATGGATACCTCCCCTGAGTGGAATCTTTCATCCTCGGGTGAATTTACAGAGGTGGCAGCATCCTATCACACTGTCATAAGGAAGTCTGCTGAATTTTTGGAACTTCCGTTACCAGCTTTGGAAGTAAAGACAAATATCTTGACAGGTGTTGCATCCTTCCTCTACTTCTGCGGAGCCCCTACTCCCTTTCAATTATGTGTTTACTGAGCCTATTTTAGACATTTGGAGAAAGCCTGTTGCGTCTCCTGCTGTTTCCAGGACTGTGGCAAGGAGGTACATGGTTGCTCCTGGGTATCCTTGATTTTCATTCCAGCATCCGTCTCCTGAGAGCTTTGTGTTCTGCTCGATCTGCACCTGGCTTGTTTCCTGTTAATCCATTGGACAGGGAGTCCAAGAGGATGGAGTAAGCAGCCAAGAAAAGTTTCTCGTCATGTAGTATGGCCCTGAAATCTGTCTATGCTACCTGTGTGCTGGGGAGGTATGCTCATGCCCTGATGGACACGGCAAGAGCTGTGGTGCCGAACTTGCCTCAGGATATGCAGGGGCAGTTTGAGTTCCTTTTGGACACAAGCGGTGGCCAAACAGATTACCCAGTCTGGTCTGGATACAGCAGACTCAGTAGCCAGGGCAATGGGCACTTCGGTGTCAAACCAGGAGGTATGCATGGCTTAGGTCTTCTGGATTTTCAACGGACGTTCAAATAACTTTGTTGGACCTTCTGTTTGACGGCAAAAAGTTGTTTGGGTCCAAGGCAGTCTGCTTTAGAACGTTTCAAAGATAGCAAGGCTACTGCAAGATCGTTGGGGCTACAGGCGTCTGCATCTACATCCTTTAGGTCCTTTCGGAAGTTTAGGGGTTTGGCTGTGGGATTCTCTTATCGTGGTAGGCCACAGTCCAGCACTCAACAGCCTGCCAACCCTATCTATAGATCTTTTAGAGGCTGGGGAGGGTTAGGACACGAGGAGCCACCCAGCTGCACCCTGCATCATCCTCTTCCTCTGGGGGAAACCAACAAGGTGTAAGCAGCCCTAGTTTTCTATCCATCTTAGGGCCTGCTTCTCCCGTTGGGAGCAGGATATTTCATTTTCTCCACGAGGGGGAATTAGTCACATCAGGCTCTTGGGTACTAGATATTGTGGGGAAAGGTTATGCCCTTCCTTTTCGGGAGTTTCCCTCTCCCATCCCTCCCTGTCATTTGTTTTCTTCAGAAGATCTTCGCCTGTTGCTTCAGCCGGAGGTGCAAGTCCTTTTGTCAATAGTTGGAGTGGAGTGAAGTTGGAGGCGGAAAGTGGTCAGGGATGCTATTCGAGATATTTCCCGATTCCCAAGAAGGATGATCTATTGAGGCCTATCCTGGATCTGAGGGTTTTGAATTGGTTCATCAAACAGGAGAAATTCAAAATGCTGACGCTAGCACAGGTGCTTCTGTTGTTGAACAAGGAAGTTTGGATGGTGTGTCGACTTGCAGGAAGCTTATTTTCATATCCCCATTCTGAAGTCGCACAGGAAGTATCTCCGGTTCGTGGTAGGGTGGCAACACTACCAGTTTGCTGTCCGTCCTTTTTGGTCTTACTTCCGCACCTCAGGTCTTCATGAAGGTGATGGTTGCAGCAGACCTCAGAAGGAAGGGAATATCTGTATTTCCTTACCTTGACAATAAGCTGATAAAAGCCAAGTCCCCAGAGTTTGTGCTGCATCACTTGCAAGTGACCACAAGGTTGTTGTTCAACCTGGACTTTTCGGTGAATGTGCCCAAGCCTTACCTGGAGTCCTCTCAGCGCTTCCTGTTCATAGGGGCAGTACTGGATACCATATTGAATCGGGCCTATCCTCCGCCTCCGTGGATTCAGGAAATTCAGGCGTTGATTCCAATGTTTCTAAATGGAGCGGTTGTTCCAGTCCTCAAGGTCCTAAGTCTACTCGGTCTATTTGCTTCTTGCCTTCTGTTGGTCACTCATGCACATTGGCACATGAGGGCTCTCCAATGGTGCCTCCGCTAGCAGTGGTTTGAACACAGAGGATCTCTAAGAGGTTCGATAACTATCTTCAGAGACGTGGCAGCGGATCTACGATGGTGGGCTGTGGATGGCAACCTTTACCATTGAAGGCTGTTTTGTCTACCACCTCCAGTGGCCATGGTCATAACGGATGCTTCCACTCTAGGGTGGGGAGCTCATCTGGGGGACCTGGAGGTCAAAGATCATTGGACCCCAGTCGAACAGATGTTTCACATCAATCTGTTAGAATTGCGGGCGATATGTCTGGTTCTCAAGGCCTTCCTCCCGTCCCTTTGCAGTCTTTACGGACAACACTACTGGGATGTGGTACAACAACAAGCAGGGAGGAGTAGGGTCGTACCTTCTTTGCAGAGAGGCTCTACGGCTCTGGTCCTGGGCTCTGAACCATCAGATTTGCATAGTGGCAAACCATCTGGCTGGGGTTCTCAACGTACGTGCGGACAATCTATCGACATTTGTTGGCCAATCACGAGTGGCGTCTCCATCCAGACCTGGTTCTTCACATTTTCCCGATGTGGGCATTTCCCCAGACCTGTTTGCCGCTCGGGAGAACGCGCACTGCCTGTTGTTCTGCAGCCTCCAGTATCTGGTGCAAGGAAAATTGGGGGATGCGTTTCAGATGTCTTGGTGCGACCAGTTACTTTACGCATTTCCCCCCATACCCTTGATTCCTCTGGTTCTGAGGAAGATTCGCCAAGATCGGGCTCAAGTCATTTCAATAGCTCCGGATTGGCCAAGAAGGGTGTGGTACTCAGACCTTCAACTCCTACTGTGCCCTCCCATCCCTCTCAGGACAGACCTCCTCTCGCAGTCGCAGGGGCAGATTCTACATTCCCACCTTCAGATCCTGCACCTACATGCCTGGAGATTAAATGGGGCAATCTGAGTAACACTTCTCTTCCTCCAGAAGTGGTGGATGTTATCTTATCGGCCAGGCGACACTCCACAAAGACTGTCTGTGCTAACAGATGGGCACAATTTGTTGCTTGGTGTGGAGAGAAGCAAATTGATCCCTTTAAAGCTCATTTGTCTGATGTTTTCCTTTTTGCCCTTTCCTTGGCACAGAAGGGATGTGCAGTTGCAACTGTGAAGGGTTATTTATTGACACTGTTGGCCTTTCTGTGCCTTCCTGATCAGCCTTCTTTAAGTCTTCTATAGTTATTAGGTTTTTGAGAGGCCTGACTAAAAAGTTTCCTCCCACTCCTTTTCTCATGCCTCAGTGAGATTTGAATTTAGTTCTGACATTTTTAATGGGTTCACTGTTTGAGCCTATCCATTCTTGTCCGTTGAGAGTTTGTTTTGAAAACCGTTTCCCTCACAGCTATCACGTCTGCTAGGTGTGCGAGTGAGCTCCAGGCTCTTAGTGTGAAACCTCCCTTTACATCCTTTCATGCTGACAAGGTGGTGCTGAGAACCAGGGCGGCTTTCCTTCCTAAGGTTGTCTTTCCCTTTCATATGGGGCAATCTATAACACTCTCATCCTTTTACCCTCATCCCCATCCTTCAAAGGAGGAGGAAAGACTTCATCGCCGAGATCCAAGAAGGGCTCTGAGATTTTACATTGGAAGGACAAAAGACTTTCGTATTGATGATAAACTCTTCGTTTATGTGGGCAAGATGAAGTGCAAAGCAGTCCATAAAACAGCTTATATCCAGGTGGGTCATTCTTAACACAAAGATTTTATTCACTGGCCAAGAAGGTTCCCTCTCAGGGTATTGGGGCCCATTCCACCAGGGCTAAGTCTGCCACTACGGCCTTGGCTAGCGGTGTACCAGTTGTGGATATTTGTATGACCGCAACTTGGGCTTTTCTCACACTTTGACAAAGCATTATTGCTTGGATTCGGAAGTTAGGAGGGATGGCCATTTTGCACGTTCTGTGTTGCAGGATTTCTTTGTTTGACCAGTCAGGCACCCACCTCCAAGTGTGGGGCTGCTTTGGGATTCTGCTCATAAGGTGAGGAATCCACAGGTAGCTACTGTATCCAACAGAAAAAGCGTTACCGAAGGTAAGTAACTTGTTCTTCTCTATTAAACAATTGTATTTTGGAATAACTTCTTTCCAGTCAATTTTATAATTTGTCTTTCTGTAAGTATTGTATTGCTTAGGTAATGTTCGTACTTCCACAGGATGTTAAATTATAGCCCTGATCATGGAATTATTTTGCCTACTTGTGGGTTGTTTAAAGCAAGTTTCCAAAACAATCACAATCTTCAGTTTTTTTCATTTAAAGTTTATAAAAAAAATTAAAAAAAGCCAGAGAAATGACAAATATTTGACAGCCTATAACAGGCTACATTGGTCTATGTTCAATAACGTACCTTTAAAAAACAGAAAATTTAAAAAGAATAGTCATTTTACAGGAATGACAAATTTTCACAAACCCTTTTTTTTCTTTTTTAAGGCTGTTGCTTAGAAAGATGGGCAAATTAGCCTAATAAGCTGCATCCTAAAAGGCTGGACGAGCTGTGTCTGCTGCTTTAAGAAAGGGCAACCCACCACTGTCTTATGTTTTATCCATTGGTTGCTGGACCAGTTTTTCCTAGCTCTCAGTGAAACGATTGTGATGCTCTGAGCTGGGCCGTTTTTACATTTTTTTTTTTCTTTGGAAAACTTTCATAACCAACTATACTCCGCAAATTTAGATACCGGGGAATATCTTTTCTGTTTTCTGATCAATTTTGGTTCACAGAATGCCCTGTTTTTGAGAAGTTTCCTTGTTGGGAGAAAAAAAACCTCAACAGACCCTTATTCTATCTGTATTGCTTGTATTCATAGCTCCTATCATCTGTACTCCTGCCCCTTCTGTCAGAAAATGTCTAGAAGGACTCCAAAGCAATGGTAGAAAATTTACCTTCATGGGTTGCAGGACAACTATCATCCAGAATCAGCATACGAAAGATTTGAGGGACACGGCGAGAGAGTGCCCCTCCACCCCAGCCCCTTTCATCCGTTCCACGGGCTCCTCCAGGGATATCAAAGGAAAGATATATTTTTTGTGTTATTGTCTGTTAAGGATTTCAGAACACAACAATTATCACAGTTCTTTCATAGCCCAAGTGCCCAAGTGGAGAAAGATAGGCACACATTTTTATAGCACATGTCGATATAACATATCATGGATACCAGAGAAGAAGTAGTAGGAAGCAAAAGGAGGAACAAGCTAGGGCTGGTCTCTTAGAAAAATGGATCCAAAATAGGACAAAGTGGAAGAGGGAGACCAAGGAAGAGAAAGATTGGGGAAGGGCAAGGCCTGAAGCACTGGGTAGCAGTGCAACACAGCCTGGGGTTTAGTACACCATCTGACTGCAAGGTGATGTCGTGTTTGGCTTGCTAAATATGGGGCTCAGACTGTTGCCACCATGGAGTTCATAGATGAGTTAAGGGTCGCCCTGCAGGAAGGGTTGCCATGTGTGGAGAAAAATCTCTGCCTTTTCTTGCTGCAGATTAGTTTATTAATAGGCCATTTTTTATTTTACACATCTGAGCCATTCCTCGTGGGTGAGCATGGATAGCTCATGTGGCAAATCATCCAGAGCTTGCCCATAGTAGGCACCATGTTGTGTAATTACAGCTCATGAGTCAGTGAAGGATCATCAGCCATGACATGGAGTAGTACCAAATAGGATGGCATCAGGGTGGGGTCGCTTTCATGCTACTCAGTGTGGGCCCCACCTCTTCCAAATGATCTAGTGTCAAAGCAGTCAAGGAGTACTGCACAATGTTGCTGTATGCATGTTCATACCAGCAATTAGTGATTCAGCAACCCCACCGCCTTGAGTTTCATTGGCGTCTGGTACCATTCATGTAACATTTTATAGAGGCAGATCTTCATCCTCTCTTCTCTTGCACCACAGTTGAGGTTGTCCAGTATCCTGGCTCGGTCCTCTGCCTCATAGTCCAGCTGAAGTCTCTTAGCATTTGACGTGCAGTTTCTCAACTTGAGGTTCAGAGTAGAACTTTTGGGTCAAGAGGGTATAAAAGCCTGGCCACACCCTTTAGTTGCCTGAGGTTGTTGAGATAGGTGAGCAGCGGAGATGGCGTGGTGGACCAGGGTTGGATACTTACCCCCTAACTTTTTGCCTTTTGTTGATGCTAGTTATGATTGAAAGTGTGCTGGGATCCTGCTAACCAGGCCCCAGCACCAGTGTTCTTTCCCTAAACTGTACCTTTGTCTCCACAATTGGCACAACCCTGGCACCCAGGTAAGTCCTTTGTAACTGTTACCCCTGGTACCAAGGGCCCTGATGCCAGGGAAGGTCTCTAAGGGATGCAGCATGCCTTATGCCACCCTGGGGACCCCCTCACTCGGCACATGCACACTGCTTGCCAGCTTGTGTGTGCTGGTGGGGAGAAAATGACTACGTCGACATGGCACTCCCCTCAGAGTGCCATGCCAACCTCACACTGCCTATGGTATAGATAAGTCACCCCTCTAGCAGGCTTTACAGCCCTAAGGCAGGGTGCACTATACCACAGGTGAGGGCATATGTGCATGAGCACTATGCCCCTAAACAAAACCTTAGACATTGTAAGTGCAGGGTAGCCATAAGAGTATATGTCTGGGAGTCTGTCATCCACGAACTCCACAGCACCATAATGGCTACACTGAAAACTGGGAAGTTTGGTATCAAACTTCTCAGCACAATAAATGCACACTGATGCCAGTGTACATTTTATTGTGAAATACACCCAGAGGGCGTCTTAGAGATGCCCCCTGAAAACATACCCGACTTCCAGTGTGGGCTGACTAGTTTTTGCCAACCTGCCACACACCAGTCATGTTGTTGGCCACATGGGGAAAGTGCCTTTGTCACTCTGTGGCCAGGAACAAAGCATGTACTGGGTGGAGGTGCTTCTCACCTCCCCCTGCAGGAACTGTAACACCTGGCGGTGGGCCTCAAGGGCTCACCCCCTTTGTTACAGTGCCACAGGGCATCCCACCTAGTGGAGATGTCCACCCCTCCGGCCACTGCCCCCACTTTTGGCGGCAAGGCTGGAGGAGATAATGAGAAAAACAAGGAGTCGTCACTCCCCAGTCAGGACAGCCCCTAAGGTGTCCTGAGCTGAGGTGACTCTTACTTTTAGAAATCCTCTATCTTGCAGATGGAGGATTCCCCCAATAGGATTAGGGATGTGCCCCCCTCCTCACAGGGAGGAGGCACAGAGGGTGTAGCCACCCTCGGGGCCAGTAGCCATTGGCTACTGTCCTCCCAGACCTAAACACACCCCTAAATTGAGTATTTAGGGGCTCCCAGAACCAAGGAAGATAGATTCCTGCCACCTGAAGACGAAGGAGGACTGTCTCCCCACTTCAAGAAAAACTGCAACAGCGACGCATCCAACAGGGACCAGCGACATCTGAAGCCTCAAAGGACTGCCCTGCATCTAAAAGGACCAAGAAGCTCCCGAGAACAGCGGCCCTGTTCAACAAAACTGCAACTTTGCAACAAAGAAGCAACTTTTAAAGACCACACGTTTCCCGCCTGAAGCGTGAGACTTTCCACTCTGCACCCGACGCCCCCGGCTCGACCTGTGGAAAACTAACACTACAGGGAGGACTCCCTGGCGACTGTGAGCCTGTGAGTAGCCAGAGTTGACCCCCCCTGATCCCCCACAGCAACGCCTGCAGAGGAAATCCAGAGGCTCCCCCTGACCGCGACTGCCTGCTTCAAGGAACACGACGCCTGAAAACCACACTGCACCCGCAGCCCCCACGACCTAAAGAACCAAACTCCAGTGCAGGAGCGACCCCCAGGCGACCCTTTTCCTAGCCCAGGTGGTGGCTACCCCGAGCAGCCCCCGTGCCTGCCTGCATCAGTGAAGAGACCCCCGGGTCTCCCCATTGATTCCTATTGAAAACCCGACGCCTGTTTGCACTCTGCACCCGGCCGCCCCTGTGCCGCTGAGGGTGTACTTTCTGTGCCTGCGTGTGACCCCCCAGTGCCCTACAAAACCCCCCTGGTCAGCCCTCCAAAGTTGCGGGTACTTACCTGCTGGCAGACTGGAACTGGGGCACCCCTATTTCCATTGAAGCCTATGTGTTTCGGGCACCACTTTGACCTCTGCACCTGACCAGCCCTGAGCTGCTGGTGTGGTAACTTTGAGGTTGCTTTGAACCCCCAACTGTGGGCTACCTTGGACCCAACTTTGAACCCTGTAAGTGTTTTACTTACCTGTGAACGTAACATTTACTTACCTCCCCCAGGAACTGTTGACTTTTGCACTGTGTCCACTTTCAAAATAGCTTATTGCCATTTTTGTCAAAACTGTACATGCTATTGTGATGATTCAAAGTTCCTAAGATATCTGAGTGAAAATACCTTTCATTTAAAGTATTGTAAATCTTGAACCTATAGTTCTTAAAATAAACGAAGAAAATATATTTTTGTATATAAAAACCTATTGGCCTGGAATTGTCTTTGAGTGTGTGTTCCTCATTTATTGCCTGTATATGTACAACAAATGCTTAACACTACCCTCTGATAAGCCTACTGCTTGACCACACTACCACAAAATAGGGCATTAGAATTATCTCTTTTTCCCACTATCTTACCTCTAAGGGGAACCCTTGGACTCTGTGCATGCTATTTCTTACTTTGAAATAGTACATACAGAGCCAACTTCCTACAGCCACCCACTCTCGGAAGCCCGCCCACCCCCTTGAACCAAGCCAGTAACCTCTGGATCATCCTGGACTCCATACTCAACATGGACTGCCAAATCAACTCAGTCACATCCACCTACTTCGGCACCCTCCGCCTCCAAAGCAAGAATTTAAAGTCGATCCCCCTCAAACACAGAAAGTCACACATGCCCTCATTACCAGCAGACTGGACTACTTCTCCAGTATTGGACTCTTCATAGATTCACATTCTTGAATCATCCCCGTTGTCGAGGTAGGAGCCTCACGGTAACCTTAAATACACATAGCAATAAACTTTACATGCTAGGCCCCAATGGCCCACCTAGGTTCTTTTATAGCCTGTCCATGTCCTTTTGCAAAAAAGACCCAAAGTTGAGCCACAGCCAATCAGGCGTCCACACCCTCTAGAACACTCCCAACAGAGGCTCTTTTCCTCAGATGTTCTACCGCACGTCATGTGAAGGGAGTCTCCCTGTCTCAGCAGACTAAGAAGGATCTGTTTAGGGATTGTGACAGTTGTGGGAAGAAGAGGCTTCATGTTGATGAGCCCCACAAAAAGTGTATCTACTGCCTGCATCCTGACCACAAGGTGAGAGACTGTAAAATCTGTTGCACCTTTAGTCCGAAAACCCTCAAGGACCATGAGGGTAGGCTTCTGTTGTGGCTGCAGAGACCGAAGACCATGGAAAACCCATCTTCAGATGAGAGTGAAACATCATCTCGCTCCCTCAAGAGGCCTGGGGAGAAAGGAAGACTACCTGAGGAGCCAACAAAGAAAGTGGCTAAAAAGTCAAATTATACATCTGTGGAGAAGCAGGGGCGCCAAGAGCCTGCTACCTCTGGATCAGAGACCCAGGCAAAACTCTTCAAAAAGGTTCGCTCAGAGCCTACGACGTCTGTGGGGAAAAAAGGCACCCACAAGAAGTGCCTCTCTGTCCCTGTCGCCGGCGAGGGATCCGGTAAGACCTTCCTCTGATGCTCCCCAGAAATGCCTGTCGACGACAACCCGGTCGACAATTTTGTCGACGGTCACGACGACAGTGACCTCAATGTTTACTACAGCGGTGTCTCTGATGATAGAAACATCATCGCCGCTTTCATCGACTATTATCACCGCTAAAATCTTCACGAAGGCATCGTTGATGAAGACATCGACAGAAGCATCGATAGGCCATCCGTCAACGACACTACCGTCGACGAAGCACCTGTCCATGAGGATCAAGAAGGCACCTTCGAGCACACCTGCGCCGTTGGCGAGAGACCCGTCGACGGAAGAGTCGTCGAAGAGAGAACAGTCGACGACACCGTCGACTGGAGAACCGTCTGAGGGGACTGTCTACTACAAACTGAACTGTCGACAATGATGGTCATTTCGTCTGTTCAGTCGTCTGCCATGATGCCCTCCTCTAGGGATTTGAGTGCAGCACGATTCGGCAAGGTTCCTCCCTCTTTCGTTTATCACTACCGGAGAAAAACATCTCCAATTCTTCCAAGGCATACTTCTCCAAGCAAGGTCTTGCCATATCCCCTGCAGCATCTCCTGGATGATTACATTTATTCCCAGGATCACAGAATGTTTGGTGCAGCCAGTAGTCCATTTTAGCTGCATGTAAAATGCCAGGACTTGGATAAGGAGGAAGAAGGGCAGGAGCAGCCCTATTATTCCTCAAATACATACCAACATGACTCTTCATACCCAACGGGGGAAAGAAAAATCTTCTTTCCCCATGCCTAGGTCATTGTTGACAGATCTCCAGGATATGCTAAAGGACTACTATCGGTGTTTTTCCACAGTCGACGCCTGTAACTCCATCTAGGCCTTAGTCAGCAGACACCTATGCAAACCCCTATGACGAGTCTCCCGGGAATACCGCACATAAGCGTCCCATTGGTTCCCCAACCACAGGATGACCATATCTCGACTGAGGACGAGAGGGAAGAAGGGGAGATAATGGAGGCGGCTCCTAGTGAGTGGGATGACTACATCATTCCCACACCGTCACCGCCAGGACTGGTTGATTCACCCCCTGAGGACATAGAGGGTTTTCACAATTTAATGGAAAAGGCGGCCAAGAGGTTCGACTTGCCTATTATTTCTCAGGAAACAGATTGTTTCTTATATGACTTAAAAGAGCCGTCAAGGAGATCAGTGAAAGCGATCCTGATTAGTGGATTTCCTATGGCAAACGGGGTTGAAGGCAATGAAAAATCCAGCGACAGTGCCTTCCCAAATGCCAATGCTGGAAAAGAAGTACAAGGCCCCTGATAACACTCCAGCCTGCTTAGTATCACAACCAAAGCCGGATTTGGTAATATCTCAGGCGGCGCGTCGTTGATCTAAAAACCCTTTGGCACCTATTGCAGCGCCTCCAGACAAGGACGGGAGGAGATTGGACAATATTGGTAAGAGATTTTCCTCAGTGGCGGCGATCACGGATAAATGCGGCTAACTCCTTGGCCATACTAGGAAGGTATGATCGCCAGATGTGGCCGGACATGTCTGCTTATTTAGATCTCTTGCCTGAGGATGTCAAGGTGGAAGCAAAGAAGGTGCTGCAGGAGGGTGAGCGGATCACGGCGGCGATCATTGACTGCGCAATAGACATTTCCTTAACAGAATTTCGACAACTGTCAGGAGCAGCGGTCTTACGTAGGCAGGGGTGGCTCAAGTCTACATCCGTCCGGAGGTCCAGAGCCATATTTTGGATATGGCATATGATGGGGCAAGTCTGTTTGGGAAGCATGTGGACAACATGCTACAGTCCATCAAAACGGATACCGATACAGCGAGATCGCTTGGTACCTTGCAGTACCAGAAGCAGCCCTTTAGTGGGTCAAGGGGTAGAGGAAGTTATTCCTTTTGAGGTGGCTTCCAACAGTACAGACCCCAGTATAAGTCCTCTTCGACAGGATTCAGGCAGCAATACAGCCAGCATCAGCAGCATTATCGATTGCAACCTACTGCATATAGGCACCCAGCGAAGGGAAGGCCGGCGCCACGGGGAAGAGATACCGACAGAAAACAGTGACCAGCTAGCCGTGCCAGCTTCCTACGCTACCAGCGGCTCGAAGATCGGGGGTCGCATCACTTCTCACTTCCTTCATTGGAAAGCCATAACATCAGACAGGTGGGTGTTTGGATGCAGTGGCCAGAGGGCATACTCTGGAGTTCATACAGAAACCACCGGACGTTCCTCCGTCGGGCCCTCCACATCCACGATTAACCCAACTCCTCAAGGAAGTACAGGTGATGCTACGCAAGGGCGCAATAGAGCTGGTTCTCTCGTAGGGGATTTCCATGTATAGTCATAAGCACTGAATAGAATAGTTCAGCGCGCCTGCGTGGACACCGGAGCACTGATGTAAAGTATATTCTTAAGTGCAAATACCAGCCCTTTGAAAAAGGTCTGTCAAAAAACACTTTAGAATAACAATGTGCAGCCTATGTGAACAGCTACACAGGCCAAATTGTTAAAAGAAAACAGTTGTAGTGTAAATTCACGTTTAAACATCTATTTATTCTATAAATGTAATAACAAATACATTCTCATATTCTATTTACACCTCTCATGAGAATAAAACAATGCAGGGCAGTGTAGCCCATAGGCTGCCATTATACAGAATGTAAATAGAGCTGTGCCTTTAAGAAAGTAAAGTCTTCCTGTTTCCCATCATGCACAGCAAAAGGCAGCTGCCTCAGTTCTTTTTTCCGGCTCCTTTCTGATAGGACCCTGAAGCATTGAGCTCTACCTCACTAAGCCTTTTTGTGACAGAAATTCATTAAAAATCTTTTGAATTTCAATTTCACTCGACGTTTTTAACATTGAGTGATCATTTCCTACTCTTTTCTGTTAAATTCTGACAGAATTTTGAGGTTTTTCTAGTTCAGAAATGCCTTCACTTTTTGACAAATGCCCTTCTTGTGGCAGAAAAAAGGCTAAAACAGATCCACATTGTGTCTGTATAATTTGCCTTCCTTCCAGCCACAAACCGGAGTTGTGTGACATCTGTAAAACTTTCTCCAGAAGAACTCTTCGTGATAGGGAGAAAATCCGACTTCAGGCGAAAGAGGACAGGAGAAAAAGTGGTCATTCTACCACAGAGCGAGGAGAAGGTCAGTCTTCTACCAGGGCTCACCCTGTTTCCTCTATAACTCCGACCAGACCTGCTCAAAAACGACACAGGTCTCAGACGTCGAGGGCGTCGACGTCGAGACAGGGAACGGCGCCAACATGCTCGCCGTCGAGGAGTGGTTCACCGGCGAGGAAGAGACATCGTTCGCCGTCGACAGCCATTTCGCCGTCGAGACGCCGTGGACACTCGCCTTCGAGATCTGGGTCGCCGTGGTCGAGGAGATCTGAGTCCGGCTCGCCGTCGACACGACGAGAGCGATTGACGTCGAGGGAGAGTGCTCGCCGTGGGAGACGTTCACCGTCACCACAGCGACGTCTAGGGTCGTCGTCGAGAGGTTCTCAACGGCAAGAGGAATCGACGTCGAGAGGCACTCGCCGTCACCGCACTTCGACGTCAAGGAGTGTGTCGACGTCGAGGCGACAATCAAAGAGGCCTAGAAGGGTTTATACCACGTCAGAATCCTCGGCCTCACTCATCCTGCTTCCAGCGTCTCCACAACTCTCTCCTCGACAGTCGCCGTTGCCGCAGACACCGGTAACACCTACGGCTCCTCTTCCGGCTCCTCCTTCAGAGTCTGTTTTGAGGACTCCAACGCGATCTGTAAGACGTTCTGGACATTCCTCTAGACGCTCATCTTCCTCTCGGCACCATCGCCATGAATCACGGCAGAGATCTCAGCATTCACATCACAGACATTCTTCTTCGTCTATACGGGACTACTCTCCAACCCTATCGGACTCACCGTCCCCGAGAGTGTCCCCCATAGATGATGTGAATACATTCCAGGAGGTCTTAGTACGAGGGGCGACCAAACTGAATATCCCGCTGGCGGTACCTGCCCCATCGACGTCAGTAATCTTCGAAACCTTACATCACAGGACATCTTCCAGACCTTTGCTTCCACTGGTTCCAGGTCTTATTGAACCGGCAATGGATATTTTTCTTAAACCGGCCGCAACAAAGTCTGCTCCTTCCATACTTATTAAGAAATATCATCCACCAGATCAAGATCCTCTATTCTTGAGGTCGGACCCAGTACCGGATTCGGTGGTCATAGTAGCGGCAAAGAAATTGCATTCAACATCACCGTCTTCCTCTTCACCTCCAGATAAAGAGAGCAGAAAGATCGATGCTGCAGGACGAAAAGTATGTTCTACTGCAGCCATCACGATGAAAGCAGCCAGCGCTACTGCTTTATTAGGGAGATACGATCGGGCCCTCTGGGACTCTATACTGCAGTTTGCGGAACATCTTCCTAAGGACAAAAGGGAAGATTTCCTGGAGGTCGTGGGCGAGGGAGCCATGGTTTCTAACCAAGTAATAAGTGCTGCAGCTGATTCTTCGGTACTATCCGCACATAACTATGCTCACGGAATAGCGCTCAGAAGACATGCATGGTTGAGACTTACATCTCTCAAACCAGAAGCACAGCAGAGAATACAAAATTTACCTTTCTCAGGCTCCACTTTGTTCGGTTCTCATGCCGATGATGAGATGGCCAGAATGAAGTCTGAGCTAGATACCCTGAAAGCGGTAGGCATGGAACGACTGAAAGAACAACAAAAGGTATTCTGCCCATATCAGCGAAGACTTTTCACCCACTGGTATCAGTCATCACACTGGATGTCTTCACGCCCCCAGCAACAGCAGCAGCATCAAAGGGGCTTCCCCACACAAGGAAGGTCGACAAGGGGTCGTTCAACACCTCAAACTCAGACAACTCGACAGGCTCCCGCGTCTAAGCCCTGAACCTTCGCTTCCCCCTCCTCTGTTATCCACTCCGGTAGGGGGAAGCATCTCAAATCATCTGGACGAGTGGCTACACATCACATCAGACGCCTGGGTATTGAATATTGTGAGACATGGTTACGCTCTCAGATTCACCAGTCCTCCACCATCGGTTCCACCCAAAAAAGCCAGCCACCACCTCGAAGCTCTTCAGTTAGAAGTCACTATTCTATTACAAAAAAGAGCCATAGAACCCGTCCCAATCAGCCAGCAAGGGAAGGGGATTTATTCGAGGTATTTCCTTGTACCGAAAAAAGACAAGCAAGAATTTCGTCCCATTTTAGATCTAAGGACAGCAAACAAGTGGATTCGCAAAGAGAAATTCAGGATGCTATCCTTGCACCAAATTTACCCACATCTTCGTCAGGGCGACTGGCTCTGTGCAATAGACCTTTGCGACGCTTACTTTCATATTCCGGTGACCAAGAAACATCGAAAATTCCTAAGGATTTCCGTCGGAAAACGTCATTACCAATTTGCGGTTCTACCCTTCGGCCTCAAATCAGCGCCGAGAACTTTTTCCAAATGCATGGCGGTGGTAGCCGCCCACTTGAGGAAACATCGAATATTTGTCTACCCCTATCTAGATGATTGGCTCATAAAGGCCTCCAGTTATCTAGAGGCGCAACAACATTTCAAATGGACTCTACAGTTGTTGCAGAAGTTCGGTCTTCAAGTCAATCTCCTGAAATCCACAGCAACGCCTGTTCAGAGGTTGCATTACTTAGGGGCCATTATAGATACCAATCTAGGAAAGGTGTTTCCTTCGGAGGAACGTCGATTATCGATTCTCCAAAAGTGCAAACAACTGCAGGAAACTCCTCAGACCACTGCAAGAGTAATAGCTTCTCTACTGGGCTCGATGGCGTCTTGTATCCATCTCGTTCCCAATGCTCGCCTCCATATGAGACCATTACAGGAAAACCTGGAGGATCAGTGGTGTCAACTGATGGACGATTGGGAGAGCAAAGTCCTCCTTTCTCCCCACGCCCTACAGTCTCTCAAGTGGTGGTGTTTACCCAGCAATCTCTTGGTGGGGATTCCGTTCCAACAACAGCCTCCAGCTCAAACCATCGTAACGGATGCGTCACTGCTCGGATGGGGGGCGCACATGGAACATCTTCGAGTCCAAGGCAAGTGGTCACGGAGAGAGAGTCTCTATCATATCAACCTGCTGGAACTTCGCGCAGTCCACCTTGCGCTCAAAGCCTTCCTTCCCTCTCTGAGAGCGGAAACTCTCCTTCTCCAGACGGACAACGTGGCCACTATGTACTACGTGAACAAACAAGGAGGCACCAGGTCCAGGATTTTATCCAGAGAGGCTCAGACAATCTGGCATTGGCTTCTAGCCAGGAACCTGTCGCTAGTGGCAACTCACCTGCCTGGCATCCAGAATGTTCAAGCGGATGCCCTCAGTCGTGTAATGGACGAGAACCACCAATGGGTGCTACACGACGACGACGTTCGTTCCATTTTCGCACTATGGGGTACCCCCTCTATAGACCTATTTGCAACCCCAGAAAACAAAAAATGCCAAAACTTCGCCTCCAGATATTACCATCCAGGGACACTGGGGGAATGCCCTGTGGATAAGCTGGTCAGGAGCATTTCTTTACGCCTTTCCACCGCTTCACCTGATTACGGCAGTCCTCCAGAAGTTATCCAATGCTCAGTCCAAAATGATCCTAATTGCTCCGGAATGGCCACGCCAAGGGTGGTTCCCAGACCTTCACCGGTCACTCAAACCACACATCAGGCTGCCTTATCGTCCGGACCTGCTCACGAAGTTCAGAGGGCAGATATCTCATCCCAGCCTCTCATCGTTGAGTTTGGCAGCATGGCTCCTGAGCTAGTGCAATATGGACACTTGAACATACCTCAGGACTGTATGGAAATTCTGAAAGAAGCAAAGCGCCCTTCCACAAGATCGGCTTATGCAAGCAAGTGGGAAAGATTCTGTGTGGTGTTTAGATAACACCATTGACCCGGTTTCCTGTGGAGAGGAATCTATCCTGCCATACTTGCTAAGTTTGGCAAAATCGGGCTTACAACTGTCATCAATAAAGGTTCCCTTGGCGGCTGTAATGGCATACAGAAAGAGCCCTTCTCAAACTTCCTTTTTTCGGATTCCAATTATTAAGGACTTCCTGGAAGGTTTAAAAAAGGTTTTTCCTCCCATTAGAAAGCCTTCTCCTCCATGGGAACTGAATGTTGTCCTATCACGTCTGATGCTGCCTCCATTCGAGCCAATACATAAGGCATCGCTTCAACATCTCACATGGAAAGCTGCTTTTTCTGGTGGCAATCACTTCAGCGCGTAGGGTTAGCGAAATCCAGGCCCTTTGCGCTCAAGAACCCTACACGGTTTTTCATTTTGCGAAAGTGGTAATGAGAACTCATCCAAATTTTTTTACCAAAAGTCGTCTCCGACTTTCATGTGAACCAAACAATTTCATTACCAACTTTCTTTCAAAATCCTACTACTCCTGCTGAGAGAACTCTGCACTCTCTGGATGTAAAGAGGGTTTTGAAATTTTACTTGGACAGGACAAAGAGCTTACGTAAATCACAACCGCTCTTTATTAACTATGGCCCAGTTAGATCAGGGTTGGGCACGTCTAAGCAATCTTTATCCAGGTGGATTGTTTCATGTATAATGTTATGTTATCAGTTAGCGAACAAATCCCTTGGGGGTAGGCCAAAAGCCCACTCTACTAGAGGGAAGGCAGCTACTGCAGCCTTGATGAGAAATGTCCCTTTGGCAGAAATATGCAAGGCTGCCACTTGGAAGTCGGTCCATACCTTTACTAAGCATTACTGCCTTGATACAGACGCTAGGGCAGATGCGCAGGTTGGACAGGCCTTGCTTAAGAATTTATTTGCATGATTCATGTTTTGTCAGTATTCTTCTGTCTACTCCACCGCGGTTATGGGGATGGGCTTGCTACTCTATTCAGTGCTTATGACTATACATGGAAATCCCCTACGAGAGAAGGAATGGTTTCTTACCTGTAACTCCAGTTCTCTCGTAGGGGTATTTCCATGATAGTCATAAGCAACCCTCCCTCCGCCCCGGTGGAGTTGACATGGAACAAGTTGCCATGAATATTATCGATGTTGGTACTCCAACAAATGTTTTGTTCCTTCATGTCAGGTTACAAGCCTCCAAAAAGAACTGAGGCAGCTGCCTTTTGCTGTGCATGATGGGAAACAGGAAGACTTTACTTTCCTAAAGGCACAGCTCTATTTACATTCTGTATAATGGCAGCCTATAGGCTACGCTGCCCTGCATTGTTTTATTCTCATGAGAGGTGTAAATAGAATATGAGAATGTATTTGTTATTACATTTATAGAATAAATAGATGTTTAAACGTGAATTTACACTACAACTGTTTTCTTTTAACAATTTGGCCTGTGTAGCTGTTCACATAGGCTGCACATTGTTATTCTTAAGTGTTTTTTGACAGACCTTTTTCAAAGGGCTGGTATTTGCACTTAAGAATATACTTTACATCAGTGCTCCGGGGTCCCCGCAGGCGCGCGGAACTATTCTATTCAGTGCTTATGACTATCATGGAAATACCCCTACGAGAGAACTGGAGTTACAGGTACGAAACCGTTCCTTCCTGCTCCTCACAGGAACAAGGGGTTCTATTCACATTTCTTTCTGGTAAAGAAACCTTCAGGAGACTGGCGCCCCATTCTGGACTTGAGGTCACTAAACAAGTTTCTGAAGAAACTATCATTCAGGACGGTAACTGCAGGACATCTTGCGTCTCCTGAGTACTGGAGGTCATATGCCATCCCTAGACCTCCAGGATGCGTATTTTCATGTTCCAGTACACCGCAACCATCGTAAATTCCTCAGGTTCAAGGTGGCTGGTATGCATCTACAGTTTTGGGTCCTTCCTTTCGGTTTGAAATCAGCCCCCAGAATTTTTACAAAGATGCTGACTCCAGTGGCAGCTCACCTCCGCCAGTGTGGCATGCAGGTGTTTCCCTATCTCGACGACTGGCTCATCAAAGCACCCTCAAAGGCTCAGGTGGTGCGTCACATCTGTCTGCCTCCAGTTGTTCGACCAGGGGCTTACCATTAATTACAGAAAGTCACATCTTCGCCCCACACAGACATTGAATTTCTTAGGAGCGTTACTAGACACTGTCTGCAGCAAGGCGTTCCAGTCTCAGGAAAGGAAACTAAAGCTGAACACGTTAGCCTGCAAGCTCTCGGCAACAAAGTGCGTTTCAGATCGCACCTAAAAGTCATTGCTGGGAATGGATCTCGTCATGCGTTCCCCTGGTTCCAGACTGTAGACTGTATATGCGACCCCTACAAGAGCAATTGGACGCTCTATGGTGCCAGGTACTGGGTCTTTCGAGGACAAAATTCTCATCACATCGGAAATGTGAACCACCATGGCTTGGTGGGCGACACCGGCAAATTTGTCCAACGGTCGATGTTTCTTCATCAGGTGCCCCGCTATATAGTGACGACGGATCCTTCCCTCGAAGGTTGGGGTGCCCACCTCCAAGATCTTCAGATCAGCTAATCCTGGACTCCAAAGGACAGTCAACTCCACATAAATCAGCTGGAGCTCAAGGTAATAGATTTTGCTCTAAAGGCTGGTTTTACCAAGGATTCAGGGCTCAAATGTCTTAATCAGGACGGACAATACTACAAGCATGTTTTATCTAAACAAGCAGGGTGGCACAAGGTCTCTACAGCTCTCGCAGTAGGCTCACAGTATCTGGAAATAGGCCATAGTGCACAACATTTCTCTAGAGGTGGTGCACGTGCCAGGACAGACCAACATGCTGGCAGATACCCTGAGCAGGACAATTATCCCCTACCACGAGTGGGAACTGGACCAGGAGGTCCTCAACCAACTCTTCCAGTTATGGAGCAGACCAAACATCGATCTGTTTGCCACACTCGAGAACAAGAATTGCCCTTACTATGCACGCTGGCTTCCCCAGAGAGGGTCATGGGGGAATGCCTTTTCGATGAGATGGTCCGGTGTCTATGCCTATGCTTTTCCTCCGACCCCACTGATACGGAGAGTCAGCAAGATGAAGGCGGAGGGTTGTCGCCTCCTATTGATAGCACCGAGGTGGCCCAGACAGGTGTGGTTCACGGAACTCCTGATGCTCTCGGAGCAGGCACATGTCCTACTCAGACCGAAGCCATTCCTGTTGACAATGCACCAGGGCCAGGTCAGACATCCGGACCCGTCATCTCTCCACTTATCGGCCTGGCTCCTGAGTTCCATGAGTACTCCACCGTAAACATCTCTTCAGAATGTAGGGAGATTCTAGCCAGGGCTAGGGCGGACACTACCAATAGGACCTACAGGTTGAAATTTAAGCGTTTCTGTGTGTGGTGTGCAGCGGAAGAGATCCATCCTTTCTCCTCTCTTCCAGATCAGATACTACCCTATTTGTTGCACCTGGCAAAGTCTGGACTCTCATATTCCTCTATCCGGGTGCACGTGGCAGCAATTTCGAGATACCACAGGTCTCAGAATACGGTCTCCTTGTATTCCACCAGGATTGTGAAGCAATTCCTGAGAGGCCTGTTTCCTACTTTTCCACCGGTGCGGAAGCCTCCACCGTTGTGGTCCCTAAATGTGGTCCTGGGGCAGCTCATGAACCCCCCTTTTGAGCTGATCCACAGAGCGGAACTAAAGTTAATTTCATGGAAAACAGCGTTATTGCTGGCTTTTACTTCGGCTAAGAGAGTAAGTGACATACAGGCATTCACCATTAAGGATCCTTTTCTTCAGTTCACCATTACTAGCGTAATTCTGAGAACGAATCCTAAGTATATTCTGAAGGTGCCCTCAACTTTCCATTTGAATGAACCGGTTATGTTGAAAACCTTTTTTCCTAATCCGCAGACAGTGGCAGAAAGGGCATTACATTCGTTGGATATTAAAAGGTGTCTGAAGTTTTCCCTTCAGAAGACTCTGAGCATATGCAAGTCAGACCAGTTATTTGTGGCCTTTGGAGATGCAAGGAAGGTCCATCCCGTATCCAAGCAGGCCGTAGCCAGGTGGATTGGCCTGGCGATCCAATTCTGTCATATTCAGGCTGGTAAACCGCTCCACAGCAGGGTAAGAACCCATTTGACAAGGACGGTAGCCACATCGGCTGCACTCTTTGCAGGGGTGCCCCTGCAGCATATTTGTACAGCGGCCACATGGTCCAGCCAGCATACGTTCACGAAACACTACTGTCTTGAGGAGACGAATAACATGGACAGCAGTGGTGGGGCAAGCAATGTTGAGGCATTTATTTTGTTAAGGTGATCCTCTTCGATCATTCCACCTCTGCAAACAGAGTAGGTGAGCAATGGTGCCTTATTCTAGTCAAGGTTAAACTTTTTTTGTATTTTTAATGATAATTGTAGTTGTTGGTTATCGTAGCAAGCTAGATACTTGTTGTAATGCGGGAATCTATGCTTATTATGCCTGATTATTTTCAGAGGAACATTGCTACGTTGCCATTGAACACTAACTGGAGGTACTATTACTCGTATTACTATTGTTATTCTTATGCTTGTTCTGCTTATAAGGATACAGCTACATGCCTACTTAATCAATGTTACTGCTCGCTACTCTAATTCAAGCATGTGAATCTATGAAAGATCCAATACTGGAGAAGAAAATTAGTTAGTTACCTGTAACTGTGGTTCTCCAGTATTGGTGTATCTCATAGATTCACATGCTGCCCGCCCTCCTCCCCTCAGAGGCTCCCCTTCTATATGAACTCTTAACTTCACACTTGTACTAGAAAATTTGAGGGAAAAAGAGCCTCTGTTGGGAGTGTTCTAGAGGGTGTGGACGCCTGAATGATTGGCTGTGGCTCGACTTTGGGTCTTTTTTGCAAAAGGACATGGATAGGCTATAAAAGAAGCTAGGTGGGCCATAGTGGCCTAGTGTGTAAAGTTTACTGCTATGTGTATTTAAGGTTACCGTGAGGCTCCCACCTCGACGACGGGGATGATTCAAGCATGTGAATGTATGAAAGATACCAATACTGGAGAACCACAGTTACAGGTAAGTAATTAATTTTCATCCTGAACACTGCTGCCAGACTGGTTCTCAACCTGCTTCGACACTGCCACATCTCTCAACACTTGCACACACTACACTTTCTTCCCATAAGGAAACGAATCACCTTCAAGATCCTCACCTACGCACAAAGCCCTCCACAACACCGACCAGTCTACCTGAACAGGCGACTCACCTTCCACTTACCCCACAGGACCCTATGCTCAGCCCAGCTCTCTCGGAGAAGTATCCTGAATCAAGAAAACTAGAACAGGGGGTGCTCTTCCCCCCACCCTGAAGCCACAACCTGAAACGTCCTTCCGCTCTACCTCAGATTAACTACCCCCTCCTCAACTTCAGAAAGGAGCTGAAGACATGACTTTTCGAAGAACCACCTCACTGATGGAAGCTATGCCTCCCGGCATACAGAGATGATTGTGGGATGAACGTCCTGGGATGAAACCCACTAGGGTGTGTTGAATGACCAGTTTAAGACTGACTGCCAAGATCCTAGCTAGTATCTGGATGTCCCGGTTGAGGAGGGAAATAAGTCAATAACAATTGCAATGGAGAGGGTGCTTCCCTAGCCCGTAGACCATGATGAGGGATCCAAGGTTGCCAGTTTGTTGATCCTCTTTGAGGGTTTCATACAGGGAGTCAACCACCTCTGCCCTTGCCCATCATGATGTGGGAGGTTGAAGATAGCTGCCAAGAGGCCTCTCATGATGGCCCAGTCCTCTTTGTTGAATGTGTGGATTGGGGAAGTACAATAGAATATCGAGTCTCGCTCTTGATTCCAGTTGCACCACCCCCAGCAAACAGATGGCACCTCTGTCAGGCGATGGAGCTGCGTGAAAAACTGACACTTTGGACCAAGTGGGGCTTAAATGGAGTCAGTGCAAAGCACCTTGCTGGTAATTCTCAGCTTGATGAACATATCGGCCCTCTGTTGCAATCCAAGTCTGAAGCACTGTGCATTGAAGCAATTTGGGCAAAAGAATGCTTTCACCTCATTTTGGGAGATCGTGGTCCCATTGCCTGGTGGCAGTGGGCAGATGGTGTGAATAACCTTGCCCACTCCGTGACCTTGATGACGACATCCGGTAGTGCAAGTGGGGCAAGAAGTGAGGGGAAGTTAGAGCTAAGAGGAAGTTCCCTGTTTGCTACGGGCTGTCTCCCAAAAGGTGGAGTGCAGTTTGGTTTTCTTAAGAAGAGTGATCGCCAGATGAAGGGAACTGCTGGTTCTCTCATAGGTGATTTCCATACATACTCTTGAGTGCTAAATAGTTCTGCCTGCCCGCAGGCACCCCGAAACATTTCTCTGAAAATATCTTAAGTGTTGGTTTCCCTTTCTTCAGGAAGGCCTGCAAAGTCACTTAATGTCATTATGCAGCCTAAAGGAGAGGCTACAAATGTCAAAATTCTTCATCCTGTTTGGTTGAAAAAAGGTTCTGCCATGCAGGTATGCATCCAAATGCATGAATATTTTTAATGTTTTATACAGAAAAAAATCTTTCACAAACCTTTTTGCAGTATTACATAAGGGTAAAGAAGTGCAGTGTAGCCCATAGGCTGTCATTATATAGACTAAAAAGTAAATCTTTGCCTTTAGGCGCAGGTTGTCCTCCCATATCCCATCATGCTCAGCAAAAGGCAGTTGCCTCAGAAGCTAGAGTGCCACCTATTTAGATGATTTTTCACAAACTTCTACTCACATAATTTAGATTTCATCTTCATTCGACGTTTTTCATCTTGCCTTACTATTTTCTTTTTTTTTTTAATTACCGAAATTTAAAGTATTTTACCATCGAAATGCCTCAACTTTTTGATAAGTGCCCTCGTAATGCCAGGAAGAAGCCAAAACAGACCCACACAAGGTTTGTATCTGCCTTTCGTCTTCACACATAACTGATAACTGATGCCTGTGATATATCTAAAAACATTTCCAGGTGTACTCTGCTTGACAGCAGAAGAAGAAAGCAGCCTACTGGCAGAACCTTACAGCGAGGAGAAGGCCAGTCTTCCACCAGGGCTCTCACTTCATCAGCCAGTGGACATGGAATATCTCAAACTTAGTTCTGGCCAGAAATGACGCAAGTCCCGGTCTATGTTAAGAACATCGACGTCGAGGCGTGCCAATTGTGGAGACAAAGGTACAGGTTAGGGAAAGAACACTGGTGCTTGGGCAAGGTTAGCAGGCCTCAGCACACTTTCAAATCAAAGGCAAAAAGTCAGGGGGTAACCATGCCAAGGAGGCATTTCCTTACAATCAGCCTACAAGATGTCCTCCTGCGCCTCAACCAGGGAGATTTCATGTCTACACTAGACCTAAAAGATGCATATTTCCACATTCCCAGCCACCCTGCCCACCGACAATACCGGAGATTCACAGTAGCCGGCAGCCATTTTGAATTTTGTGTCCTTCCCTTCGGCCTAAAATCAGCTCCCGGGATATTCACCAAATGTCTAGCGCCAATCGCAGCCTTCATCAGGAGGAGGAAACACCAAATTTTTCCATATCTACACGATTGGCTGATAAAAGCTAGTACCTAGGCAGGAGCATGCAGATCAACAAGAAGGTGTGTTTCCTTACTAACCAATCTAGGCCTAACCATCAACTGGGAGAAGTCCATACCTCTGCTAGCACGCAGTATCACCTTTTTAGGGGCAAACCTGGACACGCAATCCACCATAGCGTGTCCCACAGTAGACAGGCAACAAAGGTTACTGACACTAACAAAATCAATACAGAAAAGAAGCTGTTTGTCTGACTGTTCAAGTCACTGTTGGGCATGATGTCATCATGCATACCTCTGGTTCCTCTCTGCTGACTAAAGATGCGCCTGTTACAGGAGCAACTAAATCGCCAATGGCTCCAGGTTTCGGGAAGCTTCAAAGATCGAATACACATAATCCCTGTAATAGCCAAAGCACTGACATGGTGGTCTCAAGCGCATCATCTGTCCATAGGCCTTTTGTTCTTACATCATCCGGCTCCGTGGACCATCACTACGGACGTATCTCTGGAGGGTTGGGGAGCCGTGCTACTGGATCTTCAAGTGAGTGGCAAGTGGCCACCACAGTTGACAGCGATGCATATCAGTTGGCTAGAGCTCAGAGCAGTGTACCTCACTTTGCAGGCTTTTTTCCCGAAAATATCAGGATCGCACGTAGTAATAACAGACAACACCACTACAATGCATTACCTCAACAAACTAGGAGGCACAAGATCTCTCACCCTCTCCAGAGAATTTGGAATTGGGCCTCGCAGCAAGGTATCACACTCTCAGCTGTGCGTTTGCAGGGGATAGAGAACAAGACAGCTGATGCGCTCAAGACAAAGATCGAGCTGCCACAAGTGGGAGCTGGACCAGTCGATAGTGGACGACTTCTTTTCCCAGTGGGGAACGCCAACAATAGACCTGTTTGCCAACAAAGGTAACGCCAAATGCCAGTACTTCGCAAGCTGGCATCACCAAAAGGGATCTTGGGGAAATGCGTTTTCAATAGTATAGTCAGACATCTTTGCTTACCTATTTCCTCCAATTCCACTGATTCAAAGAGTCCTCACAAAGATGAAGGCAGAGCCGTGCACTCTGATATTGATAGCTCCGTATTGGCCGCGCCAACACTGGTTTGCAGAGCTTCTTCTGCTATCAATCAAGCCTCACATTCTGCTGAAACCGTTTCCACAATTGCTAACAATGAACGAAGGACAAGTATGGCACCCGGATCCTCAGTCGATGCGATTGTCAGCATGGCTCCTGGGCAAAGGGAGTTCGCACATCTGAATATCTCAGAGGAGTGTAGGGGCATCTTGTCAAGAGCTAGAGCGGATAGCACTAATAAGCTTACTCTTGCAAATGGAAACAATTGTGTCTGGTGTCATCAGCGGCAGATTGACCCACTATCTTCACCACCGGAACAAATATTGCCGTACTTATTGCAGTTAGCGCAAGCAGGCCTGGCCCATTCCTCCATTAAAGTACATCTGGCGGCAATAGCAGCATACAGACGCTTCACCCTCGCTCTATTCCCCTCGTCTAATCAAACGTTTTTTTAAAGGACTTTTCAGGGTTTTTCCTCCATTCAGGCCACCTCCTCCTTCGTGGAACCTGAATATTGTTTTAGCACAGCTGATGAAGCATCCGTTTGAGCCGATTCATCGTGCTTCTCTCAAATTCCTTTTGTGGAAGGTTGCTTTATTGGTGGCTCTCACATCAGCCAGACGTGTCAGCGAAGTGCAGGCCCTCTCTATTCAAGAGCCGTTCTTATAGTTTAAACGAGACAGGCTACTGCTGCCTACTAATCCGCATTTCATCCCGAAGGTTCCTTCAGACTTCCACATCGAGCCCTTGGTGTTCAAATCTTTTTTTCCTCATCCATCTACTCCTGCGGAAAGAGCATTACACTCCTTAGACGTTAAGAGATGTGTTCAATTCTACTTGGACAGAACTAAGTCCTTTTGCTGCTCTAATCAACTGTTCGTAGCATACAGTACACCTAGACGAGGGCAACCACTCTCCAAGCAGAGTATATTCAGATGGATCGCCTCATCCATTCGATTCTGCCATCAAGCAGTGGCTAAACCTCTGCATTCATCTGTACATGCTCATTCTACGAGGGCAGTCTCTTCGTAAGCAGCGCTGTTCGCGGGGGGTTTCCCTGCAAGACATTTGTAGAGCAGCAACATGGAAGAGCTGTCATACATTCGCAAGGCACTACTGCTTGGAATCTCTATCTCAAGGAGAGATAGCAGTGGGTCAAGCAGTCCTCAGGAACCTCTTCGGGTGAAGGTGAGCCATCTTTTTTCATCCCTCCATCCTAGAACAGGTATGCACATTGTTTGTCTTTTATGTACAGATAGTTATAATTGGTGAAAAAAAAAAGTGTAACATAGAGAAGTGGAGATAATTAACGATAGTATGGATGTATATACATGTTTTATATATGCGTGTGTTTTGTATCATACATGGTTACAATGGTACAATGTGCATACTTCTCTCTACTCTGATTCAAGCATGTGAATCTATGAAAGTTCCAATACTGGAGTAAGAAAATAAGTAAGTTACTTACCTGTAACTGTAGTTCTCCAGTATTGGAATCTTTCATAGATTCAGATGCGACCCACCCACCTCCCCGGAGAGGCTCATTTTCACCTTCCTTTTTCCTTTCTCTCTTTTTCCTCTCTTTAACACACTTGTGCTTGGATAATCTGAGCTTCTCTCCGGAGGATTCTAGAGGGTGGTGTCACCTGATTGGTGGATACTCAAGTTTGGTCCTTTTCCTAAAATGACTCTGATAGGCTGTTATAGTGAAGATGCCTAGGGCCTTTTTGTTAATATATTGTAACACTACTTGTGTAATTTATACCGGGGGCTCCCATCTCGACGACGGGGAATGATTCAAGCATGTGAATCTATGAAAGATTCCAATACTGGAGAACCACAGTTACAGGTAAGTAACTTATTTTCTTAGCTGACACCATTCAAGCAAAGGTGTTTACTTCGGAGGAGCGACATGTATTGATCTTTCTGAAATGTCAAGCTCTCAAAGCGCATCAGTCATGAGCAAGAATAGTCTAATCTATTCTAGGATCGATGGCTTCTTGCATCCACCTCACTCCCAACGAGACCCTTGCAGGAGTGCCTAGAAAATCAGTGGAATCAGCTATTAAATGATTGGGAGGATGCCCTTCCACCAGCAAGTCCCCTCACAGACGATATTCACGAACGCATTGTTGCTAGGATGGGGTGCCCATATGGATCTACAGATGCAAGGCTTTTGGTCTCAGAAGGAGATATTGTATCACATCAATCTCCTATAGCTATGGGCTGTTCATCTTGCACTCGAAACCTTTTTCCTGGCATTCACCAGAAATACCCTACTTAGTCAGACAGAAAATACAGGTTCGATGGCATCTGTCGCTGTAGATACGCATGTTTTGCAATAGCTCGCCATCTGGTGTTGGGCCGGAGTGTTACAAGTTGTTTTTCTTCGAAGAAGTCTTTCGAGTCACGGGACCGAGTGACTCCTCCTTTTGTCTCCATTGCGCATGGGCGTCGACTCCATCTTCGATTGTTTTTTTTTTCTGCCATCGGGTTCGGACGTGTTCCTGTCGCTCCGAGTTTCGGAACGGAAAATTAGCTAATTTCGGAAGATTTTCGTCGGTATTGTTGCGTTCGGGATCGGCGTACTTACATTCAACACCGCATCGAAGATCGAAGAGCTCCGGTGCCCTTCGGGGTAGTTTTTCGATCCCCCGTCGGGGCCTGGTCGGCCCGACCGCGTGCTGAAGAACGCCGATGGAACGGACCCCGTTCCGTTTCTGCCCCAAATGCCACAATAAATACCCCTATACAGACCAACACTTGGTCTGTAACCTGTGCCTGTCACCTGAGCACAGTGAAGACACCTGTGAGGCCTGTCGTGCGTTCCGGTCCTGAAAGACACTCCAAGACCGTCGAGCCAGAAGACTTCAGATGGCGTCCGCGCCCACAGCCCACCGAGAGTTCGAGGAGCAGGAAGAGGAAGGTACCTTCTCGATCCAAGAATCGGACTCCGAAGGATTCGACGATACACAAACCGTGAGTAAGACGTCGAAAACCACACAGAGGAAAATTTACAAGGCCCAGGGGACGCCACTGCCATCAGGCCATGGCTCCACCCATAAATTCGGTGACCGACCGTCGGCACCGAAAAAGGCCCAAACAGTGCCGAGATCGTCCGACTCCGGTTGAGACACTGGCACGCAGCCTTCTCGGGCCCGAGAAAGTGCTGGAGACAAGCCTCGACACCGAGATGCCGGTGTGGACACGGCTCGACGCCTGGACAGCGGCACCGAAGAAGATCGACGCCGAGAGGTTTCGGCCCCGAAAAAGAAAAAAGTCACCTCGGAGCCGAAAAAACACGCAGACAAGGTTTCGGTGCCGAAACAAACTGCAAGCGACCCAGCTTCAGGCTCTTATACAGAAGAGCACTCGCTAACCTCCCAAATGCAAAAGCATAGGTTTGAGGAAGAGCTACAATCAACTGATGTGGACCATACGCAAAAGCGTATCTTCATACAGCAGGGGACAGGAAAAATAAGCACCCTTCCCCCCATTAGAAGAAAGAGAAGGTTGGAGTTCCAAACTGAACAGACACCACAACCAAAAGTGGTGAAAAGAGTTACCCCACCACCCTCTCCTCCGCCCGTGCTTAACGTCTCACCAGCACGAACTCCATCACACTCCCCAGCTCACACCACCATAAGCCAGGGTGACCAAGATCAAGACGCATGGGACCTATACGACGCCCCAGTGTCAGATAACAGTCCGGAGGCATACCCTACGAAGCCATCTCCACCAGAAGACAGCACCGCGTATTCTCAAGTGGTGGCTAGAGCAGCACAATTTCACAACGTAAGCCTCCACTCAGAACAGGTCGAGGATGATTTTTTATTCAACACACTCTCCTCCACCCACAGCTCATACCAAAGCCTGCCTATGCTCCCTGGTATGCTCCGGCACGCGAAAAATCTTTAAGGAGCCGGTCAAAAGTAGGGCAATCACACCAAGGGTGGAAAAAAAGTATAAGGCGCCTCCTACAGACCCGGTTTTCATCACTACACAGCTGCCACCAGACTCTGTTGTTGTAGGAGCAGCTAGGAAAAGGGCCAACTCTCACACATCTGGAGATGCACCACCCCCAGATAAAGAAAGCCGCAAGTTCGATGCAGCTGGTAAAAGAGTCGCAGCACAAGCTGCAAACCAGTGGCGCATCGCGAACTCCCAGGCACTACTTGCGCGCTATGACAGAGCCCACTGGGACGAGATGCAACATCTCATTGAACATCTGCCCAAGGACTTACAAAATAGGGCAAAACAAGTGGTTGAGGAGGGACAGACCATTTCCAACAACCAGATCCGCTCCTCCATGGACGCTGCAGATACAGCTGCACGGACAATTAATACATCTGTAACTATCAGAAGGCATGCATGGCTCCGAACGTCTGGATTTAAACCAGAGATTCAACAAGCAGTTCTCAATATGCCTTTTAATGAAAAAGAACTGTTCGGTCCAGAAGTGGACACAGCGATTGAGAAACTCAAAAAAGATACGGACACTGCCAAAGCCATGGGCGCACTCTACTCCCCGCAGAGCAGAGGGAATTACAGCACATTCCGTAAAACACCCTTTCGAGGGGGGTTTCGGGGTCAGAGCACACAAGCCAGCACCTCACAAGCAACACCGTCCAGTTACCAGGGACAGTATAGAGGAGGTTTTCGGGGACAATATAGAGGAGGGCAATTCCCTAGAAATAGAGGAAGATTTCAGAGCCCCAAAACCCCTACTACTAAACAGTGACTCACATGTCACTCACCCCCTCCACACAACACCAGTGGGGGGAAGAATAAGTCATTATTACAAAGCATGGGAGGAAATCACTACAGACACTTGGGTTCTAGCAATTATCCAACATGGTTATTGCATAGAATTTCTACAATTCCCTCCAAACATACCACCAAAAGCACAAAATTTGACAACACACCATTCCAATCTCCTGGAGATAGAAGTGCAGGCACTATTGCAAAAGAATGCAATCGAATTAGTGCCAAACACACAAATAAACACAGGAGTTTACTCACTGTACTTTCTGATATCAAAGAAGGACAAAACGCTGAGACCAATCCTAGACCTCAGAGTAGTGAACACTTTCATCAAATCAGACCACTTTCACATGGTCACACTACAAGAAGTATTGCCATTGCTAAAACTACACGACTACATGGCAACTTTAGACCTCAAGGATGCTTATTTCCATATACCAATACACCCATCGCACAGGAAATACCTAAGGTTTGTATTCAAGGGAATACATTACCAATTCAAGGTACTGCCTTTCGGATTAACTACCGCACCAAGAGTCTTTACCAAGTGTCTAGCGGTAGTCGCTGCACACATAAGAAGGCAGCAAATACATGTGTTCCCATATCTAGACGACTGGCTAATCAAGGCCCATTTGTTAATACAGTGCTCAAATCACACAAATCATATCATACAAACCCTCTTCAAACTAGGGTTCACCGTCAATTTCACAAAATCTAAAATTCTGCCGCGCAAGGTACAACAATACCTAGGAGCCATAATAGACACATCAAAAGGAGTAGCCACTCCAAGTCCACAAAGAATTCGAAATTTCAACACCATCATACAACGCATGTATCCAACACAAAGAATACAGGCAAAGATGGTATTACAACTCCTAGGCATGATGTCATCATGCATAGCCATTGTCCCAAACGCAAGACTGCACATGAGGCCCTTACAACAGTGCCTAGCATCACAATGGTCAAGCACAGGGTCACCTTCTAGATCTGGTGTTAATAGACCGCCAAACTTACCTCTCGCTTCTGTGGTGGAACAACATAAATTTAAACAAAGGGCGGCCTTTCCAAGACCCAGTGCCACAATACGTAATAACAACAGATGCTTCCATGACAGGGTGGGGAGCACACCTCGATCAACACAGCATACAAGGACAATGGAACGTACATCAAACAAAACTGCATATAAATCACCTAGAACTTCTAGCAGTTTTTCAAGCACTAAAAGCTTTCCAACCAATCATAGTTCACAAATACATTCTCGTCAAAACAGACAACATGACAACAATGTATTATCTAAACAAGCAAGGGGGGACGCACTCCACGCAGTTAAGCCTGCTAGCACAAAAGATTTGGCGTTGGGCAATTCACAACCAAATTCGCCTAATAGCACAATTTATACCAGGGATCCAAAATCAACTCGCAGACAATCTCTCTCGAGATCACCAACAGGTCCACGAATGGGAAATTCACCCCCAAATCCTGAACACTTATTTCAAACTCTGGGGAACACCTCAGATAGACTTGTTTGCGACAAGGGAGAACGCAAAATGCCAACACTTCGCATCCAGATACCCACACAAACAGTCCCATGGCAATGCCCTATGGATGAACTGGTCAGGGATATTTGCTTACGCTTTTCCTCCTCTCCCTCTCCTTCCTTACCTGCTAAACAAACTCAGTCAAAACAAACTCAAACTCATATTGATAGCACCAACTTGGGCAAGGCAACCCTGGTACACAACGCTGCTAGACCGATCAGTAGTACCCTGCATCAAATTGCCCAACAGGCCAGATCTGTTGACACAGCACAACCAAAAGATCATACACCCAGATCCAGCATCGCTGAATCTAGCAATCTGGCTCCTGAAATCCTAGAATTCGGGCACTTACAACTTACCCAAGAATGTATGGAAGTCATAAAACAAGCCAGAAGGCCATCCACCAGGCACTGCTATGCAAGTAAATGGAAGAGGTTTGTTTGCTACTGCCATATTAATCAAATACAACCATGACACACAACTCCAGAACATGTAGTGGGTTACTTGCTTCACTTACAAAAATCTAACCTGGCTTTCTCTTCCATTAAAATACACCTTGCAGCAATATCTGCATACCTGCAGACTACCTATTCAACTTCCCTATATAAGATACCAGTCATTAAAGCATTCATGGAGGGCCTTAGGAGAATTATACCACCAAGAACACCTCCTGTTCCTTCATGGAACCTAAATGTTGTCCTAACTAGACTTATGGGTCCACCTTTTGAACCCATGCACTCCTGCGACATACAGTTCCTAACCTGGAAGGTGGCATTTCTCATCGCCATTACTTCCCTAAGAAGAGTAAGCAAGATTCAGGCGTTTACAATACAGGAACCTTTTATACAACTACACAAGAATAAGGTCGTCCTAAGGACCAATCCTAAATTTTTGCCAAAGGTTATTTCACCGTTCCATCTAAATCAAACAGTGGAACTTCCAGTGTTCTTTCCACAGCCAGATACCGTAGCTGAAAGGGCACTACATACATTAGATGTCAAAAGAGCATTGATGTATTACATTGACAGAACAAAAAACATCAGAAAGACTAAACAACTATTTATTGCATTTCAAAAACCTCATGCAGGAAACCCAATATCAAAACAAGGTATAGCCAGATGGATAGTTAAATGCATCCAAATCTGCTACCTTAAAGCTAAACGACAGCTGCCCATTACACCAAGGGCACACTCAACCAGAAAGAAAGGTGCTACCATGGCCTTTCTAGGAAACATCCCAATGCAAGAAATATGTAAGGCAGCCACATGGTCTACGCCTCACACATTCACCAAGCACTACTGTGTAGACGTGTTATCCGCACAACAAGCCACAGTAGGTCAAGCCGTACTAAGAACATTATTTCAGACTACTTCCACTCCTACAGGCTGATCCACCGCTTTTGGGGAGATAACTGCTTACTAGTCTATGCAAAACATGCGTATCTACAGCGACAGATGCCATCGAACTGAAAATGTCACTTACCCAGTGTACATCTGTTCGTGGCATCAGTCGCAGTAGATTCGCATGTGCCCACCCGCATCCCCCGGAGCCTGTAGCAGTTTGGAAGTTACCTTCAATTATTTATATATGTATCATCTCAACCT
This sequence comes from Pleurodeles waltl, assembly GCF_031143425.1. Taxonomy (NCBI): domain Eukaryota; kingdom Metazoa; phylum Chordata; class Amphibia; order Caudata; family Salamandridae; genus Pleurodeles; species Pleurodeles waltl. The sequence goes on along the minus strand of NC_090450.1, from coordinate 1,006,084,150 downwards.
TAAATAGGTGCATACTTAGTCACTCCATTGCATGGGCACTATTACTACAATTCAACTCCTACCTCACCCTCTGCGGGGAAAAACAATCGAAGATGGAGTCGACGCCCATGCGCAATGGAGACAAAAGGAGGAGTCACTCGGTCCCGTGACTCGAAAGACTTCTTCGAAGAAAAACAACTTGTAACACTCCGGCCCAACACCAGATGGCGAGCTATTGCAAAACATGCGAATCTACTGCGACTGATGCCACGAACAGATGTACACTGGGTAAGTGACATTTTCACTACCAGGTATTACCTGAACAAGCATTAGGGGAACCAGATCCTGAACTCCATTATTGGAGGCACAGACAATATGGAACTGGCTTCTAGCCAGGAACCTAACAATAACAGCGAGTCACCTCCCCTGGCATAGAGAATGTACAGGCAGACACGGTCAGCAGAGGGTGGACAAAAACCACAAGTTGGTGCTGCACGACTACATTGTACAGTACATCTTCTCAGTGTGGGGCACCCCTTCTATTGATCTCTTCGAAAGAGCAGACAACAGAAAATGCCTTAACTTTGCCTCCAGGTACTACCATCCAGGGACATTGGGGAATGCCTTATGGATAGACTGGTCAAACAAATTTGTGCCTTTCTGCCACTTCCCTTGATCCCGGCAGTCCTGATCAAACTGCCCAGCTCCAAAGCGAAAATAGTCCTGATCACTCCGGAATGACAGCAACAGTGGTGGTTTCTAGATCTCCTTCACAAGTCACTCCGTCCACATCTCAGACTGCCAAACAGGCCAGACCTTCTGCCGAATTTCAGAGGACAGGTGAGAGACATCCCATTCTGTTGACGTTGAATTTGGTAGCATGGCTCCTGAGCTAGTGCAGTATGGGCACCTTAATCTGCCACAAGACTGTATGGATGCTTTTAAGAGAAGCAAAACGACCATCTACCAGACCAGCATGTGCCTTAAAATGGAAAAGATTCTGCATTTAGTGTTGGGACAGGAACATTGATCCCACAGCATGCAGAGATGATGTTATTCTTCCGTACCTATTGCAGCTAGCAAAATCTGGTTTGCAATTCTCGTCCATAAACATACACCTAGCAGCTCTCAGTGCATACAGGAAACGTCTTTCACAAACCTTTTAAAATTCCAGTCATAAAAGACTTCCTAGAAGGGTTAAAAAAGGTTTTACCTCCTGCTAGGTGTCCATCTCTACCATGAGAGCTTAATGTAGTTCTTTCACGTCTAATGCAGCATATTTTTGAGCCCAGGCACAAGGCATCTCTCCAACATCTCACTTGGAAAACTGCCTTCCTTGTAGCAGTTAAATCAGCTCGCATGGTTAGCGAGATCCAGGCCCTTTGTGCTCATGAACCATACACTGTTTTACATTCTTCCATGTTTGTAATGAGAACGCATCCAAAAGTCTTACAAAAAGTTATGATATCCATGTAAACCAGACTATTTCTTTACTTTCTTTCAAAACCCATCTACTCCTGCAGAGTAAACATGTCACTCTCTTGATGTGAAGAGGGTTTTAAAATTTTACTTAGACAAAACTAAATCATTTTTCAGGTAACAGCAACTGTTAGTTAACTAATGTCCAGTTGGAACAGGCCTAGCCACCTCCAAGCAGTCTCTTTCTAGGTGGATTGTGTTGTCCATTTTGCTCTGTTACTAGTTAGCCAGTAAGTCCCTTGTTGGCACATATAATGCACATTCGACCAGGAGCAAAGCAGCCGTGACTTCTTTGAGAAACGTTCCCTTAGCAGATATTTGCACAGCTGTAATTTGGAGGTGTGTCCACATCTTTACTAAGCACTACTGTCTTGATTCTGATGCTAGGGCAGATGCTTAAGTAGGACAGGCTTCTCTTAGAAATCTCTTTGCATAACGAAATATCACTCTATTCTGTCTAATCCACTGCTCTCGGGGGGATGGGCTTGGTACTCTATTCAGCGCTTATGACTATACATGGAAATTCCCTATGAGAAAAGGGAGTTTCTTACCTGTAACTCCAGTTCTCTCGTAGGGGTATTTCCATCATAGTCATAAGCGACCTTCCCTCCTCCCCGGTGGAATAGACAAAATAATAGTTTTAAGACATTTTCATCTCAGCTAGTAAAGCCTACAAAAAGAACTGAGGTTACTGCCTTTTGCTGAGCCTGATGGGATATGGGAGGACCATCTGATCTTAAAGGCACAGCTTTAATTTATAGTCAGAATAATGGGAGCCTATGGGCTACACCACCCTTCACTTCACCCTTATTTAATATTGCAAAAAGGTTTGTGAAAGATTTTGTTCTGTAAAACCTTCAAAACGTTCATGCATTTGGATGCAAATCTGCCTGGCAGGACCTTTTTTCAACCAAACAGGATGAGGAATTTTGGCATTTGTAGCCTCTACTTTAGGCTGCATAATGACGTTCTTAAGTGACTTTGCAGGTCTTCCTGAAGAAAGGCGAACATCAACACTTAAGATATTTTCAGAGAAATGCTCCGGGGTCCCCTCAGGTGGGCGGAACTATTCGCCGCTTTTGACTGTCCTGGAAATACCCCTACGAGAGAAGTGGAGTTACAGGTAAAACTTCCTTTTATTTTGTTTGGACACCAGCGGCAACTAGACTTTTGCTGGACCAGAGAGTACTTCGAAGGGACATTGAACCCTGTAAGCTTCCATTAATGCTCAAACTGGATTAGAGACTGTCTTTTCGAGGTAACTGTTTTTCTGGACTCCCAAAGTAAGTACATTGAAGTATATTCAACTTTGGCCAAAGTTTTCTTGAACATTTTAAAGGGTAAAATATGGTGAATTTGCCAGTGATAGTTATAGTTCAGTAAATAAAATGTGATTTACTGTTTCTACATTTAATTAAATCTCCGAAACCCTCCAATGGATCTTTCATTTAGGCGTTGATAGTTCTTGAGCTTTTTTTCTTGTCTATTTTTTTGCAGCTGTTTATCATTTGTTCCTTTGTTTAAGCAGGACTGATTGAAGCTACAGGTGCCCATGGTTCAGCTAAGGTTGGATAAATGAGCCTGACTAGACCTAAGACCCGGTTGTGCTTATATTACTCAGTGAGGTCTCACAACCACACCATATAATAAACCTCATTTCCTCACATGGCACATCAGTGATTGCTTGTTTGAAAGAGCCCTAGAGTTATTTTGAATTGATTGAAATGTGTTGCCATTTTAACAGTGCTTCCCAGTTGAAAACATTTTTTAAATGAGACTATGAAACATTGCAAAAGACTAAACTTTTTAATCCAGGTAAATAACATTTCACTTCATAGTTGTTGAACTCTCATAACTAAATTACTTACTGAACTATTTTAAGCTGTTCTGATCCTCGGTGTCAGTTGAATTCAAGACAATAAATTGCTAAGTATTATTTTTATTTTGCTCCCAAGGTCTCGGAGGTGTTTAGTCAGACTCGGAGTGGGGAGAACGTGAAGATAACTATCACTCTGACTAATGAGCTGCCCCCTACTTCACCAACGTGTCTGCAGTTCTACAACATCATTTTCAGAAGGTTGATTTTTGAGACCTTGTATCAGCTTTTAAAATGCTTAAAATGTTTTTCCAAATAATTGTTTCTTACAATGCACATGAATTCATGTTAAAACTTCATACCTTTGTGACTCCAAGCATTTACTGTTAATGTAGTTCTATTCCAGGGGATCCTCATCAATAGTCATGAACACTGAATATTCCCGCCCACGTGCGGGGACCCCAGAGCATATACAAACACATGTATATGTATAAAATATATATACGAAAAATATTTTAGTAGAGAATTTAAATACAAATATAATATATACATATGAAAACAGCAATGCAGCCTATGTTGAGAAACAGGCAAAAAATGCTTTATTTTTTTTAATTTTTTTTTTAATGGTTTGAAATCTTCAATTAAAGGTAAACTTTCTTTAGTCAAAGTAGAAGGCACAAAGTGTAAGCAATCAGTTTTAAAAGAGAAAAATGACATTGAAAATAAGGGCATTACTCCAGTATTGGAACTTTCATAGATTCACATGCTTGAATCATTCCCCGTCTTCGACATGGTAGCCCCCGGTACAAATTACACAAGTAGTGTTGAAATATATTAACAAAAGGGCCCTAGGCCTCTTCAATTTAACAGTCTATCAGAGTCATTTTTAGAAAAAGGACCAAACTTGAGCATCCACCAATCAGACAACACCACCCTCTACAATCCTCCTGAGAGAAGCTCCAGCACCTCTGATTTTCTACTGCACGTCGTGCCAGGGAGTCTCCTCATAGCTCTTCTCTTTATTCACACCTTTTGGATTAGCTTGAGCATATTTTTCTCTGCTAAAAACTTCTTTGAACTGATTGGAATTAACACCTTCAACATGTCTGACAAGGAGAAGGGTTTATTCAGAAATTGCAAAACTTGTGGTAAAAAGAGACTACATTCTGAAGACCCTCAGGATTGTAAATACTGCCTCTATCCAGACCACTCAGCCAAGGACTGTAAGGTTTGTCATACCTTTTCCTCTAAGACTCTTAAGGATAGAGAAGGCAGATTATTCATTTGGCTGCAGAAGCTTAAGTACAGAGATAATCCAGGATAGTGATGACTCTTCAACATCCAAAAAGTCATCAAAAAGGGCGAGATCAGACGCAGGATCTCCTTCCCAACAATCTAGAAAAGCCCTCAAAAAGACTGCCTTAGGGTCTTACAAGGGCCGCAGCCCCTCTACTTCACCTCAAAAATCTTCCAGGAAACGGGAGAGACGTCAATCCAGCAGTTCTGAGAGGCATAAAAAGTCATCCTCTGTACCTCCATCTGTGCCTTTTAAAAAGCCTTCATCTACTTCTACAAAAAAGGTACCGTCGACGACGGACTCATCGTCAACGAGACCGTCGGTGAGTGCTTTTTCACCGCCTACGACAACTTACACCCTTCCATCGTCGACGACATTTCTGATGACATTGTCGACGACGAGTGCCCCACCGTCGACGAGAACGGCATAGACTACCTCATCGTTGACTAACATCTACACCTCATCGTCGACAGCGGTAATGACGGTATCTGCTTTACCATCATCGACTATCAAAATCTCCATGCGTTCGTCATCGACTCCACCATCAATGAAGACTGTCTGCGCCGTCGACGAGGGAAAAACAGCATAAAACACATGAAAGACTTGCCCCAAAGCACACCTCACCTAGTAAGGTGACCTCTCTCATTCCAGTTCATTTGTTAGAGGGAGATGAAGAATGACGATGAGGGTCCATTTGGGACAGCCCATAGCCCATCTCAATTGAATGTCAAATATCAGGACGAAGACTAATTTGATGAAACCTATGACCCTCAATTCTATGGAGGAGACCAACAATATCAAGAAGGGGCATACATTCCAACCTCTTTGCTATCTGACCTCCGAGCAATGCTGTCTGATTACAGCAGGCATTTTCCTCCTCAAGGGGAGCAACCTCCTCCATCGCCCATCTCCGGGGTTACCACTCCACGTCAGAGACCGGCCTCTTTACCTCTAACAAATGTGGCCACGCCGGATATGACTTTACCTCAGGACACTGACTTGTCAGAAGGTGATCATGAAGAAGGGGAGCTCCTTGACACTCATTCCGAGTGTGATGAATACATTATTCCTGCTGCTCCTTCTTCCCAATCAAAGGTGGAGTCCCCTCCAGACGACATCGGAGGATTTCATAATCTCCTGGAAAGAGCAGCTAAGTGTTTCGCTTTGCCAATGCCGTCAAAACAGACAGATTGTTTTCTTTATGATTTTAAAGAGCCTTTTCAAAAATCTGTGTGCTCTATTCCGCTGGTCAGCTCCTTATGGGAAGAAGGCCTAAAAGTGATGCACAATCCTGCTCCTGTCACAGCAGTGCTGCCTCGAATGGACAAAAAATACAAGGTACCAGACGATGCCCCAGCATGTCTAATTGGTCATTCTCCTCCTGACTCAGTGGTGGCTCAGGCGGCACAGAGGAAGCCCAAGAATCAGTCTGCTCCTCCAGACAAAGAAGGTAGACGGCTAGACAATAATGAGAAGAGGTTCTCCTCGATGGCTAGCCTAGTGATAAGAGCTGCTAACTCACTAGCGGTGTTAGCCAAGTTTGACAGACAGCTATGGGCAGACATTGCCCCACATATTGACAAGTTTCCGGAGGACGGAAGATCAGAGGCAAAGACATTGCAAGAAGGTCAGCGCACGTCAGTGGAACTCACTGTGCAATGGACATAGTCACGACTGCATTTCGACAGCTCGCAGGTGCGGCTGTACTTATGGAGACAAGGTTGGCTATAGGCTACATCATTCTGGCCTGAAGTACAGAATAAGATTTTAGACCTACTTTTCGATGACCAGGCATTATATGGTAAACACATTGACAAGGCCTTACAATCTATCAAATCCGACACTGATACAGCAAGATCATTAGGGACTCTCCAGTTTCGAAAGCCTTCCTTTCGAGCTAGAGGACGTGGACAGCCTTCATATAGAGGAGGATATCCGCAATATAGATATTCAACCTATCCTTCTTGCTCTCAACAGTTCCGTCAATATTACGCACAAAGGCAACCACCGCAAGAAGCTTATGGTAGATCTAGCAATAGGGGATGCTCAACTCGCCTAGCTAAAGACTCGGCTCTTAGAGCCTGATACATCTGAGGCGCCGGCTACACCCAACTGTCCTCCTCTGGTTCTAGGCGGGAGGATAGCCCTATTCCTCAAGCAATGGCAAGTCATCACATCAGGCAAGTGGGTCCTCCAATTAGTGAAACAGGGCCACACTCTGGAGTTTTATCCAACTGCCTCCCTCCAATCCTTCTCGCAGGACTCCTTCAAGGTACCCAGAACAACTCAAGAGGGAGATCAACAGGATGCTCCTCAAAGGAGCTATAGAGAAGGTACCTCGGTCACAGCGAGGAAGAGGGTTTTATTCCAGGTTCTTTCTCATTCGCAAGAAGTGGAAAGATTGGAGGCCGATCCTCGACTTAAGGGAACTAAACATCTACTTAAAAAAGCAGTCGTTCCGCATGATAACCAGGGAGATTTCATGTCTACACAAGACCTAAAAGACTCATATTTCCACATTCCCATTCACCCTACCCACAGACAGTACCTGAGATTCATGGTAGCTGGGAACTATTTTCAATTTTGTGTCCTCCCTCTTGGCCTAAAATCAGATCCCAGGATATTCACCAAATGCCTAGCGCCAATCGCAGCCTTCCTGAGGAGGAGAAAACACCAAATATTTCCATATCGCGACGATTGGCTGATAAAGGCAACGCAGGAGCGCGCAGATCAACAAGAAGGTGCGTTTCCTTGCTAAGCAGTTTAGGCCTCTCCATCAACTGGGAGAAGTCCAAACCTCTGCCACCACGCAGTATCACCTTTTTAGGGGCAAACCTGGACACGCAATCTACCATGACGTGTCCCACAGTAGAAAGACAACTGAAGTTACTGACACTAGCAAAGTCAAAACAGGGAAGAAGCTGCATTTCTATTCGCCTGTTCAAATCCCTGTTGGGCATGATGTCATCATGCATACCTCTGGTTCCTCTCTGCAGACTAAAAATGCGAATGCTACAGGAGCAACTCAACCGTCAATGGCTCCAGGTTTCGGGAAGCTTCGAAGGTCAAATAAACATAACCCCAGCAATAGCCAAAGCCCTGACATGGTGGTCTCAAAAGCATCATCTGTCCATTGGCCTTTCCTTTCTACATCGTCCAGCTCCGTGGACCATCACTACGGACGCATCTCTGGAGGGCTGGGGAGCCGTGTTGTAGGATCTTCAAGTAAGTGGCAAGTGGCCACGAGTTGAGAGGGATGCACATCAATCTGCTAGAGCTCAGAGCAGTTTCTTGCTTTGCAGGCTTTTCTCCTGAAAATAGCAGAATCAGACGTAGTAATAAGAACAGACATCACCACTACGATGCATTACCTCAACAAACAAGGAGGCACAAGATCTCTCACCCTCTCCAAGGAAGCCCAAAGAATTTAGAATTTGGCCTCGCAGCAAGGCATCAGACTCACAGCGGTGCATTTGCCGGGGATAGAGAACAGGATAGTGGACTCGCTCAGCAGGCAAAGATCGAGCTGCTACGAGTGGGAGCTGGACCAGTCCACAGTGGACTACATCTTTTCCCAGTGGGGAACGCCAACAATAGACCTGTTCGCCAACAAGTGGAACGCCAAATGCCAGTACTTCGCAAGCTGGCATCACCAAAAGGGATCTTGGGGGAATGCGTTTTCCATAGTTTGGTCAGACCTCTTTGCTTACCCCTTTACTCCAATTCCACTGATCCCAACAGTCCTCACGAAGATGAAGGCAGCGCCGTGCATCCTGATATTGATAGCTCTGTACTGGCCTCGCCAACACTGGTTTGCGGAGCTGCTTCTATCAATGAAGCCTCACATTCCACTGATAGCATCCCCACAATTATGGATGATGAACAAAGGACAAATATCGCACCCGGATCCTGAGTAGATGCGATTGTCAGCATGGCTCCTGGGCAAAGGGAGTTTGCACATCTGAATATCCCACAGGAATGTAGGGACATTTTGTCCAGAGCTAGAGCGGATAGCACTAATACTCTTGCAAATGCAAAAGATTTTGTTTCTGGTGTCATCAGCGGCAAATTGATCCAGTGTCCTCACTGCCAGCACAAATATTGCTGTATTTATTGCATTTAGCGCAATCAGGCTGGCGCATTTACCAATAAAGGTTCATCTGGCGGCAATAGCATCATACAGGCGCTCAGACTCTTCACCCTTGTGTATTCCTCTCGTTTGATCAAACTGTTTTTGAAAGGACTTTTTAGGGTCTTCCCCCCATTCAGACCTCCTCCTCCTTCATGGAACCTGAATATTGTTTTAGCACAGTTGATGAAGTATCCGTTTGAACATATTCATCAAGCCTCTCTGAAATTCCTTTCTTGGAAGTTGCTTTACTAGTGGCTCTCACATCAGCCAGACGGGTCAGTGAGATACAGGCCCTCTCCATACAAGAGCCGTTCTTACAGATTAAACAAGACAGACTACTGCTGTGCACAAACCCGCATTTCACCCCGAAGGTCCCTTCGGACTTGCACATCAACGAGCTCTTAGTTTTCAAAACCTTTTTTCCACCTCCATCTACTCCTGCGGAAAGAGCATTACACTCCTTAGACGTTAAAAGATGTGTTCAATTCTACTTGGACAGAACTAAGTCCTTTCGCCGCTCTAATGAATTGTTCGTAGCTTACAGTGCACCTAGACCTGGCCAACCACTCTCCAAGCAGAGTATATCCAGATGGATCGCCTCAGCCATTCGATTCTGCCATCAAGCAGCGGGTAAACTTCTGCATTCATCAGTCCGCGCTCATTCTACGCAGGCAGTTTCTTCCTCAGCAACGCTGTTTGTGGGGGTTTCCCTGCAAGACATTTGCAGAGCAGCAACATGGAATAACTGCCATACATTTACAAGACATTACTGCTTGGAATCACTATCTCAAGGAGAGGTAGCAGTGGGCCAAGCAGTCCTCAGAAACCTCTTCAGGTGAAGGTGAGCCATCTTTCATCCCTCCATCCTAGATCAGGTCTGCACATTGTTTGTCTCTTATGTTCGGCTACAGATTCAGTGCTTTTCATGTTAAAAAAAAAAAAAAAAAGGAAATAGAGAAAAGTGAAGAGAAGTAAAGATGGGGTTGACAGACGGTATTTTGTTTGAAGTATTCACATATATATATATATATATATATATATACACACACATGCACATATACACACACAGGTTTTTTTATATGCAGGTGTTTTGTGACATACATGGTTACAATGGTACAATGTGCATAAGTAGTTCTCGCTATTCTGATTCAAGCATGTGAATTTATGAAAGTTCCAATACTGTAGTAAGAAAATGAGTTACTTACCTGTAACTGTAGTTCTCCAGTATTGGAATCTTTCATAGATTCCCTTGCGACCCACCCACCTCCCCGGAGAAGCTCACTTTCACCTTCCTCTCTCTATTTTTTTTTCTCTCTTTAACGCACTTGTGCTTGGAAAATCTCAGGTAATGGAGCTTCTCTCAGGAGGATTAATTTGTACTGGGGGCTCCCATCTCGACGACTGGGAATGATTCAAGCATGTGAATCTATGAAAGATTCCAATACTGGATAACTACAGTTACAGGTAAGTAACTAATTTTCATCAAGCTCCATACCACAGTCTGTATCTAAGATCTCCACATTGTTGAATGCACTGTTGACGACTGCAGGCTTCGCTTCATCTACGGCTTCAGATACTTTTACAGCTCCGTTGCCTATGATCATGACTTCAACACCGTTGTCTTCAACAAGTATAATGTCTGAGTCTAAAGTATGGTCCCTCAGCTGCTCAAAGGATCAAGATTTCAGAGAGCCCGTCGACGGGGAAGAAGGCGAGGTCTGTATCGTCAATATGAGCACCGTCGACATCAGCGTCTGCGGGTAAGTTGCAAAGAGCATCTACTTCGCCGTCAATGTTTTCACCGTCGACGATCACCCTGTGGATGCAATACTGATGACGACCTCACCGTCGACGACCGCACTGTCGACAGGTCAAATTTTTGAGTCCACGACCAAAGAATCTTCTTTCTTGCCTTTGAGGATTCTGGCAATCAGACAGAAATCTAGTTACCAAACTCTTTTGCCCTCTCATATGTCAAATAGTAAGGTGTTGCCCGCACCGCCACAGCATCTGTTTGTCAGCGAAGAGGAAGTCGTATACTTGGACGATGGTCTATTCCCGGTGGCACATAGCCCTTCAGACTTGCGTATAAAATGTCAGGGATATGAGGCAGAGAGCGAGCAGCTGCATCTAGGACACTCCTTGCAGGAACAGAGGCAGCCAGGAGCTCAAGAGCTGCAACAGAAGCAAACAATCCAAATGCCAGTGTCATTGATTGCCATCCTTCAGCACATGATGCAGGATTATTATGCTAGATTTCCTCCACCTTGCTTGGCCACTCCAGTGCAACCTTCACCCATGCCACTGAGCCCTCCCAATCAACCATCAGTCTATAGGGACCTATCCCAGTCCCGTCATCGGTTCTGGATAACAATCCACCTTTGTCGGAGGACAAAGAAGAAGAGGGCGAGATACAGGACTCTATCGCTTCTCCAGGAATGGGATGATTCAGACGCCATCCCCTTCTACACCATCACCGGTTGATTCTCCACCGCAAGATATCAATGGCTTCCACAGTGTGATGGAGAGAGCAGCAAAGAGATTTCAACTGCGCATAACATCCAGGCAGTCTGATTTCAATGAGGACACTAGAAAATCGGTTCGAGCAATACCAATTGTTGACTTTATTTGGGAAGCGGAGCTTAAGGTCATGCAGATCCCGTCTTTAATTCCAGCGTTGCTGCCAATACTGGACAAGAAGTACAAGGCACCAGACAACTCACCAGCATGCTTAGTTGGTCATCCTAAACCGGACTCGGTGATAACTCAGGCAGCCGAGCGTAGGTCCAGGAATCAGTCTTACCCACTTACTCCACCCCCGGATAGAGAAGGGTGGCAGTTAGATACTATTGGGAAGACATTTTCAACTATGGCAGCCACCACGGTCAGGGCAGCAAACTCTCTGGCAATCTTGGGAAGATACGACCGTCAGATGTGGTCAGACATATCCCAGTTTATCGACCTCCTGCCTGAGTATAATAGAGCGGAAGCACATAAGATATTACAGGACGGTCAGACGACCTCTGCTGAGATTATAGACTGTGCAATCGATGTCTCTACGGGTTTCCGCCAGTTAGCCGGGGCTGCTGTACTAAGACATCAGGGGTGGCTGAAAGCTACATCTTTTCGGCCAGAGGGGCAGCTGAGGATCTTAGACATGCTGTAAGGAAATGCCTCCTTGGCATGGGTACCCCCTGACTTTTTGCCTTTGCCAATGCTAAGTTATGATTCTCCAGTATTGGATCTTTCATAGATTCACATGGTTGAATCATCCCCGTCGTCGAGGTGGGAGCCTCACTTTAAATTCAAATACATAAAGCAGTAAGTCAGCAAGTGTAAAACCAGTAGGCCCTATTAGGCCTCATAGGGTATTTTACAGTCTATCCACTTTGTTTTGTGAAAAGACCCAAACTTCAGTGTCAACCAATCAGGATTCAGCCCCTCCCAAACACTCCCAACAGAGGCTGAATTCCCTCAGATTTTCTACCGCACGTCATGTGGAGGGAGTCTCCCTGAGCTCTGCTCAGTCTTCATTATTTCTGACTGAAGATTGTTTCTCTCAGGAAACTAGCTTTACAGCGTTATCATGTCTGAAAAGACAAAGAAGGGTCTGTTCAGAGACTGTGACAATTGTAGGAAGAAGAGACTGCATGTTGATGACCCCCACAAGAAATGTATCTACTGCCTCCATCCAGACCACAAGGTGACAGACTTCAAAATCTGTCGCACCTTTAGTCAAAAAACCCTCAAGGACCGTGAGGGTAGAGTTTTCTTATGGCTGCAGAAACAGAAAGCCATAGAACATCCTTCCTCAGACAGTGAAGCGTGATCTCATGCTTCTCGCCCTCAGAAAACAGGTGGGAGAAGTAGTGTCTGATGAGCCACCAAGGAAGATGCCCAAGAAGACAAAACAAGTCTCTACTGAGACAAAAAAGGATGTTTCCCATTCAGAGACATTCAGAAATTTGCTAAAAAAAAGTTCATTCAGAGCCTACTACGCCTTTGCATCTTATAAGCACCTCAAAAAAAGACATCCCTGTCTGTCACCCCAAAAAGAGCCAGAAAAAGTCTCTTCAGGGAAAAAACACCCTGAAGACCACCCCGTCGACGACTGTTGACGGTAACATCTACTACGGTGTCGTCGACGTTCACAACAGCGGTCACACGATGATTATGACGTCGTCGCCGTTATCATCAACGACGATAATTACGGCAACATTTTTTAAGAAGGCGTCGTCGGCAAATACATAGTCGACGGCGGAGGCCTCCTGGGTTCACCAATCGACCAGGGCACTCCCATCTATGAAGCACCTCTCAATGAGGTTTAAAAAGGCACTGCGTCGACGAAGGAACTGCTGACAAAGGATTCGTCCATGAAGGGCCCGTCGATGAAGGACCCGTCGACAAAAACGCCGTCAGTGACGGATCTGTCGACAAAGGAACCGTCGACTATCATATCGTCCACAGCATTAACAGTGTATAAACCATCGACCTACCTGGATACTTCGCTGCACCATTCGTCAACTAGTCTGCCTTATCAGGACGACTCCACCAGGTTCTTACCCCTTTCACTTATCACCATGGGGGACAATGCGTCTAATATTCTGCCAATGCATACCTCATCAAGTAAAGTATTGCCATACCCCCCACAACATCTTTTAGATGATGATGCATACTCTCAAAACAACGGAATGTTTGGGGCAGCTAGTAGCCCGTCCCAACGCCATGTCAAATGCCAAGATTTTGATGATGAGGACGAATTGCATTACCAGCCTAGTTATGCCTCAACATCTTACCCACAGGCAGAACAACAATCGCCCCTCTCCATGCCTAGCACACTAGTGGCAGACCTACAATATATGCTGAATGACTACTATAAAAGGTTTCCACCATCAACTCAGACCACGCCACCTAGACCTGAAAGCTACCAGACACCTCGTCAAAACCAGACTAATTTTCCGGAAACACCACAGGCTAGCATACCGGTAACTAGCCAAACTCAGGAAGCTCATCCCTCGTCAGATGACGAAAGGGAAGAGGGTGAGCTAAGAGATTCGGCGGCTAGTGAATGGGATGATTATCTCGTCCCCACACCATCTCCACCGCCAGCAGGTCCAGTAGACTCGCCTCCAGAAGACATAGGAGGTTTTCATAATTTGATAGAGCGGCAAAGCGTTTTGGCCTTTCAATTGTCTCTCATGAAACTGAATGTTTTCTGTACGACTTCAAAGAGCCGTCAAAGAGATCGGTAAGAGCTATACCCATAGTAGATTTCTTATGGCAGGAGAGTTTGAAGGCAATGAAAAATCCTGCAACAGTGCCTTCACAAATGCCAAGACTGGAGAAAAAGTACAAGGCCCCAGATGATCCTCCGGCCTGTTTAGTGTCACAGCCAAAACCTGATTATGTGATATCACAGGCGGCGCAGCGACGTTCCAGAAACCCCTCTGCACCTATAGCATCTCCCCCAGACAAAGAAGGGAGGAGATTAGACAACATCGGTAAAAAATTCTCCTCTGTTGCAGCGGTCACAGTTAAGGCGGTTAACTACCTCGCCATCCTGGGAAGATATGATCGCCAAATGTGGGCAGACATGTCTGCCTTTTTGGATCTCCTGCCAGAAGATGTCAAGGTGGAAGCAAAAAAGGTGTTGCAGGAGGGAGAAAGGGTTTCCGCAGAGATTATAGACAGCACAATACACATTTCTCTCACTGGCTTCAGACAATTAGCTGGCGCAGCAGTCCTGCGCAGGCAAGGATGGCTTAAGGCCACATCATTTAGACCTGAAGTCCAGAGTCGTGTTCTCGACATGCCTTTTGATGGAGAAAGTTTGTTTGGGAAGCATGTCGACGACATGTTACAGGCCATCAAAACTGATACGGATAAGGCAAAATCTCTAGGTACCCTTCAATATAAAAAACAACCTTTTCGTAGAGGAAGAGGAAATTATTCCTTTCGAGGAGGATACCAACAGTACAGATCCCAGTATCAGTCTTCCTCCACAGGATCACGACACCAGTACCACCAGCAACAGCAGCATTATAGGTTACCACCGGCCGCAGCTTATAAACATCCAACTAGAGGAAGAGGAGCTGCCCGAGGAAGAGATACGGGCAGAAAACAATGACCCGCCAGTCATCTCAGCACTTCCCCACCCACCAATATAGAGGGTTGGAGGTCGCATCACTTCCCATTTCCCCCAATGGGAGGCTATAACATCAGACAGATGGGTACTCGATGTAGTGGCCAGAGGTCATACTCTGGAATTCACGCAAACACCACCAATTGTTCCTCCATCGGGCCCACCACCCCCGAGAATGAACCAACTCCTCAAGGAAGTAAAAGTGATGCTGAGCAAAGGAGTGGTAGAGCCAGTCCCTTTTTCTCAAAAGAACAGAGGATTCTATTCCCGCTTCTTTCTCGTAAAGAAACCCTCAGGAGATTGGCGCCCCATCCTGGA
The DNA here is from genome assembly GCF_031143425.1 of Pleurodeles waltl. Taxonomy (NCBI): domain Eukaryota; kingdom Metazoa; phylum Chordata; class Amphibia; order Caudata; family Salamandridae; genus Pleurodeles; species Pleurodeles waltl. Next base: position 1,006,068,987 of record NC_090450.1, on the reverse strand, counting down.
CTTGAGAGCACTAAATAAGTTTCTAAAGAAACAGTCGTTCAGGATGGTAACACTGCAAGATGTCCTGCGTTTTTTAAATGCTGGAGATCTGATGGCATCCCTAGACCTCCAGGATGCTTACTTTCATATTCCCATTCATCGCAACCACCGCAAATTCCTAAGGTTTAGAGTGGGTGGTATGCACCTCCAGTTTCGAGTTCTCCCATTCGCCCCCAGAATCTTCACAAAAATGTTGGCTCCGGTAGCAGCACATCTCTGCCAGTCGGGTATCCAGGTCTTTCCTTACCTGGACAACTGTGGCTCATAAAGGCACCCTCAAAGTCGCAAGTAATACGTCATATCTCCTATTGCCTTCAATTGTTAGACAGCCTGGGGTTTGTAGTCAACTACCAGAAATCTCAGTTCCACCCTAAACAGGTATTAAACTTCTTAGGAGCAATACTAGACACAGTCCACAACAAAGCGTACCCATCTCATGAGATGAAACAAAAACTAACCTCCTTAGCAGGCAGGCTCTCCACAAAAAAGTTCGTTTCAGTCCGCATCTACAAATCATTGCTAGGGATGATCCAATCTTGCATTCCGCTAGTCCCAGATTGCAGGCTCCATATGCGACCCCTGCAAGAGCAATTGGACATAGAATGGACCCAGATCAACGGTTCGTTAGAAGACAAGATTCACATAACACCTCTAATGAAAAACACCATGAGGTGGTGGGCGACTCTAACCAATTTGTCAAACGGACTGTCATTCCTTCATCAAACACCCAGTTATATAGTAACAACGGATGCCTCTCTCGAAGGATGGGGTGCACACTGCCAGGACCTGCAAATCAGCGGAACCTGGAATGCAAGAGAGGTTCAGCTCCACATCAATTACCTAGAACTCAAGGCAATACTCTTAGCTCTAAAAGCTTTCTTGCCGAAGCTACAAAATTTAAGCGTCTTAATCAGGACAGACAACACAACCAGCATGTTTTACCTAAACAAGCAAGGAGGCACAAGATCCCTACAACTCTCTCAGCTAGCACAACAAATATGGACATGGGCCATCAAGCACAATATTTCGCTCAAAGCGGAGCATGTGCCAGGGCAAACCAACGTTCTAGCAGACACCCTGAGCAGGACAGTGATTCCTTATCACGAGTGGGAGCTAGACGAAAAAATTCTCAACCGCCTTTTTCTATTATGGGGCAAACCGAACCTAGACCTATTTGCCTCTCTCGAACAATAAATGCCAGTTTTACGCAAGTTGGCTTCCCCAGAAAGGTTCGTGGGGTAATGCGTTTTCAATGAGATGGTCCGGAGTTTATGCCTACGCTTTTCCTCCGATCCCGCTCATTCAGAGAGTCATCAACAAACTAAAGACGGAGGGGTGTCGCCTCCTATTCATAGCTCCCAGATGGCCCAGACAAGTCTGGTACACGGAGCTCCTGATGCTCTCCAAACAGCCACATCTGCAACTCAGACAGAGTCCGACTCTCTTAACGATGCACCAGGGACAAGTCAGGCACCCAGATCCGTCATCTCTTCATTTGTCGGCTTGGCTCCTGAATACAATGAATATTTGAATCGCAACATTTCCCCGGAGTGTAGAGACATCTTAGCAAAAGCTAGAGCTGACAGTACCAACAAAACCTATAGACTTAAATGGAAACGTTTTTGTATATGGTGTGCAGCAGAAGATATAAATCCTTTGTCCGCTCCTCCAGAACAGATACTTCCATATCTCTTGCTCTTGGCAAAGTCAGGACTTTCATATTCCTCCATTCTAGTGCATCTGGCAGCAATCTCGAAGTACCGCAGATCACCACACAGGGTCTCATTATGTTCCACAAGAATTGTCAAGCAATTCATGAAAGGCCTTTTTCGGGTTTTCCCGCCAGTTAGAAAACCTCCGCCGTTATGGTCCCTGAATGTTGTATTAATGCAGCTCATGAAAGCTCCCTTTGAGCCGATACACAAAGCTGATCTAAAATTCATCTCATGGAAAACAGCGTTTACTACGAGCTCTTACTTCAGCCAAATGAGTCAGCGACATTCAGGCTTTCACTGTCAAACAGCCTTTCCTCCAATTCACAAACTCTGGTGTGATCCTGCGAACAAATCCTAAATTCATCCCGAAAGTTCCCTCAACATTTCACTTGAATGAACCAGTCATCTTAAAAACCTTTTTTACAAATCTGCAAACAGTAGCGGAAAGGACATTACATTCCCTTGATATTAAAAGGTATTTAAAGTTTTATCTACAGAAAACTCAAACCATCCGCCAGTCTGACCAATTATTTGTTGCATTTGGCGGAACAAAAAAGGGGCATGCGGTGTCCAAACAGACTATAGCAAGATGGATTGGCCTGGCAATTCAATTCTGCCATGCAAAAGCAGGTAAACCGCTCCACACCAAGGTGAGAGCCCATTCTACAAGATCGGTAGCCACTTCAGCTGCACTCTTTGCAGGGGTGCCACTACATAGCATCTGTAGAGCAGCCACATGGTCCAGCCAGCATACGTTTACAAAACACTATTGTCTCGAGGAAACTAGTAACGTCGATACAGCAGTGGGACAGGCAGTGCTGAGGCATCTATTTCGTTAAGGTGAGTCTCTTACACATCCCACCACCACACTCAAGGTATGTTCGATATTGGTTCTCAGTCTCGTTAATATCTAATTTTATATCAGTGTGGTTTACTCTAATATTGTGCTTCAAATTATTTGCTTTTTCATATTGTGTTAACATGTAGACCTTAACAAAACAGATTGTCAAAACTTTCTGCCACGCAGCTTTTTCTATTCTTATATTGATATATAGATGTATGTGTTCAATGGCATGTGTAGCTGCAGATACACATGCTGTGCACAGTCCGCCATCTGGTGTTGGGCTCGGAGTGTTACAAGTTGTTTTTCTTCAAAGAAGTCTTTTCGAGTCACGAGACCGAGGGACTCCTCCCATTTCGAGTCCATTGCGCATGGGCGTCGACTCCATCTTAGATTGTTTTTTTTCCGCCATCGGGTTCGGACGTGTTCCTTTTCGCTCCGTGTTTCGGGACGGAAAGTTAGTTAGAATCTCGGAAAAAAACGTCTGTATTGTTTGCGTTCGGTATCGGGTTAGTTAGAACAAATCGACACTGACTTCTGAAGAGCTCCGGTGGCCCTTCGGGGTTTTCATTCCAAGGGGTACATTACCAATTCAAAGTGTTGCCATTCGGGATAACAACTGCGCCAAGAGTTTTTACAAAATACCTGGCAGTAGTGGCTGCACATATCAGGAGGCAGCAAATACATGTGTTCCCGTACCTAGACGATTGGTTAATCAAAACCAACACGCAAGAACGGTGTTCACAACACACAAAGTATGTCATAGAAAACCTCCACAAACTAGGTTTCTCACCAACTACATAAAGTCACACCTTCAGCCGTGTCAAACACAGCAATACTTAGGAGCAACAATCAACACAACAAAAGGGATTGCCACTCCAAGTCCACAAAGGGTACAGGCATTTCACAATGTAATAAAGGCCATGTATCCAAAACAGAAAATACAAGTCAAGATGGTGATGAAACTACTAGGCATGATGTCCTCATGCATAGCCATTGTCCCAAACGCAAGGTTGCACATGCGGCCCTTAGAACCGTGCCTAGCATCACAATGGTCACAAGCACAGGGTCAGCTTCTAGATCTAGTGTTGATAAAAAAACTTCGCATCCAGGTACCCACAAGATCAATCTCAGGGCAATGCGTTCTGGATAAGCTGCTCAGGGATCTTTGCATACGCTTTTCCCCCTCTCCCACTCCTTCCATATTGAGTCAAAACAAACTCAAACTCATACTAATAGCACTAACCTGGGCAAGACAACCTTGGTACACAACACTACTAGACCTCTCAGTAGTGCCTCATATCAAGCTTCCAAACAGACCAGATCTGTTAACTCAACACAAACAACAGATCAGGCATCCAAATCCAGCATCACTAAATCTAGCAATTTGGCTCCTGAAGTCTTTTTCGGACATCTAGACCTTACACAGGAATGTATGGAGGTCATAAAACAAGCAAGGAAACCAACCACAAGACATTGCTATGCAAATAAGTGGAAAAGATTTGTTTATTATTGCCATAATAATCAAATTCAACCATTACACTCATCTGCTAAACACATCGTAAGCTACTTAATGTATTTACAAAAGTCAAAGCTAGCTTTTTCGTCCATTAATATACATCTTACCGCAATTTCAGCTTATCTGCAAATTACGCAATCAACATCATTATTTAGGATCCCAGTCATAAAAGCATTTATGGAGGGCCTAAAGAGAATTATTCCAACAAGAACGCCACCAGTTCCCTCGTGGAACCTTAACATTGTCTTAACACGACTCACGGGTCCACCTTTTGAACCCATGCACTCATGTGAGATACAATATTTAACATGGAAAGTAGCGTTTCTCATTGCCATCACATCTCTAAGAAGAGTAAGTGAAATACAGGCATTTACCATACAAGAACCCTTTATTCAGATACACAAGTATAAAGTAGTTTTACAAACTAACCCAAAGTTCTTACCAAAGGTCATATCACTGTTTCACTTAAATCAAATAGTAGAACTACCAGTGTTCTTTCCAGAACCAGATTCTGTAGCTGAAAGAGCACTACATACATTAGACATCAAAAGAGCTTTAATGTACTACATTGGTAGAACAAAACACACGAAAAACAAAACAACTGTTCGTTGCTTTTCAAAAACTTCATACAGGGAATCCAATATCCAAACAAGGCATTGCCAGATGTATAGTTAAATGTATTCAAACCTGTTATCTCAAAGCAAAAAGAGAACTGCCTATAACACCAAAGGCACATTCAACTAGGAAGAAAGGTGCTACTATGGCCTTTCTAGGAAACATTCCAATGACTGAAATATGTAAGGCAGCCACATGGTCTACGCCTCATACATTCACCAAACATTACTGCGTGGATGTGTTAACAACACAAAAAGCCACAGTAGGACAAGCAGTACTACGAACTAAAGAAAAAACACCACCACAGTTTTCGCCACAACAATTGCCAGCGCACTCGCCACATCTGTCCCCAGTAGCAACACCCCCAATGATGCAGTCAGCAACGCACACCGGGATGAGTCAAGATGACCCGGATGCATGGGATTTGTATGATGCACCGGTCTCAGATAATAGTCCTGAATGCTACCCGGCAAGGCCATCACCACCTGAGGACAGTACTGCTTACATGCAGGTGGTTTCCAGGGCAGCTACATTTCATAATGTAGCATTGCATACAGAGCCCATAGAAGATGACTTCTTGTTCAACACCCTGTCGTCTACGCACAGCCAATACCAAAGTTGGCCAATGCTGCCAGGTGTCTTAAAACACGCCGAACAGGTGTTTCAGGACCCAGTCAAACGCAGACCCATCACACCTAGGGTGGAGAAGAAATATAAACCTCCCCCTACTGACCCTGTATACATCACACAACAGTTAACTCCTGATTCGGTGGTAGTAGGAGCAGCCCGGAAAAGGGCAAACTCATAAACTTCTGGAGACGCACCACCGCATGACAAAGAAAGTCGGAAATTCGATGCAGCAGGCAAGAGGGTGGCCGTAGAGGCAGCCAATCAATGGCGAATTGCCAATTCTCAAGCTCTACTGGCAAGATACGACAGGGCACATTGGGATGAAATGCAACATCTCATTCAACACCTTCCCAAAGAGTTCCAGAAACGTGCCCAACAGGTTGTCGAGGAGGGCCAAACTATCTCCAACAACCAAATAAGGTCGGCTATGGACTCAGCAGACACGGCGGCCAGGACAGTGAACACGGCAGTAACCATCCGTAGACATGCATGGTTATGAACCTCTGGATTTAAGCCAGAAATCCAGCAGGCTGTGCTAAATATGCCTTTCAATGAACAACAATTGTTTGGGCCGGAGGTGGATACTGCAATAGAAAAACTGAAGAAAGACACGGACACGGCCAAAGCCATGGACGCGCTCTACTCCCCACAGAGCAGACACACTTTTGGGAAGCCGCACTTTAGAGGGGGGTTTCGGGCCCAAACCACAGAGCCTTCCACCTCACAAGTCAGACCCACATATCAGGCCCAATATCAGAGAGGAGGTGGACATATCCCTAAAACAAGAGGGAAATTCCAGAGCCCGAAAACCCCACAAACCAAACAGTGAATTCAATGTCACAAACCCCCACCACACAACACCAGTGGGGGGGAGACTTACAAATTATTACCACAACTGGAAACACATAACTACGGACGCATGGGTCCTAGCCATTATCCAACATGGTTATTGCATAGAATTCCTACATTTGCCACCAGATGTGCCCCCAAGAGCACACATGTCCAAACAACACTTAGATCTGTTACAACTAGAAGTCCAAGCATTGTTACAAAAAGAAGCAATAGAACTAGTACCCAACCAGCAAAAAGGAACAGGTGTTTACTCCCTGTATTTCCTAATTCCAAAAAAGGACAAAACACTGAGACCCATATTAGACCTCAGAACACTGAATCTTTACATCAAATCAGATCACTTTCACATGGTGACACTTCAAGACGTGATTCCCTTGCTCAAACAGGACTACTTGTCAACATTAGATCTCAAAGATGCTTATTTCCACATACCCATACATCCTTCCCACAGGAAATACTTGAGGTTTGTAATCCATGGCGTGCATTACCAATTGAAAGTGTTACCATTCGGCATAACAGCCCCAAGGGTATTCACAAAATGCCTTGCAGTAGTGGCCGCTCACATCAGGAGGCAGCACATGCAGGTATTCCCTTACTTAGACGATTGGTTAATAAAAACCAGCACTCAGAAACAGTGTATTCTACACACAAAATACGTCATAGAAACCCTTCACAAACTAGGGTTCTCTATAAACTACCAAAAATCACATCTACAACCGTATCAAATACAACAATACTTAGGAGCAACAATCAACACACAAAAGGGGATTGCCACTCCAAGTCCACAAAGGGTACAAAGCTTCCAAAATGTGATATTAAACATGTACCCAGACCAACACTATCAAGTGAGGTTTATAATGAAACTCCTAGGCATGATGTCTTCATGCATAGCCATTGTCCCAAACGCAAGACTACACATGCGGCCCTTACAACATTGCCCAGCAACACAATGGACACAAGCACAGGGTCAACTTCAGGGTCTAGTGTTGATAGACCGCCAAACACACCTCTCGCTTCAGTGGTGGAATCCTATAAATTTAAATCAAGGGCGGCCATTCCAAGACCCAGTGCCTCAATACGTAATCACAACAAATGCTTCCATGATAGGGTGGGGAGCACACCTCAACCAGCACAGTATACTGGGACAATGGGATGTTCAACAAAAGCAACTGCATATAAATCATTTAGAACTGTTAGCAGTGTTTCTAGCATTGAAAGCATTTCAACCGCTAATAGCCCACAAACACATTCTTGTCAAAACAGACAACATGACAACAATGTTTTTCCTAAACAAATAGGGAGGGACACACATCACAACTGTGTCTCTTAGCACAAAAGATTTGGCATTGGACGATTCACAATCACATTCGCCTAATAGCACAGTACATCCCAGGGATTCAAAACCAGTTAGCCGACAATCTCAGTCGAGATCACCAACAAACACACGAATGGGAAATTCATCCCCAGATACTACAAACTTACTTTCGACGCTGGGGAACACCACAAATAGACCTATTCGCAACAAAAGAGAACGCAAAATGCCAAAACTTTGCATCCAGGTATCCACACCCTCAGTCCAAGGGCAATGCGTTATGGATGAGTTGGTCAGGGATATTTGCTTACGATTTTCCCCCTTTCCCACTCCTTCCTTATCTAATAAACAAATTGAGTCAAAACAAACTCAAACTAATACGAATAGCACCAACCTGGGCACGTCAGCCATGGTATACAACACTACTAGACCTGTCGGTAGTACCTCATATCAAACTACCAAACAGACCAGATCTGTTAACTCAACACAAACAACAGATCAGACACCCGAATCCAGCATCGCTCAATCTAGCAATCTGGCTCCTGAAGTGTTAGAATTTGGACATTTAGACTTTACACAAGAATGTATGGAGGTCATTAAACAAGCTAGAAAACCTACTACAAGACATTGTTACGCAAACAAATGGAAAAGATTTGTTTATTACTGCCATAATAATCAAATTCAACCACTACATGCTTCCGCCAAAGACATTGTAAGTTACTTATTACACTTACAAAAATCTAAACTAGCATTTTCTTCTATTAAAATACATCTCACAGCAATATCTTTCTACCTGTAAATTACACATTCAACATCACTATTTAGAATCCCAGTCATCAAAGCATTTATGGAGGGTTTAAAAAGAATCATACCCCCGAGAACACCACCAGTTCCCTCGTGGAACCTCAATATTGTATTAACACGACTCATGGGTCCACCATTTGAACCCATGCACTCTTGTGAGATACAATACTTAACCTGGAAAGTAGCTTTCCTAATAGCTATCACATCTCTTAGAAGGGTAAGTGAAATACAAGCATTTACTATACAAGAACCTCTTATACAAATACATAAAGTGGTTCTCCGTACAAATCCAAAATTCTTACCAAAAGTTCTATCACCCTTCCACCTAAACCAAACAGTGGAACTCCCAGTCTTTTTTCCACAAGCAGTCTCAGTAGCCGAAAGAGCCTTACATACGTTAGACATCAAAAGATCACTAATGTATTACATTGACAGAACAAAACAATTTCGCAAGACAAAATAATTGTTTGTAGCCTTTCAAAAACCTCATGCAGGAAATCCAGTATCCAAACATGGCATTGCCAGATGGATAGTGAAATGTATTCAGACCTGCTATATTAAAGCAAAAAGAGATCTACCTATTACGCCAAAGGTGCACTCCACTAGGAAGAAAGGCGCCACAATGGCCTTTCTAGGAAATATACCTATGACAGAAATCTGTAAGGCAGCCACATTGTCTACGCCTCATACATTCACAAAACATTACTGTGTAGATGTGTTAACAACACAACAAGCCACAGTAGGACAGGCTGTATTACGAACATTATTTCAGACAACTTCAACAGGCTAAGGCACCGCTTTTGGGGAGATAACTGCTTACTAGTCTGTGCACAGCATGTGTATCTGCAGCTACACATGCCATCAAACGGAAAAGATCACTTACCCAGTGTACATCTGTTCGTGGCATGAGACGCTGCAGATTCACATGCGCCCTCCCGCCTCCCCGGCAGCCTGTAGCCGTTCTAAGTTGATGAAACTTGTAAATTTGTAAATATATACTATTTTTATACACATTACGTACATACATACTCACTCCATTGCATGGGCATTTTTACTATATACACAACTTCTACCTCACCCTCTGCGGGGAAAACAATCTAAGATGGGGTCGACGCCCATGCGCAATGGAGCCGAAAGGGAGGAGTCCCTCGATCTCGTGACTCGAAAAGACTTCTTCGAAGAAAAACCACTTGTAACACTCAGAGCCCAACACTAGATGGCAGGATAATGCACAGCATGTGAATCTGCAGCGTCTCATGCCACGAACAGATGTACACTGGGTAAGTGACATTTTCCATATATATATATGTGTGTGTGTGTGTGTGTGTGTGTGTGTATATGTATTTATATATATATATATATATATATATATATATATATGTGTGTTCGATGGCATGTGTAGCTGCAGATACACATGCTGTGCACATCCCGCCATCTGGTGTTGGGCTCGGAGTGTTACAAGTTGTTTTTCTTCGAAGAAGTTTTTTCGAGTCACGAGACCGAGGGACTCCTCCCATTTCGAGTCCATTGCGCATGGGCGTCGACTCCATCTTAGATTGTTTTTTTTCCGCCATCGGGTTCGGACGTGTTCCTTTTCGCTCCGTGTTTCGGGTCGGAAAGTTAGTTAGAATCTCGGAAAAAAACGTCTGTATTGTTTGCGTTCGGTATCGGGTTAGTTAGAACAAATCGACACCGAATTCTGAAGAGCTCCGGTGGCCCTTCGGGGTTTTTTCGATCCCCCGTCGGGGCCTGGTCAGCCCGGCCACGTGAGACTTCAAGGCTCATGGAACGGACCCCATTCCGCTTCTGCCCAAAATGCCATCACAAGTATCCGCATACGGATCACCATCTGGTCTGTAACTTGTGCTTGTCCCCCGAGCACAAGGAGGATACTTGTGAAGCCTGTCGAGCGTTTCGGTCGAGGAAGACGCTGAGAGACCGAAGAGCCAGGAGACTACAAATGGCGTCCACGCCGACAGGTCAAGATCGTTTCGAGGAGGAAGAAGCTTTCTCCATCCGCGAGTCGGATTCTGAAGAACTCGACGCCGAAGAAACACACCAAACCGTGAGTAAGACGTCGAAAATCAAGACTCACGAGAAGTCCACAAAAGCCCAGGGGACGCCACTGCCAACAGGCCATGGCTTAACCCGAAAACTAGGTGACCGATCCAAGGCACCGAAAAAAGGCATGCTGGTGTTGAAGTCATCCGACTCCGGTCGAGATACCGCCACACAGCAACCTCGGAGCCGAGACAGCGGCTCCGAGAAACTTCGGCACAGAGACAGCGGCATCAAATAATTTTGGCACCGAGACACCACGCCGAAAGCAAAGAAGGTTTCTTCGGAGCCTAAAAAGACTTCCGAAAAGGTTTCGGTTCCGAAACCGCCAGCCTCGGAGCCGAAAACTAGTTCCTATACAGAGGAACAAGGATTAACCTCCCAATTACACAGATTTGGAGAGGAGCTTCAAGCTGTAGAGCCTGACTACACACAAAGAAGGCTTCATATTCATGAGGACACAGGAAAGATAACCACTCTTCCCCCAATCAAAATAAAAAGGAAACTTGCCTTTCAACAAAAGGAAAAGCAACCACAAGCAAAGGTGGCAAGGAAAACAACCCCACCACCGTCTCCACCACCATCAATACATGCATCACCAGCAACAACTCCACCACTGATGCACTCACCAGCTCATACCACAATGAGTCAGGATGATCCCGATGCATGGGACCTCTACGATGCTCCAGTGTCTGACAATAGCCCAGACTCTTATCCTACAAAACCGTCACCACCTGAGGACAGTACATCCTATACACAGGTGGTCGCAAGGGCAGCCGAGTTTCACAATGTCTCCTTACATTCGGAACCAGTTGAGGATGACTTTCTATTTAACACCCTATCCTCCACCCATAGCCAGTATCAATGCCTTCCCATGCTCCCAGGAATGCTAAGACATTCAAAACAAATTTTTCAGGATCCAGTTAAAGGCAGAGCCATAACTCCAAGGGTGGAGAAAAAATATAAGCCACCGCCCACAGATCCAATATATATTACAACACAACTAACACCAGACTCCGTAGTTGTGGGGGCAGCTCGTAAGAGAGCCAACTCTCATACCTCAGGCGACTCACAACCTCCAGACAAGGAGAGCCAGCTGCAAGGACAATAAACACTGCAGTCACAATACGAAGGCACGCATGGCTGCGCACTTCTGGGTTCAAACCGGAAATCCAGCAGGCTGTGCTCCATATGCCGTTTAATGAACAGCAGTTGTTTGGGCCGGAGGTAGACACTGCCATCGAAAAACTCAAAAAGGACACCGATACAGCCAAAGCCATGGGCGCGCACTACTCCCCGCAGACAGAGGCACATTTCGGAAAACAACTTTTGGGGGAGGGTTTCGAGGTCAACCCACAGAAACCACAACCTCACAAACAAGGCCTACCTACCAGGGTCAATATCAAAGGGGAGGTTTTCGGGGGCAATTTAGAGGGGGCCAATTCCCAAGAAATAGAGGAAAATTCCAAAGCCCCAAAACCCCTCAAACTAAGCAGTGACTCACAAGTCACACACCCCCATCACATACCACCTGTGGGGGGAAGACTAAGCCAATTTTACAAACTTTGGGAGGAAATAACCACAGACACTTGGGTCTTAGCAATTATCCAGCATGGTTATTGCATAGAATTTCGCCAATTCCCTCCAAACGTCCCACCGAAAACACACAATGTCAAAACAACATATAGATCTTCTAGGACTAGAAGTTCAAGCATTGCTACAAAAGGACGCAATAGAATTAGTTCCAATTCAACAGAAAAACACAGGAGTTTACTCACTGTACTTTCTAATACCCAAAAAGGACAAAACTCTGAGACCAATACTAGATCTCAGAACACTAAATACCTACATCAAATCAGACCACTTTCACATGGTCACGTTACAAGACGTAATCCCACTGGTCAAACAGCAAGACTACATGACATTAGATCTAAAAGATGCGTATTTCCATATACCAATACATCCTTCACACAGGAAATACCTAAGGTTCGTATTCCAAGGAATACATTACCAATTCAAAGTGTTGCCATGTGGAATAACTGCGCCAAGAGTTTTTACAAAATGCCTGGCAGTAGTGTAGGAGGCTGGACTGGCTTGTAGTGAGTACCAAGGGGTACTTGCACCTTGCACCAGGCCCAGTTATCCCTTATTAGTGTATAGGGTGTCTAGCAGCTTAGGCTGATAGATAATGGTAGCTTAGCAGAGCAGCTTAGGCTGAACTAGGAGACGTGTGAAGCTACTACAGTACCACTTAGTGTCATATTCACAATATCATAAGAATACACAATACACAGTTATACTAAAAATAAAGGTACTTTATTTTTATGACAATATGCCAAAGTATCTTAGAGTGTACCCTCAGTGAGAGGATAGGAAATATACACAAGATATATATACACAATAGCAAAAATATGCAGTATAGTCTTAGAAAACAGTGCAAACAATGTATAGTAGTTACAATAGGATGCAATGGGGAAACATAGGGATAGGGGCAACACAAACCATATACTCCAAAAGTGGAATGCGAACCACGAATGGACCCCAAACCTATGTGACCTTGTAGAGGGTCGCTGGGACTATTAGAAAATAGTGAGAGTTAGAAAAATAACCCTCCCCAAGACCCTGAAAAGTGAGTGCAAAGTGCACTAAAGTTCCCCTAAGGACAAAGAAGTCGTGTTAGAGGAATAATGCAGGAAAGACACAAACCAACAATGCAACAACTGTGGATTTCCAATCTAGGATACCTGTGGAAGAAGGGGACCAAGTCCAAAAGTCACAAGCAAGTCGGAGATGGGCATATGCCCAGGAAATGCCAGCTGCGGGTGCAAAGAAGCTTCGACTGGACAGAAGAAGCTGCGGTTTCTGCAGGAACGAAAAGGGCTAGAGACTTCCCCTTTGGTGGACGGATCCCTCTCGCCGTGGAGAGTCGTGCAGAAGTGTTTTCCCGCCGAAAGAACGCCAACAAGCCTTGCTAGCTGCAAATCGTGCTGTTAGCGTTTTTGGACGCTGCTGTGGCCCTGGAGGGACCAGGAGGTCGCAAATTGGACCAGGAGAGAGAGGGGACGTCGAGCAAGACAAGGAGCCCTCTCAGCAGCAGGTAGCACCCGGAGAAGTGCCAGAAACAGGCACTACGAGGATGCGTGAAACGGTGCTCACCCGAAGTTACACAAAGGAGTCCCACGTCGCCGGAGATCAACTTAGAAAGTCGTGCAATGCAGGTTAGAGTGCCGTGGACCCAGGCTTGGCTGTGCACGAAGGATTTCCGCCGGAAGTGCACAGGGGCCGGAGTAGCTGCAAAAGTCGCGGTTCCCAGCAATGCAGCCCAGCGAGGTGAGGCAAGGACTTACCTCCACCAAACTTGGACTGAAGAGTCACTGGACTGTTGGGGTCACTTGGACAGAGTTGCTGGATTCGAGGGACCTCGCTCGTCGTGCTGAGAGGAGACCCAAGGGACCGGTAATGCAGCTTTTTGGTGCCTGCGGTTGCAGGGGGAAGATTCCGTCGACCCACGGGAGATTTCTTCGGAGCTTCTGGTGCAGAGAGGAGGCAGACTACCCCCACAGCATGCACAGACAGAAAAACAGTCGAGAAGGCGGCAGGATCAGCGTTACAGAGTTGCAGTAGTCGTCTTTGCTACTATGTTGCAGGTTTGCAGGCTTCCAGCGCGGTCAGCAGTCGATTCCTTATCAGAAGGTGAAGAGAGTGATGCAGAGGAACTCGGCTGAGCTCTTGCATTCGTTATCTAAAGTTTCCCCAGAGACAGAGACCCTAAATAGCCAGAAAAGAGGGTTTGGCTACCTAGGAGAGAGGATAGGCTAGCAACACCTGAAGGAGCCTATCACAAGGAGTCTCTGACGTCACCTGGTGGCACTGGCCACTCAGAGCAGTCCAGTGTGCCAGCAGCACCTCTGTTTCCAAGATGGCAGAGGTCTGGAGCACACTGGAGGAGCTCTGGACACCTCCCAGGGGAGGTGCAGGTCAGGGGAGTGGTCACTCCCCTTTCCTTTGTCCAGTTTCGCGCCAGAGCAGGGCTAAGGGGTCCCCTGAACCGGTGTAGACTGGCTTATGCAGAATTGGGCACATCTGTGCCCAACAAAGCATTTCCAGAGGCTGGGGGAGGCTACTCCTCCCCTGCCTTCACACCATTTTCCAAAGGGAGAGGGTGTCACACCCTCTCTCAGAGGAAGTTCTTTGTTCTGCCATCCTGGGCCAGGCCTGGCTGGACCCCAGGAGGGCAGATGCCTGTCTGAGGGGTTGGCAGCAGCTGCAGTGAAACCCCAGGAAGGGCAGTTTGGCAGTACCAGGGTCTGTGCTACAGACCACTGGGATCATGGGATTGTGCCAACTATGCCGGGATGGCATAGAGGGGGCAATTCCATGATCATAGACATGTTACATGGCCATATTCGGAGTTACCATTGTGAAGCTACATATAGGTAGTGACCTATATGTAGTGCACGCGTGTAATGGTGTCCCCGCACTCACAAAGTTCAGGGAATTGGCTCTGAACAATGTGGGGGCACCTTGGCTAGTGCCAGGGTGCCCTCACACTAAGTAACTTTGCACCTAACCTTTACCAGGTAAAGGTTAGACATATAGGTGACTTATAAGTTACTTAAGTGCAGTGTAAAATGGCTGTGAAATAACGTGGACGTTATTTCACTCAGGCTGCAGTGGGAGGCCTGTGTAAGAATTGTCAGAGCTCCCTATGGGTGGCAAAAGAAATGCTGCAGCCCATAGGGATCTCCTGGAACCCCAATACCCTGGGTACCTCAGTACCATATACTAGGGAATTATAAGGGTGTTCCAGTAAGCCAATGTAAATTGGTAAAATTGGTCATTAGCCTGTCAGTGACAATTTGAAATAAATGAGAGAGCATAACCACTGAGGTTCTGGTTAGCAGAGCGTCATTGAGACAGTTAGGCACCACACAGGGAACACATACATATAGGCCACAAACTTATGAGCACTGGGGTCCTGACTAGCAGGGTCCCAGTGACACATAACAAACATACTGAAAACATAGGGTTTTCACTATGAGCACTGGGCCCTGGCTGGCAGGATCCCAGTGAGACAGTGAAAACACCCTGACATACACTCACAAACAGGCCAAAAGTGGTGGTAACAAGGCTAGAAAGAGGCTACTTTCTCACAAGTAGTAGCTGCACATATCAGAAGGCAACAAATGCATGTGTTCCCGTACTTAGACGACTGGTTAATCAAAACCAACACGCTAAGACAATGTTCACAGCACACAAACTACGTCATACAGACCCTTCACAGGCTAGGTTTCTCGATCAACTACGCAAAGTCACACCTTTTGCTGTGTCAAACACAGCAATACTTAGGAGCGACAATCAACACAGCAAAAGGAATTGCCTCTCCAAGTCCACAAAGGGTTCAAACATTTCACAAGGTAATACAGGCCATGTATCCAACACAAAAGATACAAGTCAAAATGGTAATGAAACTCCTAGGCATGATGTCTTCATGCATAGCCATTGTCCCAAACGCAAGATTGCAACTGCGGCCCTTACAACAGTGCCTAGCATCACAATGGTCACAAGCACAGGGTCAACTTCTAGATCTGGTGTTGATAGACCGCCAAACATACATCTCGCTTCTATGGTGGAACAGTACAAATTTAAACAGAGGGCGGCCTTTCCAAGACCCAGTGCCACAATACGTCATAACGACGGATGCTTCCATGACAGGGTGGGGAGCACACCTCAATCAATACAGCATCCAAGGACAATGGGACATACATCAGAGGCAGTTTCACATAAATCACTTAGAACTGTTGGCAGTATTTCTAGCGCTGAAAGCATTTCAACCCATAATAACCCAAAAATACTTTCTTGTCAAAACAGACAACATGACAACAATGTATTATCTAAACAAACAAGGAGGGACACACTCGACACAGTTGTGCCTCCTAACACAAAAAATATGGCATTGGGCGATTCACAACCACATTCGCCTAATAGCACAATTTATTCCAGGGATTCAGAACCAGTTGGCAGACAATCTCTCTCGATCACCAACAAACCCACGAATGGGAAATTCACCCCCAAATACTAAACAATTACTTTCAAATTTGGGGAACACCTCAAATAGATCTATTTGCAACAAAAGAAAACTCAAAATGCCAAAACTTCGCATCCAGGTACCCACAAGATCAATCCCAAGGCAATGCTCTATGGATGAACTGGTCAGGGATATTTGCGTACGCTTTTCCCCCTCTCCCTCTCCTTCCATATCTAGTAAACAGGTTGAGTCAAAACAAACTCAAACTCATACTAATAGCACCAACATGGGCAAGGCAACCTTGGTACACAACACTACTAGACCTTTCAGTAGTACCTCATGTCAAACTACCCAACAGACCGGATCTGTTAACACAACACAAACAACAGATCCGACATCCAAATCCAGCATCGTTGAATCTAGCAATTTGGCTCCTGAAATCCTAGAATTCGGGCACTTAGACCTCACACAGGAATGTATGGAGGTCATAAAACAAGCTAGAAAACCTACCACTAGACACTGTTATGCAAATAAGTGGAAAAGATTTGTTTATTACTGCCATAATAATCAAATTCAACCTTTACACGCATCTGCAAAAGAAATAGTAGGATACTTACTACATTTGCAAAAATCTAACCTAGCTTTCTCTTCCATTAAAATACATCTTACGGCAATTTCTGCTTACCTACAAATTACGCACTCAATTTCATTGTTTAGGATACCAGTCATAAAGGCGTTTATGGAAGGCCTAAAGAGAATTATACCACCAAGAACACCACCAGTTCCTTCATGGAACCTCAACATTGTCCTAACACGACTCATGGGTCCACCTTTTGAGCCCATGCACTCTTGTGAAATACAATACTTAACGTGGAAAGTTGCATTTTTAATTGCCATCACATCTCTAAGAAGAGTGAGTGAGATTCAAGCATTTACCATTCAAGAACCATTTATTCAAATACGCAAAAATAGAGTTGTTCTGCGGACCAATCCTAAATTTTTACCAAAAGTAATCTCACCGTTCCACCTAAATCAAACGGTAGAATTACCAGTGTTCTTCCCACAACCAGAATCGGTAGCCGAAAGAGCACTAGATACATTAGACATCAAAAGAGCACTAATGTACTACATTGACAGAACAAAACTAATTCGAAAGAGAAAACAATTATTTGTCGCCTTTCAAAAACCTCATACAGGAAATCCAATTTCAAAACAAGGCATTGCTAGATGTATAGTTAGGTGCATTCAAACCTGCTATCTTAAAGCTAAAAGAGAACTGCCGATTACACCAAAGGCACACTCAACCAGAAAGAAAGGTGCTACCATGGCCTTTCTAGGAAATATTCCAATGAACGAAATATGTAAGGCAGCAACATGGTCTACGCCTCATACATATTTACCAAGGACTACTGTGTAGATGTGTTAACTGCACAACAAGCAACAGTAGGTCAAGCTGTATTAAGAACATTATTTCAAACTACTTCAACTCCTACAGGCTGAACCACCGCTTTTGGGGAGATAACTGCTTACTAGTCTATGCACAGCATGTGTATCTGCGGCTACACATGCCATCGAACGGAAAATGTCACTTACCCAGTGTACATCTGTTCGTGGCATTAGTCGCTGCAGATTCACATGCGCCCACCCGCCTCCCCGGGAGCCTGTAGCCGTTTAGAAGTAGATCTTAAACATTTGTACATTTGTAAATATATTACTTAAAACTTTATTATGTACATACGCATTCACTCCATTGCATGGGCACTATTACTAGCATACACAACTCCTACCTCACCCTCTGCGGGCAAAACAATCTAAGATGGAGTCGACGCCCATGCGCAATGGACTCGAAATGGGAGGAGTCCCTTGGTCTCGTGACTCGAAAAGACTTCTTCGAAGAAAAACAACTTGTAACACTCCGAGCCCAACACCAGATAGCGGACTGTGCACAGCATGTGAATCTGCAGCGACTAATGCCACGAACAGATGTACACTGGGTAAGTGACATTTTCCATATATGGCATGTGTAGCTGCAGATACACATGCTGTGCATATCCCGCCATCTAGTGTTGGGCTCGGAGTGTTACAAGTTGTTTTTCTTCATAGAAGTCTTTTCGAGTCACGAGATCGAGGGACTCCTCCCCTTTCGGCTCCATTGCGCATGGGCGTCGACTCCATCTTAGATTGTTTTCTTTCCGCCATCGGGTTCGGACGTGTTCCTCTTCGCTCCTTGTTTCGGTTCAGAAAGTTAGTTAAATCTCGGAAACTTTGACGGTATTGTTTGCGTTCGGTATCGGGTTAGTTAACACAGATCGACACCGAATTAAAGAAGAGCTCCGGTAGCCCTTCGGGGCTTCTATCCCCCCGGCGGGGCCTGGTCGGCCCGACCGCGTGCGTCTTCAAGGCTCATGGAACGGACCTCATTCCGCTTCGGCCTCGAATGCCACAACAAGTATCCTTACACAGATCAACATTTGGTCTGTAATTTGTGTTTGTCCCCCGAACACAGAGGATACTTGCGAGGTCTGTCGGGCATTTCGGTCGAAGAAAACGCTACGGGACCGGAGAGCACGAAGGCTTCAAACGGCATCGGTGCCGTCCGGACACCACGACGTCGAAGAAGAGGAGACTTTCTCCATTGCTGATTCGGACAAGCCCGAAACGGAGCAGCCGGCGAAAACCGTGAGTAAACCAGCCCCGGCCAAAACTCTCACCAAAATCATGAAGGCCCAGGGGACGCCACTGCCAGCAGGCCATGACTTAACCCGTAAAATCGGTGACCAACCATCGGCACCGGAAAAGGGCACACACGTGTATGTCATCTGACTCTGGTCGAGATCCCGGCACAGAGTATACTCGACACCGAGAACCTTGCTCTGACCAAACTCGACATCGAGATACCGGCTCCGAACAAAGTCTGAACCGAGAGCTTGGCACCCCGAAACCGAAAAAGTGGCTTTGGAGCCGAAAAAGACGGTTGAAAAAGTTTCGGTACAGAAACGTCCAGCTTCGGAGCCGAAAACAAGCTCCTACTCCGAAGAACAAGGCCTGTCAGCACAACTACAAGGCTATAAATTTGGACAAGAGCTAGAAGCGGGGGAGCCAGATTATACACAAAGAAGGCTCCATATTCAAAAGGAAACGGAAAATAGGAACTCTCCCTACTATAAGGATGAAAAGGAAACTTGCTTTCCAAGACACAGAAAGACAAGCAAAAGTGGCAAAAGAAGGTACTCCACCTCGTTCTTCGCCACAACCATCACCACACCACTCACCGCAACTGTCACCAATTGCAACCCCCCCTATGATGCAATCTCCAACACACACGGGGATGAGCCAGGATGACCAAGATGCATGGGATCTATATGATGCACCAGTATCAGACAATAGTCCAGACTGCTACCCAACAAGGCCATCTCTACCTGAGGATAGTACTGCCTACACGCAAGTGGTGTCCAGAGCAGCAGCTTTTCAGAGTGTGGCACTGCACGCTGACCCCATTGAGGATGACTTTTTATTTAATACTTTGTCGTCAACACACAGTCAGTACCAAAGTCTTCCAATGTTACCAGGGATGTTGAAACACGCGAAACAAGTATTTCAAGAGCCCGTCAAAGGCAGAGCCATCACACCGAGGGTGGAGAAAAAGTACAAGCCTCCCCCTACAGACCCTGTGTACATCACGCAACAACTGACACCTGACTCATTAGTAGTAGGCGCAGCACGTAAAAGGGCTAATTCACACACCTCTGGAGATGAACCACCACCCGACAAAGAAAGTCGAAAGTTTGATGCAGCGGGGAAAAGAGTTTCAGCACAGGCAGCCAATCAATGGCGCATTGCCAATTCACAGGCTTTATTATCAAGATATGACAGAGCTCAGTGGGATGAAATGCAGCACTTTATAGACCATCTTCCCAAGGAGTTTCAAAAGCGTGCGCAACAAGTGGTGGAGGAGGGCCAAAGTATCTCCAACAACCAGATACGATCGGCAATGGACGCAGCGGACACAGCCGCAAGAACTGTGAATACAGCGGTCACTATTCGGAGACACGCATGGCTACGCACCTCCGGATTTAAGCCAGGGATCCAACAGGCTGTGCTTAATATGCCTTTTAATGGACAGCAGTTGTTTGGGCCGGAGGTGGACACAGCTATAGAGAAGCTAAAGAAGGACACTGATACGGCCAAGGCCATGGGCGCGCTCTACTCCCCACAGAGCAGAGGCACATTTAGGAAGACACAATTAAGAGGGGGGTTTCGGGCCCAAAGAACAGAACCCTCAACCTCACAAGCCAGACCCACATACCAGGGCCAGTATCAAAGAGGAGGCTTTCGGGGGCAATACAGAGGTGGACAGTTCCCTAAAACTAGAGGAAAGTTCCAAAGACCCCTCAAACTAAACAGTTACTTCAGTGTCACATATCCACAACATATGACACCAGTGGGGGGGAGACTCACAGATTATTACAAAAATTGGGTGGAAATAACAACACTCGTGGGTCCTAGCCATTATCCAACATGGTTATTGCATAGAATTCATACAATTACCCCCAAATGTGCCTCCAAGGTCACACAACATGTCCAATCAACACTTGGATCTATTACAACTGGAAGTCCAAGCGTTATTACAAAAAGAGGCAATAGAACTAGTACCCAAACATCAGGAAGGAACAGGTGTCTACTCCTTGTATTTTCTAATACCAAAAAATGACAAAACTGAGGCCCATACTGGATCTCAGAACATTAAATATTTACATCAAATCAGATCACTTTCACATGGTGACACTTCAAGACGTAATTCCATTGCTCAAACAACAAAACTACATGTCAACATTAGACCTCAAGGATGCTTACTTCCATATACCTATACATCCTTCCCACAGGAAATACTTACGGTTTGTAATCCAAGGAGTACATTACCAGTTCTAAGTGTTACCATTCGGCATAACAGCACCAAGGGTATTTACAAAATGCCTTGCAGTAGTAGCTGCACATATCAGAA
Source organism: Pleurodeles waltl (assembly GCF_031143425.1). Lineage (NCBI taxonomy): Eukaryota > Metazoa > Chordata > Amphibia > Caudata > Salamandridae > Pleurodeles > Pleurodeles waltl. Next base: position 1,006,047,572 of record NC_090450.1, on the reverse strand, counting down.
GACAGCACATACACGTATTCCCGTATCTAGACGATTGGTTAATCAAAACCAACACCCAAGAACAGTGACTTCAACACACAAAATACATCATAGAAACCCTTCACAAACTGGGGTTCTCACTAAACTACCAAAAATCATACTTACAGCCGTGTCAAATACAATAATACTTAGGAGCAACAATCAACACAAAAAAAAGGATTGCCACTCCAAGTCCACAAAGGGTACACGCATTCCAAAACGTAATACAAAGCATGCACCCAAACCAAAAGTATCAGGTAAAATTAGTGATGAAACTACTAGGCATGATGTCCTCATGCATAGCCATTGTCCCAAACGCAAGATTACACATGCGGCCCTTACAATAGTGCCTAGCAACACAATGGACACATGCACAGGGTCAACTTCAAGATCTAGTGTTGATAGACCGCCAAACACACACCTCGCTTCAATGGTGGAATCCTGTAAATTTAAACCAAGGGCGGTCTTTCCAAGACCCAGTGCCTCAATACGTGATCACAACAGATGCTTCCATGGTAGGGTGGGGCGCACACCTCAACCAACACAGCATCCAGGGACAATGGGACACTCAGCAGAAACAACTTCATATAAATCAGCTAGAACTACTAGTAGTGTTTCTAGCGTTGAAAGCATTTCAACCACTAATAGCCCACAAACACATTCTTGTCAAAACAGACAATATGACAACAGTGTATTACTTAAACAAACAGGGAGGCACAACCTCATCACAACTGTCTCTTAGCACAGAAGATTTGGCATTGGGCGATTCACAATCACATTCGCCTAATAGCGCAATACATCCCAGGAATTCAAAACCAGTTGGCCGACAATCTGTCGATCACCAACAAATCCACGAATGGGATTTCATCCCCAGATACTGCAAACCTACTTCCAAAACTGGGGAACACCACAAATAGACCTATTCGCAACAAAAGAAAACGCAAAATGCCAAAACTTCGCATCCAGGTACCCACAGCCTCGCTCCAAAGGCAATGCGTTATGGATGAGTTGGTCAGGGATATTTGCTTACGCTTTTCCCCCTCTCCCACTCCTTCCGCATCTAGTAAACAAATTGAGTCAAAACAAACTAATACTAATAGCACCAACTTGGGCGCGACAACCTTGGTACACAACTCTACTAGATCTGTCAGTAGTGCCTCATATCAAACTACCAAACAGACCAGGTCTGGTAACTCAACACAAACAGCAGATCAGACACCCGAATCCAGCATTGCTCAATCTAGCAATCTGGCTCCTGAAGTCTTAGAATTCGGACATCTTGACCTTACACAAGAATGTATGGAGGTCATCAAACAGGCTAGAAAACCTACTACAAGACATTGCTACGCAATTAAATGGAAACAATTTGTTTATTACTGTCATAATAATCAAATTCAGCCATTACACGCGTCCGCAAAAAACATTGTAAGCTACTTACTACACTTAGAAAAATCTAAGTTAGCTTTCTCATCCATTAAAATACATCTCACAGCAATTTCTGCCTATCTGCAAATTACACATTCAACTTCACTATTTAGAATCCCAGTCATAAAAGCATTTATGGAGGGTCTAAAAAGGATCATTCCACCAAGAATACCACCAGTTCCATCGTGGAACCTCAATATTGTATTAACACGACTCATGGGTCCACCATTCGAACCCATGCACTCTTGTGAGATGCAATACTTAACCTGGAAAGTAGCCTTCCTAATAGCTATCACATCTCTCAGAAGAGTAAGTGAAATACAAGCCTTTACCATACAGGAACCCTTTATACAAATACACAAGAATAAAGTGGTTTTACGCACCAATCCCAAATTTTTGCCAAAAGTTATATCACCGTTCCACTTAAACCAAACAGTGGAACTCCCAGTGTTTTTTCCAGATCTAGACTCTGTAGCTGAAAGAGCATTACATACATTAGACATAAAAAGAGCAATAATGTATTACATTGATAGAACCAAACAGTTTTGCAAAACAAAACAATTGTTTGTAGCTTTCCAAAAACCTAACGCAGGAAATCCAATATCCAAACAAGGCATTGCCAGATGGATAGTTAAATGTATTCAAACCTGTTATGTTAAAGCAAAGAGAGAACTGCCTATTACACCAAAGGCACACTCCACTAGAAAGAAAGGCGCCACCATGGCCTTTCTAGGAAATACACCAATGACAGAAATCTGTAAGGCAGCCACATGGTCTATGCCTCATACATTCACTAAACATTACTGAATGGATGTGTTAACAACACAACAAGCCACAGTAGGACAAGCAGTACTAAGAACATTATTTCAAACAACTTCAACTCCTACAGGCTAAACCACCGCTTTTGGGGAGATAATTGCTTACTAGTCTATGCACAGCATGTGTATCTGCAGCTACACATGCCATCGAACGGAAAATGTCACTTACCCAGTCTACATCTGTTCGTGGCATGAGACGCTGCAGATTCACATGCGCCCTTCCACCTCCCCGGGAGCCTGTAGCCGTTATAAGTTGATAAAAATAAAACTTGTAAATTTGTAAATATATCACTTTAGTCACATTATGTACATACATACTCCATTGCATGGGCACTATTACTATATACACAACTCCTACCTCACCCTCTGCGGGGAAAACAATCTAAGATGGAGTCGACGCCCATGCGCAGTGGAGCCGAAAGGGGAGGAGTCCCTCGATCTCTTGACTTGAAAAGACTTCTTTGAAGAAAAACAACTTGTAACACTCCGAGCCCAACACTAGATAGCAGGATATGCACAGCATGTGAATCTGCAGCGTCTCATGCCACGAACAGATGTACACTGGGTAAGTGACATTTTCCATATATGTATTTATATAAAGATATGTAAAGAATTATGTTTTCTTATAAAAACGGATGTTAACATCTTGTACTGCTGACTATTTTGATTCAAACATGTGAATCTATGAAAGATACCCCAATACTGGAGAAGATAAGTTACTTACCTGCAACTGTGGTTCTCCAGTATTGGTATCTTTCATAGATTCTCATGCAGGCTCACCTCTCTTGAATTAACTAGTGCTGGTAAATCCGAGACTGAGCCTTTGTGCTGGAGGTTCTAAAGGGGTGGTCTCGCCTGATTGGCTGAACTTTGGCCCTTTTCTAATGAAGCTAATAAGCTATGAAAGTGAAAGTATTTTTGCCATTGACTACAATGAAAAAAACAAGATTTTTCTACTGCTTTCTATATACCATGGGACTCCCAATTCGATGATGAGGAATGATTCAAGCATGTGAATCTATGAAAGTCACCAATACTGGTGAACCACTATTACAAGTAACTTATCATCTTTTCAGTACAATTTTGGCATTTTACTGGGACATACCCCATTTTTACTATTTTTTGTGCTTTCAGCCTCCTTCCAGTTAGTGACTGAAATGGGTGTGAAACCAATGCTGGATCCCAGAAAACTAATCATTTCTGAAAAGTAGACAAAATTCTGAATTCAGCAAGGGGTAATTTGTGTGGATCCTACTAGTGTTTTCTACAGACAATAACATTGAAATTGAGGTGAAAAAAACAGCCATTTTTCTCCATGTTTTACTCTAACTTTTTCCTGCAATATCAATTTTTTTTAAAGCAGTATACCATTTCATCTGCTGGAATCTTCTGGTTGCAGGATATACAGGACCTGTAGGTTCATCAAGAACCCTAGGTACCCAGAGCCAATATATGAGCTGCACCTTGCAATGGGTTTTCATTTTGTACCAGGTATACAGCAATGCATTTGCTGAAACATAAAAGAAGAAAAATAGATAACAAGAAAAACTTTGTATTTCCAAAATGGGCACAAGATGAGCATGTGAACTACAGGGAATTTCTCAACTAGACGTCTTTTTAACACACTGTCTTACATTTGGGAGAAAAAGATTTAGAGAAAGACAAGGAGCAATAACACTTCTTTTGCTATCGTGTTCCCCCAAGTTTCCCAATAAAAATGGTACCTCACTTGCGTGGGTAGGCCTAATGCTCGCAATAGCAAACAACATGGACACATCACATTTTTACATTGAAATCTGCCTAGCTGTGGATTTTGGCCTCTAGCTCAGCCGGTACCTAGGGAAACCTACCAAACCTGCACATGTTTGAAAACTAGACACCTAGGGCAATGCAAGATTGAGGAGGGGGGGATGGGATGGGGGTGGCAGGGGCGCTTGTGGGGCTCTGACCACGTTCTGTCACCCAGAATCCTTTGCAGACCTCAAAATTTGGCCCAAAAAACATTTTTTCCTCATTTCGGTGACAAAGTGCTGGAATATGAGAGGAGCCACAAATTTCCTTCCACCCAGCGTTCCCCCACGTCTCCTGATGTAAAAAAAAAAAAAAAAAAAAAAACTCTTGTGTGGGTAGCCCAGGTGCCTGCAACAGAAAAATGCCAAAAACCTGTAGAGATTTAGGGTATAGCACAGCGAGCTGAAAAGCAAATTTTTTCTTTTATACATCCTTTAGGCTGACTCTGCTTTGGGGACCCACACAAGTGAGGTGTCATTTTACTTGGGAGACTGAGGGGAACGCGGGCTGGTAGTAAATTTGTGCTTATGCTTTTTTTTTTTTGCAGAGGAGTCTGGGTAAGAAAATGTTGGGGGATACAGGGAATCCATACCTCCTTGGACTCATTGGGGTGTCTATTTTTAAAACATGTCTAGGTTTGGTAGATTTCCCTAGATGAAGGCCGCACACGGGACCAAAAACATAGGTGCCGCCTCCACCCTCCCACCCCCCAGTTAGTTTTGCAATAGATCATTTTGATGTGTCTATGTACTTCTGTGATGTTCCAAACTCTAAAATTGTGAAAAGAAACAAACTTAGGTTATGTTAAAAAGACCCCTCACCCACCAACCAAGTTGGCGGCATTCTTAATCATCGGGGTCCCACCTGAGACACCTAGCGTGTCACAGGTGTGCTGCGACGCCTGATTACAGCAGAGCAGGTTTTGTCATTTTTACCACACTATACTGGTTGGATTTGGTACGAGGGTGAGTGATGGTTGACTAGATCAAATTTTATTAACAAGAGATCTCACAAAAATGAAATGCATTGTTAATAACTGAAAGGCCAAAAAACTGAACCAATGAGTCGCAGCTCGTGAGCTGTAAAGCCACGACAAGAAACCAACCGCTTTACAGGCCATTCACACACCTTTCATACATGACATGCATAAGACCATTGACGCCTCCAGCCACGGGCCAAGCACATTACAACACTCGCATCGACAGACAGTGCCACTCAAGGGCCCATCTCATTCCATACGTTCGTATGCCTGATACAGCAATCACACCAGCTGATGGGAGTGTGTGGACTGGTGTTTGGCTGGCAGTGTTGCAGTAGCCAACAGCAAGTCAATATCTACCCCGCCAGCCAAGCGCCACTCCACACACACAATGGCATCACTTTTTTTTTTTAAAACAGAAACCACTAACTAATTAGAAATAATGACAAAACTACAAACACAAAAGCTCTAAGTACATGACAGAAATGCCAACCATGAAACTGAACACATGAAAATATAAAAGAGGCAATGTACACTCATGGTAGTTTCCAGTAATTCTTCTGGGTGTGGTAATTCCTGAAACAGCCACCCACTCTCAGCCCAGGCTTTGAAGGACTATCTGGGCAGTACATTCCAGTCTCCCTCCGGATACCTTTTTGAGCACAGACACTACATTTCTTAGCTGGAAAGTCTTTTTTGAGTGTGGGAGGATTGTGCTCAGCAAAGTGGCGATCTTTCAATCTAGCCACATCCTACACCACCTTTTCTCTAGGAACTCTTGCCTGTTCCTCCACAATAAGGCTATCACTGACTCTTGATATTTCACAAATGTCATCTTTGACTCTGGAGACCTATCCTTGAACACAATAAAAGCATTAAAAGTTGCCAAGTGGAATAGATGAATTGCTAACTTCATATATGAGACGTAAGACTTACGAATAGCAGTATAAGGTTCCAACCTCTGATCAACTCTATCTACACCTCCCATGTGCTTATTATAATCTAAAATGCACACAGGTTTGCGCGCTTTAGCAACCTGGCCCCAAACAGTCACAGGGGAAGTACTCTCATCATGGTAGACATCCCTCCTGTCTGAAAAGTTCAAAGCTAGCAGCTCATCATTCCGCAAGGCACTGCACTGTCCCTTCAAGTTTTTATTTTTTTATTTTTACAGACAAGCTCATTTGGATAGCCATTCGATTACAACGAATTTTGCCACAAGTAAGTCCCCACGCTAAACAGTTCCTTGAACAACTGCACTCCAGTGTAGAAGTTATCTAAATACAAATGGTGACCTTTGTTAAACAGTCTACCAAGTTCCCACTCAATTTTCTCAGTAACTCCAAAAGTGGGAGGACAACCAAGGGGGTCAATACTGGAATCCCTACCAGTGTAGACCCGGAAATTATTCACGTATCCTGTACTACTTTCAGACAGCATATACAATTTAATTCCATATCGTGCCCTCTCGCCAGGAATGTACTGTCTAAAAAACAAACGACCCTTAAAGAGGACAGCTATTTCTTTGCCTGGAACATAGACCTCTGAAAACCGATCTACAAAATGATCAAGGACAGGCCTAATCTTAATAAGACGATCAGAATCAGGGTGATCTTGTGGCAAGGCTAAAGCATTGTCAACAAAATGCAGCATCCTAAGAAGAAGCAAATACCGATTACGACTCATGGTTGCAGGAAATATAGCTGTTGCCATCAAGGGACTAGTAGACCAATAAGAAGCCAGTGACGGCTTCCTTATTAACCCCATCAAAATAGTCAAACCCAAAAACCTTTTACCTCCTCCAAATTTGTGGGAGTCCACTGGGTAGCTCTAGAGTGTGGCCTAAGCCTGGCAGCATTGTCACGTATTGACTCTACACCCCAGGAGACCAGTAAAGGCAGGCAACTCTGGCTGCTCCATGTTTGGGGCAACCCAGAGTTTAGGTCTTCCAACAGGAAACCTTTCAGCCCCAGGTTGCTGCACTATTGGCACATCAGTGTCCTTCTCTAAAACAGGCCCTTCATCTGCCCTGAGAGTGGCTGCCTCATCAAAAGGTTCCTCTCCGACAAACTTCACTGCCAGAATCTCTCACTAACTCCAGTATTGGAACTTTCATGGATTCACATGCTTGAATCATTCCCCGTCGTCGAGATGTGAGTCTCCGGTGTAATATAAGACCACATTCAATTGTATATATAGCTCAGAGGCACTAAGCCTCCTAATTTAGTAAGATCTGTCATTTTTATAAAAAAGGACCAAACTTAAGAGACAACCAATCAGCTCTCACCACCCCTTAGAACCCTCCTGTGAGGAGCTGATTTCCCTCAGATTTTCCACCGCACATTGTGCTAAGGAGTCTCATCTGAGCTCTGCTCAGTTTTTCTCATAGAAATTCTTTGAGTGGATTTGGATTATTCTCTCTTCAGGAATAGTTCAAGGTGGTTCAAACTGACTACCATGTCAGAGACAGCTAAGAAAGGGCTCTATAGAGCTGAAATAGAGTTGAAATCCAGGGACAACCCTGTCTCTGATGAGGACAGTGCCGCCTCTTCTGTTTCTGTGGTGAAAATGCCTGTCTAGCGACAATCTGAAGTTTCTTCAGAGGAAAGACCAAGAAAAGTTGCATCCTCAGACTGGTAGCCCTTCAAATATGTAGACTAAAGCTTCTGACTTAAAGTCCAACAAGAAGCCTGTTTCTGAGCCATCAACATCTCCATTCAAGGTAAAGCATACCTTCAAAAAACCAACTTCTGCGCAATCGACAGGATCAGCGTCGACGGCTCAAGTACTGACGACTTCTACTATTGCCACTCTATGGCGAGATCCTGCTCTTCGTCGGCGATATGTTCTTCCTCGTCGATGGCACGTCCTATAGCTTCACCATCGGCGGTGATAACTGTTGACGCCCTCATCGTCACCCCCGTCGACAATGCTGCTTCCACCGACGATGGCTTTGTCGACAGAACAGCAACTGTCTACGGCACACCAACCGCCAACGTCTCTACCGTTGACGTTCCCACCGTTGACGACTATCGGTGCAGCGATTCGTCGACTATACCTCTGTCAACACACCTCTCTTCGATGACGAAGACTGCATTAAAGGTTCAGAGGCCATGTTCATTTTCTGTCGTCAGGAGACCAGGATGCTCACAGGAGTGTGAAAAAGTATCACCTAACGCCCTCAGTTACATCTCCTAGCAAGGTTTTCAGCCTTTTACCCTTGCATCTCTTGGATGAAGATGACTCGATGAGGAGGGTATTTTTGGAGTCGGCAGGATCCCTTCACAGTTGAGGGTTCAGTGCCAAGAATACTCAGATGATGAGGCTTCATACCACACCCAAGGCTATTATGAGCAGCTGCCATTGGTCGGTCTTCCCCCTGAGCTTGTTTCTGACTTGCTAGCAAAGTTGGGGGATTATCAGGAACGTTTTCCAGCTGAGCCTTCAATGCAACAGCCGATGCTTCCGCCAGAAGCTCCTCTCTTGCAGCAGCCGCATCATGCGCCTCAGCCAAGGTCACAGCAGTCTGTTCTTTCCACACCAAGACATCACACATCCTCCGATGAGGATGCGGAGGAAGGTGAGATACAGCCTGATGATGAGTGGGATGGTTATATTATACTGGCTCCTGCTTCGTCTACAGCGCCCATGGTTGAGTCTCCACCTGAGGATATAGGTGGCTTCCATAACCTGCTTGAGCGTGCCACCACGTGGTTTGATCTTCCAATGCCCGCAACTCAGCAGGACTGCATTCTATATGACTTTAAAGAGTCTCACAGGAAAATGATCAGAGCTATACCCATCATAGACCATGTTTGGAGCCAGGGCCTAAAAATTATTCCAAATCCAGCAACGGTCCCTGCGGTTCTACTGAGACTGGATAAGAAATTTAGGCCAACGGAGGATGCTCCTGCTTGCCCCTCAGGACATCCGAAGCCTGACTCCGTAATATCACAAGCCACTCCACTTCGCTCCAGGAATCTCTCTACGCCATTGACATCACTGCCAGATAAAGAAGGAAGGCGCTTAGAAAACATCGGCAAGCGTTTCTCCTCCATGTCCGCTATTGTTGTAAGGGTGTCCAACTCCCTTGCTCTGCTAGGCAGATACAATCAACAGCTCTGGTCCGATATCTCTCATTCACTAGAAGAGCTTCGAGACACCTCTAAAGCAGAAGCTAGGAAAGTTCTGATAGAGGGCCAGCGATCTTCAGCGGAGATCGATTGTGCGCTGGATATAGCGGCAATGGGCTTCAGAGTACTCTCGGGTTTAGCGGTGTTGAGGCATCAAGGTTGGCTCAAAGCCACCAATTTTCAGCCAGAAGTACAAACTAAAATTCTAGATCTTCCATACGACGGGGGAGCTCTATTTGGCAAGTACGTCGACGACGCCCTTCAATCCATCAAGGCAGATACAGAAATAGTGAAATCCCTGGGCACTCTGCAATATAGGAAAGTGCCCTTTCGGTGTGCTAGGGCAGAGGTCAACCTTCCCTTCGTGGCGGATACCAACAATATAGGCACCCAGCCAGTTCCTCCATGTTTTAACCTGCTAGAACACAGTACCAGCCGAGGCAACCACCTTCCGCAGCATATAACAGGCCCTACCACTAGAACAAACGGGTGTCAATCTAAAGAATCCACCCGTAGACAATGACTGTCTAAAGACATGTCCTATTCACTCTCCTCCTACAATTTATCATGGAATTCTGAAACATCATATACAAAGCTGGCAACAAATAACCAAAGACCAGTGGATGCTGGATGTAATCCGCTTCGGACATCTGTTGGAATTCACCCAGATTCCCCCTTCAATGCCTCCATCACAGGTTCATCAAAAACTCCTTTGTCTACTCTGCTTGGAGATAGCAACCATGCTAAAGAAAGTGGCTATAGAGTCTGTTCTGCATTCCCAGAAGGGAAAGGGTTTTTACTCCCATTTCTTTCTCATCCGAAAACAGTCTTGCCTATGGCAGCCAATCCTGGACTTATGGGAGCTAAACAAGTACCTCAAGAAGCAAACATTTCGGATGGTCACCCTCCAAGATGTTCTCCAGCTTCTGAACAATGCAGACTACATGGCCTCTCTGGACCTTCACAGCACGTACTTTCACATTTCCATTCATCCGCTCCACAAAGTACTGGAGGTTTGCGGTCAACGGCAAATATTTCCTGTTAAAGTTTTTTCCCTTTGGCCGACGTTCAGCCCCACGAATATACCAATTCTCTTCCAGGGGATCCTCATCAATAGTCATAAACCTTGAATATTCCCGCCCTCGTGCGGGGACCCCGGAGCATATATAAAATACACACATATAAAGTATGAAATATGCACGAAAAATATATATATATATATAGCATTTTTAGTAGACATATCTTTCATACTAAACTCATATACATGTGTAAAACAGCAATGCAGGCTATAATCATAAACAGGCTAAAATGCTTTATTTCTATGAAGTATTTTTATTTTTTATTTTTTTTTAATCATTAAAAAATTACAATAGAGAATAAATATCTACCCAAGCCCCCAAAACTGGGATTAGGGAAATAAGCAGTAGTAATCACTAGAGAAAAAGAGAAAAAACGACATTGAAAAACAATGGAGCATTCTTAGCCAATAGGCTGCATGCAGGTTAACACAGGAGAACCATAAAAACTTTGGCACCGTGCCTTTAAGACCCTGAGCACCTCCAGTATCCCACCATGCCTCAGGGATGAAGGAGAGGTGACAGTTGGTTCACAGTTAGGTCAGTTCTTTTTTCCGGCTTCTTCTGAGAGGATCTGCCTCTCTCCCGAGAACACTATCACCGACAGCGTGGGCAGGACGGGCTCGTTCTGCTTCCCGTCAACCGACCACGAGGCCTGAGCGCTCTGTTACAGCGTCTCGCAGCAGGTCACGTTCCCAGCGACGATCTAGGTCACGATCACGACACAGAAGATCGCCCTCTTGGTCGTCGTCAGGGTCATCCGTCTGACGTTACTCCCCCACCTTAACAGATTCTCCACCAGCTAGAGTCTCACCGGTGGATGACATCACTACTTTTAATGAGGTACTTTTCAGGGGAGCACAGAAGTTAAATATAGAGGTTCCAGAGCCATCTACCTCCTCATTAGTCATTTTTGAGACTCTACAACATAGAGCAGTTTCGAAAAAGCTACTGCCGCTAGTGCCTGGTCTGTTGCAGCCAACTATGGACACTTTTTTGGCGCCAGCCACCCTCAAATTTGCTCCGGCTAGGATTTTGAAAAAATACAAAGCGCCTGAACAAGATCCTTTATTCCTAAGAACGGATCCGCCACCGGACTCTGTAATATTGGCCGCAGCCCGAAAAACCCACTCGGTGGCATCATCCTCCACGGTCCCACCGGACAAAGAGAGCAGGCATCTAGACTCTCTAGGGAGAAAAATGTGCGGCACGGCGGCATCTATAATGAAGGTCTCCAGCGCGTCTGCACTCCTGGGCAAATATGACCGTTCTCTGTGGGACTCTCTCAACAGGTTCACAGAAAAGTTACCTAGGGAAGACAGACAGGACTTCCAAGAGATCCTGCAAGAGGGATGTCTGGTATCCAACCAAGTCATCAGCGCAGCAGCACATGGGGCAGACTTAGCTGCACATGGGTACGCACATGGAATCTGTGCAAGAAGGTCTTCCTGGCTGAGACTGACTGGTTTAAAACAGGAAGCACAACAGCGCATCCTAAATCTTCCATTCAACGGGAACTCGCTGTTTGGTACCCATACGGATGAAGAAATGGCACGCATGAAGACCGAAGTGGACACCATGAGGGCAGTAGGCCTGGAAAGGAAGAAGGACTTCAGGCGGAGGTATTGGCCTTATGACAGGCGCCCTTTCCAGGAGAGGGTTCAAACCCCTCACTGGTCCCAGAGGCCGCAGCAAAGGCAGGGACGCCCTCTTTTTCAGGCTCGTCAGGCCACAAGGGAACGAGGGTCAAGTAGACCTCAACAGTCCACACCAAAAGCGCCAGCCAAGCAATGAGAACTCGCTTCCCTCGACACTGTGCACCCCTCCTGTGGGGGGGGGTGGGGGAAGTATCACAGATTTTCTTCACGAGTGGCACTCTATCACAAAAGACAAATGGGTGCTCAACATTGTCGAAAAAGGCTACTCTCTTCTTTTCAGACAGCCTCCACCACACTTGCCACCAGCCAAAGGCAATCCATCTCATCTCAGCCTGCTGCGCAAAGAGGCTATCGCCCTCTTACAAAAGAAGGCAATAGAAAAGGTCCCACTTGCGCACAGAGGAAAGGGGGTTTACTCCTGTTATTTTCTGGTGGCGAAAAAAGGCCGAGAGGGCGTTTTCAGACCAATTCTGGACTTACGGCTGCTGAACAAGTACATAAGAAAACAGAAGTTCAGTATGCTGGCTCTTCACCAGATTTTCCCTCAGCTACATCAGGGAGACTGGATGTGCTCCATCGACCTGCAGGATGCATATTTTCACATCCCAATAGCTCCCAAGCATCGGAAATTCTTGCGCTTCCAAATAGCCTCACAGCACTATCAGTTCAGAGTACTACCATTCGGCCTGAAATCTGCCCCCCTCGTCTTCTCGAAATGTGTGGCAGTGGTAGCGGCACATCTTCGAAAACAAAAGATCTTCATCTACCCATACCTAGACGCAGGTTACTGAAAGCTTCCTCTCCGGATCAGGCGAGAAGCCATCGGGACATTGTGCTCAAGGTTTTCGACTCTCTAGGCCTTCAAGTCAACTACCAAAAGTCCACCTTCATTCCAACACAGAACTTTCACTACCTGGGAGCTATTCTAAGCACAGAGCTCCAAAGAGTGTATCCTTCGGAGGAACGACTATTATCAATAAACAGGAAGTGTCAAGACCTGTTAAAATCCGACGCACCTACGGCCCGTCAGGTGACATCGCTGCTGGGCTCCATGGCATCATGTATTTTCATTGTCCCAAATGCCAGGCTGCACATGAAGCCCCTCCAAGAGGCGTTGGAGAACTGGAGCCAAAGAACAGGTCGCTGGGAGGACAGAGTGCGGCTACCGATAGCGGCACTTCAGTCATTGCAATGGTGGATGCACAGACCTCACCTGTCAGTAGGTGCTCTGTTTCACCAGGTAATTCCATCCGACATTCTGGTAACAGATGCGTCTCTTCAGGGATGGGGGGCTCATCTGGGTCCCCTTCAAGCTCAGGGCCTGTGGTCCGACAAGGAAAAGAAGTACCACATCAATCTGCTGGAACTCAGAGCGGTCCATCTCTCTCTCAAGTCTTTTGCTCCATCGATTCAGGGGAAATCTCTCCTAATACAAACGGACAATACAACCACAATGTATTATTTGAACAGACCGGGGGGAACGAGATCCCTACCCCTATCTCGAGAGTCCCAAACGATATGGCATTGGCTCCTGGCCAGAGGAATGTCACAGCGGTTCACCTGCCAGGTCAACAAAACGTGGAAGCAGATTTCCTGAGCAGACACCTAGAGGACGCCCACGGTTGGGTCCTACACGGCGAAGTCGTCGAAGACATCTTCGCTCAATGGGGTCGGCCTCAATTGGATCTCTTCGCAGACGAAGTAAACAAGAAATGCCCAGACTTCGCATCCAGGTTCTACCGTCTGGGATCTCGAGGGAATACCCTGTTGATCGACTGGTCAGGGATATTTCTCTACGCTTTTCCACCTATTCCCCTCATACCGGCAGTGATCAACAAACTTTACAGATCCAGCACCAGAATGATTCTCATAGCGCCACAATGGCCCCGTCAATTCTGGTACACAGATCTTCTCAAGCTATCGGAAAAACCTCACAGGAGGCTGCCGTGCAGACCGGATCTTCTGAGCAGGATGGAGGGCAGGATTCTGTATCCCAACCTACCCTCTGAGCTTAACAGCATGGCTCCTGAATTCTTGCAGTATGGACACCTAGGGCTCTCGCAGGAGTGCATGAACATCTTGAAAGAGTCCAAACGACCTTCCACGCGGCGTTCTTACGCTTTTAAGTGGAAGAGATTCTACATATGGTGCTGTCAACAAGGTCAGAATCCCATACGGGCTCAGGAGGATGTCATACTGTCTTACTTACTTCATCTGGCAAAGTCCGGTCTGCAGGTATCATCTATTAAGGTACATTTGTCTGCCATTACAGCCTATCGTAAGTCACCTTCTCAGGAATCCTTCTTTACGAAACCAGTAGTCAAGGATTTCTTAGGTTTGAAAAAAGTTTTTCCGCCCATTCGGAGACCCTCTCCTCCATGGGAACTGAACATAGTATTGTCAAAACCTATGGGCCCTCCTTTCGAACCTATACACAAAGCCTCTTTGCAACACCTTACGTGGAAGATGGCTTTTTTGGTGGCCATTACTTACGCGAGGAGGGTCAGTGAAATTCAGGCTTTGTCTTCCAAAGAACCGTACACAGTTTTTCACGACAATAGAGTGGTTCTGCGGACTCACCCATCATTCCTACCGAAGGTGGTGTCAGAATTCCACATCAATCAGACTATCTCTTTACAGACTTTCTTTCCCAATCCGGAGACTCCGGCGGAGAAAGCATTGCACTCCTTAGATTTGAAAAGAGTGCTGAAATTTTATTTGTATAAAACAAAATCGATTAGACATTCCAACCACTTGTTTGTAAATTATGGTCATTTGAAGCAGCATCTAAACGAACGATATCAAGATGGATAGTTTCTTGTATTGTTAATGCTTACCAGTTGGCTAACAAACTACTACTAGCTAGGCCTAAAGCGCATTCCACAAGGGGAAAAGCGGCTACTGCTGCCCTCCTTAACAATGTTCCAATATCTGAGATTTGTAAGGCTGCTACATGGAAGTCTGTACATACATTTACCAGACATTACTGTTTGGACTCAGATGCAAGAGCAGATGCCCAAGTGGGGCAGGCCTATCTGAGAAATTTATTTGCATGATACATATATATATTCCTGCACTTCTATTAGACAGTCCGCAGAGTTTAGGGATGGGCTTGCTAATCTATTCAATGTTTGACTATTGATGAGGATCCCCTGGAAGAGAAGGATAAGTTGCTTATCTGTAAATCCTAGTTCTCTTCCAGGGGTATCCTCATCAGTCGTAAACAACCCACCCTCCTCCCCGGACGCACGTCTCCTAGAAGTGCAGGACAGACTGTCTTTCGAATCAGTTTCACAGATTGTCACTGTAAAAAAGTACTGACCTAACTGTGAACCAACTGTCACCTTTCCTTCACCCCTGAGGCATGGTGGGATACTGGAGGTGCTCAGGGTCTTAAAGGCACGGTGCCAAAGTTTTTATGGTTCTCCTGTGTTAACCTGCATGCAGCCTATTGGCTAAGAATGCTCTATTGTTTTTCAATGTAGTTTTTTCTCTTTTTTCTCTAGATATTGCTGCTGCTTATTTCCCTACGCCCAGTTTTGGGGCCTTGGGTAGATATTTATTCTCTATTGTAATTTTAGATTGATTAAAAAAAAAAAAAAAAAAACTTCATAGAAATAAAGCATTTTAGCTTGTTTATGATTATAGCCTGCATTGCTGTTTTACACATGTATATATGAGTTTAGTATGAAAGATATGTCTACTAAAAATGCTATATATATTTTTTTTGTGCATATTTCATACTTTATAGGTATATATTTTATATATGCTCCGGGGTCCCCGCACAAGGGCGGGAATATTCAATGTTTATGACTTTGATGAGGATACCCCTGGAAGAAAACTAGGATTTACAGGTAAGTAACTTATCCTTACAGGTAAGTAACTTGTTTCTTCCTCCTCTGCCTCGGATGCAGTCTCAGCCTCATTATTCTGATCAGACAATGACCCAAAAAGCATACCAACAACTCGCTGAGCGGTTATCCTGCTGCTAGCCATGATCCTTTCTACGAAAAGTAGCTGGACAAATGCACTACCAACAACCAGCACTGTGTAAGATAAGTAATAAACAAAGAGTGGCTTTATACAAAGAGTTGTGTACTGAAAAACTGTACTGCTCACTTGCTGGAAAAACCTACTCACCAGCAACTACTCTGCACAGACACAGCAATCACCAATGATATCCCACTAAAAAGAAAGAAAAGCAAATTCGGAATAAGACAACACAAATATCACTGTGCACAAATCTAAGGACAATTTCACAAACAATCCTACATTTATTACACCACCTACAAACATGTCATTCATGCATGGCAACAATACTCCTTTGAATGAAGTCAATTGTTTTACGTACCTAAAACATGCAGCTATGCAAACTGCAGGTCAACCACTGCCAAAACCGCAAGGAGCCACAGAAAAGGAAGCATAAGCTTTGAACTAGAACAACAAGGAGTGTTAGTCATTGTTAACGCGTCCCTTTATGATATTTTATTACACATCAGGACTCGTTTTAGGCCAATGAATCTTTTGACCCAGTTGAGAGACGCCGTAGGACGAGATAGCTAATCAATATATCAATCAATATATCAATCAATACATCAATAATGTCATCAGTATTTATCACAACAATGCATTTCACTTTAGTCAGTCATTAATCAATTCAAAGACGCTACCATGACCTTTCAGCCATGAATAACCACACCAGTTTCGTAGAATTTTGTGAGTTTTATTCCCTATTAATTACAGTCTAATAGCAAATGCGTTAATCTCAACACCAAGAAACATAATAGCATAGTCATGATATGGCAACTTTGATAAGATTTCATTAAAGCATGAATCACAAATATCAAAACATAACACAGCGTAAACATAGATCAAGTTTAGCAGAGTGTCAATAACACGTCAGTTCAACAAAGCATAATCTCAGTCGTTTGTCTATTTGCGTCAGTTTTGGTGAACACCTATCCTAACCACTGATTAGCATTCGCATGTTGGGCTTCATGCAAAACAATTTAGAACACCAATTTGGAAAACATCTAGCTATGGTCTATGTCAAAAGCAAGCAGTTGGTACCTAGAAAGGAAAAGCAAACAGAAATTACAATTGCATTGTCATAATTACCCTCCAAAGTTTAGGTCAGCACACAAGTTCAGTCTTCGTCTTCAGAACATCAGTTAATTCGCCATCAGTCAGAACTCCGCTCTGGGGCAAAAGGGCACCTTCCTCATAAGGAGGTAAAGTCTAAAATGGACAATCTAAGGGCGAGGATGGTTTAATAAAATATCAAGTCACCAAACAGAGTGACAGAGTTTCTGGATAAAATCAATAGCATTCCCTACCTAATTCGCCGTGACTCCCCGTGACAGGGTTTTTATCCCTTTTTCGTAGTACATTCCCCCAAAGTTCTATTGGACATTTTCTATACCCCACTATCTTTAACCTATCATAAAGTACATTAGGTAATCTAACTCTTCACCCCATATTATTTTTCAAGTCTTGATTGGTCTTCGTAATTGACGTCTTCAGAGGTGGTACGTCCAATGTGATTTCATCCCTTTGTAATTCTTTGCACATTTTTTGGTCAGCAGTTCCATTGTCTTCACCGGTTTGAACGACCTTGTACATTATATTAATCTACATTGTTTCATTTCACTTTTAACATTTAGTCTGTGGACGAGGGGAGATGGTGGGAGCGGATCTAACATGGTTACATTCATTTTCCAAGTCGAAGGAAAAAGAATAAACAGGGTCATGGCCCCTTGTGAGTCAGCACACTGAAAAATTGAAAAATGCATTTAATATGAGAGCCAGGCAGCTAAGCTCCGGCTCATGCTAACTTAAGGCCTATGTGGATTTCAATACAGATTCAATAACGTAAATGTTAGTATAAACTTATTTAAATGTAATAATAAAAATTAAAAACAAATTTGATTATCATTATTAGTTCGCGTATACATTGGTGGCCACTCAACGTGGTCATAATTCGAGCGCACGTCTAAGCAAAATTACTATTATAGTTTCTATGCGACAGCATTACACATTAATTCATAAACATTTCATGATAACATAGATTATATTTACTACGCTCTCATCATATATGCGAATACTTTACAAGTTGACACATCCCACTATCAAGCATTTAGAAATTGGTGCCTAAGTGCATACTGCCCCCCCCATAGGGACAGATGGGCCTACTAAAAATTAGCCCTATTTGCCCCAACGGGGTCAGAAAATACCTTTAGTTGTGTGCCCCCATGGGGAGTGACCCTTGCCCAAGGGGGCAGTGGTCCGAAAAAAGAAGAAAATTGTGTGATCTGGCCCCCTTGGCCAGTTCTATTGGGAGGGAGGGGGGGGGGGAGCCTTGCCCAAGGGGTCGTCCCCTTCACCCCCCAAAATAAACAAACAAAAAATAATCCCTGGCATTCCAGTGGTTTCTTACCCAAGGGGCTTCCCCTTCCATCCTTGTACTGGGGGTGTGTGAGGGAAGCCCATGGAGGGACTAGCGCTCCCTCCAAACTCATGTGCCAGGACGTAATGGTTACGTCCTCTGCACAGGAGCAGTGTGCCAGCGAACGTAACCATGACGTCCCCAGCACAGAACGGGTTAAGTAGGACTTAATAGAATGGAAGCAGATTGAAATTGATGGCCCAGCACCATAAACAGAATGAAATACAAGTTGGCCCCATCCATGCAAAGCACATGGTGCTGTTCACACGTTTTGAAAGAATACATAGTTTTGCGTTGGGTTTGACGTCAAACACGAACGGGCGCAACTGAGAACACTGCCCACTAGCAGAGCTCCACAAAGCATGGCTGAGTTTTTTTTGCCACTTCGTAGAGTTCTGGTAGTGCGTCACCGCACGTTCTGCCCCAGCCTACTTGCCATGGAGTGCTGTCTATTTGTCTATTTCTGTAGTGTAAACTTCAGAAAATGTTGGAAAATATCTCCTAATGATGGTAAGCAGGATGCATGGAGAATGATGTTCAATGAACATGTTTTGTGAGATTCTGTTTTAGTGCAGACAATAATGCTTACTTTATGAATAATAGCCAACCTTTCAGCATCAGTGCTATCAATTACTATGTACAACCCAATTGAAATTACCAATCGAATATTTTGGCAATGCTTGTCTGGTTTGCAAATTATCAACGACCCCTTGCTAGTGTGTACATAGTGTCCCTTAGTCATCCCCTTCAGCAATCCACTTTATTTTGAACAGGAAATCTTCAGCCATTGGTGGTTTAAAAAAACTGTCACAATTTCGTTTAGGCCACTTTAGTTTGTGAATGTTAGGGTTTATATTCATCATTGCTTAAAAAGGTGTGTTTCAACATGGTCCTCAAGATACTCAACAATAGGCACACATTAGCAACAACTGGCATATATGCCAAAGATAATTTTTTTTTTTTTTTTTTAGATTGGGAAGTTCTATGTCGAGTCACAGCCATTTGCTCAAACATCTCCATTATTTGCCATTAATTATTTTTGAACTGTCCTTCTGTCTTATCTTGGCTTTTCAAGCTGATGAATGGAATTCAGAGAAAAAGATTCTGAAATTGTTTCAGACGGTTTAACTGTAGGGTTTTGGTTGTGGGCAATATTGTGCCCATATTATGGAAAAGCAAACTGCTGCAGCATGAGAAAAAGTAGCAGTCAGCAGAAGCAGTTTTTTTCCCCAGAAATGTAAAAGCACTCACCAGCCTTTTGGAGCTGTTGATAAGCATCCTCCTTCCTAAATTTTTTTTAAATTTGCCTCCTGCTCAAACTCGCCGAAACCAGTAACGTACCGCTTTCCCCTCAGGGTAGAGGATGACAAAATTGTCCAGAATTAATCTAAAACTGGGTTCCTTACTGTTGGAAATGACGTCTGCAGGGTCACCCCCAAACATTCTGTCTTCCTCCTTCTTTTTCTGACCATATTTTTGCTTGCTTTAGGACTCTGGGCACTTTACCACTGCTAAATAGGGCTTAAGTGCATGTGCACGCTCTCTAAAAACATGGTAACATTGGTTTATACCCAATTGGCATGTTTAATTTACTTGTAAGTCCCTTTTTATAGGAAGCTGGCCTGGTGTGTTGGAGGTATCTATTGTATTTACCCCTTATACCAGGTCCAGGTATATCCCCTCTAATTGAAGTGTAGGCTGTGTCTAGAAGCCAGGCTCTCTAGAGGTATCTGAGGATGATCAGCCAAGGCTCATCTAGGAGATGTGCAAAGCCATTGTAGTTACACAGCACACATGAAAGAAGACACTCAGTTATACAAAAATAAAGGTACTTTCAGGGCTCAAAAAATCTACTCCACTATGGTGAGTTTTTTTTAATTTTATGAGGTCGAGCTATTTTTAGATTCCACTCAGTGGACAAAGAACAGGTGTTCTGTTCAGTCAGAAACTGAATTTTGTCACATGTGCTCTGTGTTCTAAGACAGAGGTCAAAAGTCAGTTTGTCTTCTTGCAATGCAAATACGTTTCCTTGTGACTGCAGAGTTCCAGGATTTTGTAAGGTGAACTGCCTGACCTATGTGAAATGGAAGCCTTTTGGTATTGGGTGTTTCCTAACACACATTTATATAACTAAATCAACTTTACAAACATTTCAAAATATATTTCAGTAGCTGTGAAAGACCATTTTTTGTACTTCTGTGTGATGAAAAAAATATTTTTATAGAATGGAAAAAAAGTTAGAACACATTACTTGGTGATGTGCGTGCAAGGTAAATGAGAAATGTTTTTTGAAACCCAATTTTCACAGATTAATACACTAAATTGTTTTATCAAAGTTGCAAATTATTGGGAAGGTTTTCTGACATTTCTTGGAAATTTGCTGTCTGTAAATGACAGTGCCCTACCACATCATGCTTTAGTAATATGTTTATTAAAACAGTGTTTAAACATAAACTGAGAAAACACCCCTGCACAAAGCTATTAGTAAACTGAGGCAAGTCATGCATGGATCATGTGTACCCTATATGTGTGCTAGATTTATTATACAAGGAGCACACACTTAGTGTATTTAACCAAACAAAAGGTTTTTTTTTTTTTAACAGCAGAAATGCTAAACTCACATATTTGAAGTTGTGCTCATGTGATAATTAAGAAAAAGGCGACAGTAAAATACGATATTTACCTAGGATCACACAATTTAAGACCCTTATCCGTGTCAAGTACATTACAGTTAGGTCAAGTAGATTATTTAACCTGCAGGTCGAGTAACATTTTTGTGATTTTTCAAGGCCTGACTTAGATCACAACAAAATAGTAGCAGGGTAATCCACCATTAGAAGGTAAGTAATATACTAAATATATACACTAGTAAACTGAAAGAGGCATAGAAAAGGTTAGAAAACAGTGCAAATAGCAATAACCAATAGTGACCCTAGGGGGAGCACAAATTATATACTGAAACAATGGAATGTGAACAGGGTACACTCACCTAGGTAAATAAAAGGTGTAGAGGGGAGCTGCAAGAAAACCAGTAGTGGATTACTGTAGAAAGAAGACCTGTGGAGAGAGGGGACCAAGTCAGAGAGTCACAGTGGAGTCCAGGAGGAGTAGGGGCTACTAACCACCCAGCTGTGGATGCAGGAGTTGGCCCAGGATGACTCAACCAAGGAGGGGGAGTCACAGGGGACCCTCAGCTTGGCAGCGAGTCCAAAGGAGTAGAAGCAGCACCCACAGGAGTCTCTCCAGACAGCGACACAGGAGTCTCAGAAGAAGCCCACGCAGTGCTACAAAAGAGGATCCCACACCACAGGGGAACCACGCAGTAGGCTGTGCTTTTCAGGATGGAATGCTGGGGGACTGGAGCTACACGTCACCTGAAGATCCCTTGGAAGAGATGCCAACAAGCCTTGGCAACTGTAAGAGACGCTGTGCATGGGGGGCTACTGTCCTGCGTGGGAAGGCAAAGGCTTACGTCCACCAAAGTTGGACAGCTGGCAGAGAGGACCAAGAGAACTTCTCTGGACCACGACTCGTGATAGAGGAGCCACACAGCTCAAGATGAGAGGAGATCCATGCAGCCGGTTGTCGCTTGCTGTATGTGCCTGTGGTTGCAGGGAAGTGACTCCTTCACTCCAAGGGAGATTCCTTCTTCTTTTGCGGGCTGAAGAGTTGCAGTCTTCTGAGGGTGCATGGCTTTGGAAATGTTGCAAAGCTGATAGGAGAGGTGATAACGTTGCAGAGGAGTTGTCTTCATTGTTGCAGCGTTTGTCGTTTCCTGGAGGGTCCAGTTGTGGTTCCAGTGGTCAGAAGTCAAAGCAGAGGTTACAGAGTAGGCCTGCTGTAATCTTGAAAGCCAAAACCTTAGGGACCAACTGCTGCAGCCCGTAGGGATCCCTTGAAACACCAGTATGCCAATTGTAGGAGGAATGTTACAAGCAACCAAATTTAGAGGAGAGCACAGTCACCGGGTTCCTGGTTAGCAGGATCCCAGTGAACACAGTCAAAAACACTGACAAACAGGCACAATGTGGGCTTAACCAAGCTAGAAAGAGGCTACTTTCCTACACTAGTAAAGTGCACTACATGTGCCCAGGGCCTGTAAATGAAATTCTACTAGTGGGACTGCAGCACCACATAAGTAGCCCCTTAACCATGTCTCAGGCCTGCCATGGCAAGGCCTGTGTGTAAGGAAATGACTCCCTGTTGCAATTACCCCCCACTTTTCGCCTGATGCTGACTTGACTGAGAAGTGCTCTGGGACCCTGCTAACCAGGCCCCAGCACCAGTGTTTTTTCACCTAAAATGTATCATTGTTTCCACAATTGGCACACCCCGGGCACACAGATAAGTCCCTTGTAAAAGGTACCAGTGGTACCAAGGGCCCTGTGACCAGGGAAGGTTTCTAAGGGCTGCAGCGTGTTGCGCCACCCTAAGGGACCCCTCACCTAACACATGCACACTGCCATTGCAGATTGTGTGTGTTGGTGGGGAGAAAAAGGCAAAGTCGACATGGCATCCCCCTCAGGATGCCATGCACACAAAATACTGCCTGTGGCATAGGAAAGTCACCCCTCTAGCAGGCCTTACAGCCCTAAGGCAGGGTGCACTATACCACAGGTGATGGCATAGCTGCATGAGCAATATGCCCCTACAGTGTCTAAGTCTATTCTTAGACATTGTAAGTACAGTGTGGCCATATTAAGTATATGGTCTGGGAGTTTGTCAAAAACGAACTCCACAGCTCCATAATGGCTACACTGAATACTGAGAAGTTTGGTATCAAACCTCTCCGAATAATAAACCCACACTGATGCCAGTGTTGGATTTATTAAAAAATGCACACAGAGGGCATCTTAGAGCTACCCCCTGTATTTTACCCAATTGTTCAGTGCAGGACTGATTGGTCTGTGCCAGCCTGCTGCTGACAGACGAGTTTCTAACCCCATGTGGTGAGGGCCTTTGTGCTCTGAGGACCGAAACAAAAGCTTGTTCTTGGTGGAGGTGCTTCACACCTCCCCCCTGCAGGAACTTAGCACCTAGCAGTGAGCCTCAAAGGCTCAGGCTTCGTGTTACAATGCCCCAGGGCACTCCAGCTAGTGGAGATGCCCGCCCCCTGGACACAGCCCCCACTTTTGGCAGCAAGTCCAGGGGAGATAATGAGAAAAACAAGGAGTCACCCACCAGTCAGGACAGCCCCTAAGGTGCCCTGAGCTGAGGTGACCCCTGCCTTTAGAAATCCTCCATCTTGATTTTGGAGGATTCACCCAATAGGAATAGGGATGTGCCACCCTACCCCCAGGGAGGAGGCACAGAGGGTGTAGCCACCCTCAAGGACAGTAGCCATTGGCTACTGCCCTCCCAGACCTAAACACACCCCTAAATGGAGTATTTAGGGGCTCCCAGAACTGAGGAAGATAGATTCCTGCAACCTGAAGACGAAGGACTGCTGACCTGAAGCCCTGCAGAGAAGACGGAGACACCAACTGCTTTGGCCCCAGCCCTACGTGCCTGTCTCCCCACTTCAAGAAAAACTGCAACAGCGACGCGTCCCTCAGGGTCCAGCGACCTCTGAAGCCTCAGAGGACTACCCTGCATATAAAAGGACCAAGAACTCCCAAGGACAGCGGCCCTGTTCCAAAGAAACTACAACTTGCAACAAAGAAACAACTTTTAAAGGACTCCACGTTTCCTGCCGGAAGCGTGAGACTTTCCACTCTGCACCCAACGCCCCCGGCTCGACCTGCGGAGAAACAACACTACAGGGAGGACTCCCAGGCGACTGCGAGCCCGTGAGTAGCCAGAGTTGACCCCCCCTCCCCCACAGGGATGCCTGCAGAGGGAATTCAGAGGCTACCCCTGACCAAGACTGCCTGCTTCAAAGAACCTGACGCCTGGTAAAGACACTGCACCCGCAGCCCCCAGGATCTGAAGGATCCGACCTCCAGTGCAGAAGCGACCCCCAGGTGGCCCTCTCCCTTGCCCAGGTGGTGGCTCCCCCGAAGAGCCTCCAGCCCCCCCCCCCCTTTTTGCCTGCCTGCTTCGCTGAAGAGACCCCTGGGTCTCCCATTAAAACCAATTGCAAACCCGACTCCTGTTTGCACTCTGCACCCGGCCCCCCTGGTCTGCCCTCCGAAATCGCGGGTACTTACCTGCTGGCAGACTGGAACCGGGGTACCCCCTTCTCCACTGAAGCCTATGCGTTTTGGGCCCCACTTTGACCTCTGCACCTGACTGGCCCTGAGCTGCTGGTGTGGTAACTTTGGGGTTGCCCTGAACCCCCAACGGTGGGCTACCTTGGACCCAACTTTGAACCCTCTAGGTGTTTTACTTACCTGCAAAACCAACCAAAACTTAACTCCCCCAGGAACTGTTGAAAATTGCACTGTCCAATTTAAAAATAGCTTATTGCCATTTTTGCCAACACTGGACATATTGTGTTGATTCAAAGTTTCTAAGATACCTGAGTGAAATACCTTTCATTTGAAGTATTACTTGTAAATCTTGAACCTGTGGTTCTTAAAATAAACTAAGAAAATATATTTTTCAATATAAAAACCTATTGGGCTGGAATTGTCTTTGAGTGTGTTTTCCTCATTTATTGCCTGTGTGTGTACAACAAATGCTTAACACTACCCTCTGATAAGCCTACTGCTCGACCACACTACCACAAAATAGAGCATTGGAATTATCTCTTTTTGCCACTATCTTACCTCTAAGGGGAACCCTTGGACTCTGTGCATGCTGTTTCTTACTTTGAAATAGTGCATACAGAGCCAACTTCCTACACTGTGTTTGCAGTTTCACTGCCACTTCGACTTGGCCTTTAAAAGTACTTGCCAAACCTTATACTCCCCTTTTTCTACATGTCACCACTAAGGTAGGCCCTAGGTAACCCAAAGGGCAGGGTGCTATGTAGGTAAGAGGCAGGACATGTTCATGTGTTTTATATATCTTGGTAGTGGGAAAACTCCTAAATTAGTTTCCACTACTGTGAGGCCTGCTCCTTACATAGGATAGCATTAGGGCTACCCTCGTATACTGTTTGAGTGGTAGATTCTTATCAGAAAGGGGTAACCAGGTCATATTTAGTATGACCAG
The DNA here is from genome assembly GCF_031143425.1 of Pleurodeles waltl. NCBI lineage: Eukaryota > Metazoa > Chordata > Amphibia > Caudata > Salamandridae > Pleurodeles > Pleurodeles waltl. The sequence goes on along the minus strand of NC_090450.1, from coordinate 1,006,022,131 downwards.
AATGGTAATAGAAAATCTTGCTGATTAGTGAGGTTGGATTTTATATTACTGTTTTAGAAATGCCACTTTTAGAAAGTAAGCATTTTTCTGCACTTAAAAATCCATCTGTGCATTACAGCCTGTCTCCAACCAGCGTCTGGGCCGGGTGACAGCTTCCTGGTGCATTTCACCCAGACAACCACAAACACAGGATACTCAGTCACATCTGCACTCCTGCATACTGAACGGGTCTTCCTGGGCTGAAAGGGTGGAGGGCCTGACACTTAAATGTCATGGGCTAGTGGCCTGCCCTCACACAGTGGACTGCCAAACCCTCTACTGGGTCCCTGGCAGACAGACCTGTACTGAAAGCGGACCTTGTGCACGTCAGAACCACTCTTTGAAGTTTCCCCCACATCAAAGGCATTTTTGGGCATATAAACTAGGTCTCTAACCCCACTATCTCAGACATTTCTGGATCAGAACCTGCAGCCGGTCAAGAGGAACTGCCTGGCTGCACAAATGACTTACCTCAGGCTACTGTGCTCAGAGGTTCTCTCCAAGGGCTCGGATTGAGCTTGCTTCCTGTTTTCTTAAGTCTCAGGGCCAAAAAGACTTAATCACTTCAGGAAACTATTGTGCACTGAAATTCGAAGGACGGCTTGCCAGAAACGACACACATCCTGCCTTGCGACAAGAAAATCGCTGTCCAGCCGAACCGTACCGTCACAGCCCACCTTTCAGAGTGAAGATTCGACTCAGCGCCTGCCTTGTGATCAGAAATTTGACGCACAGCCCTACCGGATCGACACAACCGGACCGACGCAGCCCAACTTCACGAGTGAAGAATTGATGCACTGCCTGCCATGCAACAGAAAATTTGACGCATCGCCAAACCAGTTCAAAGCAATGCCTGTGTCTTCCTCCCGCACGCCTAGGATTTCATAGCGTCGTCCCTGGGAGTCAAAAAGATCCCCGCATCGCAATGAGGAACCAAGACTGCGCACCAGAAATCAGCGCAAAACCCCTTGCAGCGTGGAAAGAAACAACGCATCGTCTGTGCTGCTCCGTAAATTCTGACACACCCCCTATTTTTCCATGTATCTCCTCCTCTGCAGTCTCCGTGCATGTTATTTTTGACGCAAACCAGGTACTTTGTGCAAACGAGTACTGTTGATTTTTAAGATTTAAGACGTTTTAATTTTGCAAAAGTGATATCTCAACTTGTGCTTATTGAATCTTCCTCGTTTTGACCCTACTTTAACCAGATAAATATCCTATAATTTTCTAAACCTGTGGTGTTATTTTTTTTTCACTGTTACTGTATTACTTATTGCAGAAATACTTTACACATTGCTTTCTAAGTTAATCATGAGTGCTCAGTGGCAAGCTACCAGAGGGTGGGCACCGGTTAATATGGATTGTGTTTGACTGATCCTGACTAGGATTGTGGTCCCTGCTTGGACAAGGAAGTATACCTCTGGCAACTAGAGACCCCATTTCTAACACTGCTTAACTCCCTCTGTACTCTCTCTGTCTCCCGTGCCATCTCTCTTCCACTGCCCTACCCTTCCACCTGCACTCTTACGGCTTCCTGTATTATCTCTTTTACTCTTCCTAACTCAGTGCACTTCTCTCTTCCACTGTGTGACTCTGTCTGTACTCTGTGCCTTCTCTACCATCTCTGTTCTAAAGCCTCACTTGGATTGTGCCACTTGGCTTGACTAGGATTGTGATCCCTACTACGACAAGGGTGTATACCTCTGCCAACTGAACACCCCATTTCTAACACTTTCTTTTCAACTTCCTTTCCACAAATGTGGTAGACATTTTTTCTCTAGCGTTTCATTGGGGCGGGCCACATGCTTCTGTACAGAAAGGCAGTGTAAAATATTCCCAGAATTCCAAGTAATATATGGCGGTCTTCTCCCATTATTTCTTTAAGAGGGGAAAAAGGATTTTGCATACCAACCTATTGTTTGCTTGAAATATTCAAACAGATGATTAAGTTGGGTAAAAAATGTTTTATGCTATCACTGCATCCTATCTTATCACAGCATAATGAGGGATGTCAGGTGCCGTCGGGTGGCGTTGTTCGGATCCCCTTGGCGTCCTTGAAGCAGTCTGTGATGCCATGGTCACCTATAAAGGCACCACCCCTGTGCATGCACATAAGTTATTTTTCTTCCGCGCTGGTTAAGCGTGGATCTGGAATCGAGCTACCATCTCTTTTTGAAAGGCCTTTTTCGACCTTTTTTTGTTGACGCTTTTTGAAGTCTGTGCAGGATGACCTTAATGAAGACTGGGTTTAAGCTGTTGGGCGCCTGCCATTGTGCCATGGCAGTGACTGGCCCCACCAAGTATGTCTCTGGTGCCTTGACAGAGACCACAATTCGAAGTCCTGTTCCTACTGCCCGAAAGTTTTGAGAGCGCTATCTGAAGCTCATGCTGGCCTGGCAGTCTGTCAGTTGGCACGACTCCTAGGAGGTCAAAGTCGAGGAGGAAGTCACGGGACTGCTCCAAGACCCCAAGTCCTTTTCTTCGCGCTCGAGATCCTCCGGGTATTCGGGCGAAGAGCACAAGAAGTGCAAGAGGACTTCAACTTCGCCCTGTCTGTTGACTGAGGCGACCTGGGAATGTGGAACCGATGAAAGGGCCACTTAGAGCCCCCCCAGAGCTGGTGCGACCGCTGCTCAACTCAGTTTTACGAGATCATGCGTCTTGTATTCAAGGAGCTGGCCCTGGTGGTGTACTTTAGGGCCTCGCAGGATCGGCAGAGGCCCTATCAGATTCTACGCTTGGACCTGGATTTGCCTACAGTGCTGGTCAGGACTAACCTGACTGAGGTGCTTCAGCTGGGGGTTTCCACATCAGAACTGATATTACCCTTTAATGAACTCCTCACCGATGTCCTGGTCCAAATCCAGCACAGGGGCTCCTGTAAATAGGACAATTGGCTGTCGCCATTACCCAGCTCCAAATGGTCCTGGTTTCTTCACCCAGCACCCCACCCCGTAGAACTTGGTGGTCCAAGCCCCCACTTCCCATGGTGCCTTCCCTTCCTCTCTCCTGGATAGAGAATCCAAGAGGCTGGATCAGCTTGGAAAGAAATTGTTGTGTGTCACCCTATGGGTAGGCCCTCCTAGCCCAGAGGGCAGGGTGCAAGTACCTGTGTGTGACCCTGCATGATTAGAGGTGCCCCCACAAACTCAGCTCCATTTTCATGGACTTTGTTACTGCGGGTATGCTATTTTAATTGTGTCCTGGACATAGGTCACTACCTATGTCCAGCTACATAATGGTAACTCCAAACCTAGGTATAAGGAAATGCCTCGTTGGCATGGTTACCCCCTGGCTTTTTGCCTTTTGCTGATGCCAGTTTCAAATATATATTTTTTTAACTGTTCAACGTTTTACATAAGTAGATCTGTTTGTGGCAACATCTTATTCTTATGATGCAAATTGCCCATGCAGTTCGTTCTCATGTTATGCTTTACAGATATTGTGTTACACAGTCTCTTGTTCTTTTGATTATCATATAGCATTCATTAATCACTCACTATTACCAGCACATTAACTGTTCAGTTTTTTGAGGGTCTTTCCTTTCCATGTCTCCTGTTACCATTTTGTTTTTCGTGACCTTATAACCGATTTAACTCAACTTCAAACTATGTATAAACTTATTGGCTTGTGTTGGTGGGCCTGTGGAGCTATTAAAGGGAGGTTCTGCCGGGGAGTGTCTAATTGTGCGGGGATGGCCAGCCATCTACTCCCCTCCCTTCCAGCATCTATTTGGTTATTGTGTCCAGCTCTATTTTACCCTATGTCATTGCATGTAGCCTGGTGGGGAGCCTGACATTTCCCTAGTTTTGGTTACGGGGACCTTCCCCAGCGGACACTCCTATTGAGCATATTAGCCAACTCACCCTATCCCCTCGGGGCTATCGGTCTCTTCTTTAGGTCGTCCCAGTTTGTCACTAGGTTTTCCCATTCCGGAGCAATGGGGGTCTGGCGAATTCCCTTGGCCTCCTCGGCTTTAAGGACCTGCAGTTCAGCCCTGGACCATCTCGTGACATTGCCTTTCCATTCAGTCAGTGAGGGGTGGTCAGGGGACTTCCAGCCCTTCGTAATCAGTCTTTTATAAAGGGCCAAAGTAAGTTCCAGGAAACGACCCCTGACTTCCCCCACAGGGCGCTGGCCTTGAGGCCCAGTAAGCACATAGTAGGGGTTGGCTGTAGCTCCGCCTCAAACAGCCCTGACAGGACCACCATCATTGCATTCCAACCAGTCTGAAGCACCGTACATCCCCATATCATGTGGTAAGTCAGCCTCCCTGTCCCCACACCTGGGGCACGTCCTAGGGGGTCCCCCCATAAATGCGGTGCAGCCGGTGAGGGGTGAGATGTTCTGTGTAGGTAGTTGTATTGGATGTATCTTGGTCTCGTGTTGCGTGAGATCGTCCGGGGATAAGCTAGTGCTCTGGTCCACTCTGTCTCAGACAGGTCCCGCCCAACTGTCCCCGCCTATTTTTCTCTTAGGGAATGCAGAGGGTCTATCGCAGCCTCAATTTGGGCCCGGTATATTTTAGCAACCAAGTGAGGTTCCTCGCCTGTTGTCAACAGAAGGTGCAACACCCCGTGGACGGCAGGTTCCGCATTAATCGTGTCCCAGTGGTCCTTCAGAGTATGCACCAACTTCCTAAAGAGCAAAAATTGTCCCCGAGGTACCCCCCCCCCTCGGATATGTCAGTGAAGCTCCTCATCACTCCTTCCTCGAATAGCCCCCCAACTGTCATCACTCCTGCTCTCGTCCATGGTCCCAGTCCTAGCCCCCCGTTCCCCTACTCCCTGGTCCAGGGCGAGGACCGCTAGCGGCAAAGCCGGGGAGTATGGTGGGCCCACTCCGACCCTTTTCGTACACCGTTTCCAACATTTCATTGCAACACTACACATTATGTTGTCTCCTAGGGGGGCAGTCTTCCTGCCTGCCATGCGTGTCACGATCCGAGCTGTGTCTAATTCACCGTGTGCGGTACACAAGTCCAGATGACCCCTACCCGCTAGCCAGCCAGCCACCCATTGTAACTGGGATGCCAGATAATATGCCTCGAAGTCAGGGGCACCCAGTCCTCCCATGTGGGTCGGTCTACAGATGGTCGACAGCGCCGTTCGTCTACGACCATCATCCCATACCATCTCCCTGAGCAGAGTATTCAACTCGCGAAACCATGCAGTGGGGACCCGTAGTGGTAAGTTAGCGAAGTAGTAGAGGAGGCGGCGGAGCATAATCATTTTAGAGAGCGCCACTCTGGCCATTATTGTTAGCTTCAGTGAACACCAGAACCCTGCCAAGATTACCATCCCGGAGGTCGCTCAGTTCGTGAAATATCTGTATGCCCAGGTATTTAAAAGTCCGCGGGCCCAGTTTACGTCCGCTGGGCATGTCAGTACGTACGCTGCCTGGCAGTACGGGGAAGACAAATGTTTTCCTTCGATTAAGGCGAAGTCCAGACAACACCCCGAAGTCCTCCAGGATCCCCAACGCCCACGAGAGTCCGCTTGTCCCGTCCCTCAGGTAGATAAGTATGTCATCGGCATAGGCATACAGGGAGACAATATGTTCAGCCGGACCCCAATCAATTCCCTTACCCACGCCTTCCCGTCGCAGCTGCGACGCTAGGGGCTCAATTGCCAGGGCAAATAGTAGTGGGGATAAGGGGCACCCCTGTCTGGTTCCCCGGTGTACTGGGTATGCACTGGATATTGTTTTTCCCGTCTTCACTCTTGCCAGCGGGGATGAGTACAACAGGTCCACCCATTTCACCCAACCCTCTCCGAGTCCCATTTTTAACATCACGGCCCTTAGATAGTCCCATCTGATTGAGTCGAAGGCCTTCTCGAAATCCACCGCCAGCAAGTCCCCCGCTGGTGGTTTCAGTTCTTTGGGCATGTGCAAAACGGTAAAAACCCGCCTTAGATTCAGGGAGGTGCTGCGGCCAGGAACAAAGCCGTTCTGGTCTGCATGTGCGAGCTTGGTCATAAGGGGGAGCAGCCGGCCAGCCATAATCTTGCTAAGGATCTTAAAATCGCTGTTTAGCATCGATAAAGGACGAAAGTCCGTCACCGATGCCTCCCTGGCATTTGTCTTGGGTAGTGGCACCACCAAGGCCTTCCGGAGCGTATGAGGCAGCTCCCCACAGTGCAATGCCTCCGCGTACAACTCCATCAGCTGGGGAACCAGCAGGGACTTATATTTGTTGTAAAAATCCATGGGGAGGCCGTCAGTGCCAGGGGTCCTCCCAGGGGCTAACTGCGCAATGGCCTCGTTTATCTCCTCCACGGTCACTGGTCCCCCCAGGCTATCTCTCTCCTCTGTGTTCAGTGTTGGCAGTGGGATTTGCTGCAGGTACTTGTCAAAAGTCTCCGTCCCCAGGTCGCTAGGTTTCCCATATAATTGCGTGTAATATTCCCTGAATGCGTCATTTATGGGACCTGGTCTAAGTCTGCGGAGTCCCCCCCCATCCAGTACGCACGTGATGGGCTCACTATGCCCACCTGGGCGTACCAGCCACGCCAGCAGTCTCCCCGATCTGCCCTCCTCCGATTGTAGGGATGTTAAGTATTTTTGCATGCTATGGCACCTAAGCTGTTCTTCAATCCGGGAATGTTCTCTACGAGCACGGTTGTATGTCTCATTCTCCTGAGCTGCAGGTCCCTCTGTCAGCTCTCCCTCATGCATATCCTTCTCTAGGTCAATCAGTTCCTTTTCAAGTGTACCAAGCAATAGCCCCTCGTCACCACCTTGAGTGCTTCCCATTCCGTGGCCCTGCAAGGGGTGGACCCACTGTTTGTCTCAATATATTCTGTTAGGTGGCAACGCAGAGCCTCCCTGTACGCCTGGTCTTCGAGTGCTGCTGGGGTCAGTCTCCATGACGGTATGGGGGGGGTCTATCCTCCGATACTCTCATCGTCACTAGCAAGGGATTATGGTCGGACAGAGTGCGCAAGATATTCGGAGTGCGACATGTTATTTATCAAGCCCGCTGTTCAGACCACTCTATCAATTCTGGTATGCACCCGGTGGATGTAGGAGGCTGGACTGGCTTGTAGTGAGTACCTAGGGGTACTTACACCTTGCACCAGGCCCAGTTATCCCTTATTAGTGTATAGGGTGTCTAGCAGCTTAGGCTGATAGATAATGGTAGCTTAGCAGAGCAGCTTAGGCTGAACTAGGAGACGAGTGAAGCTCCTACAGTACCAGTAGTGTCATATGCACAATATCATAAGAAAACACAATACACAGATATACTAAAAATAAAGGTACTTTATTTTTATGACAATATGCCAAAAGTATCTGTGAGTACCCTCAGTATAAGGATAGCAAATATACACAAGATATATGTACACAATACCAAAATATGCAGTAATAGTATTAGAAAACAGTGCAAACAATGTATAGTTACAATAGGATGCAATGGGGAGACATAGGGATAGGGGCAACACAAACCATATACTCCAGAAGTGGAATGCGAACCACGAATGGACCCCAAACCTATGTGACCTTGTAGAGGGTCGCTGGGACTATTAGAAAATAGTAAGGGTTAGAAAAATAGCCCACCGCAAGACCCTGAAAAGTGAGTGCAAAGTGCACTAAAGTGCCCCAAAGGACATAGAAGTCGTGATAGGGGAATTGTGCAGGAAAGACACAAACCAGCAATGCAACAACAATGGATTTCCAGTCGAGGGTACCTGTGGAACAAGGGGACCAAGTCCAAAAGTCACAAGCAAGTCGGAGATGGGCAGATGCCCAGGAAATGCCAGCTGTGGGCGCAAAGAAGCTGCTACTGGACAGTAGAAGCTGAGGTTTCTGCAGGAACGACAAGGGCTAGGAACTTCCCCTTTGGAGGACGGATCACTCACGCCGTGGAGAGTCGTGCAGAAGTGTTTTCCTGAAGAAAGACCACCAACAAGCCTTGCTAGCTGCAAATCGTGCGGTTAGGGTTTTTGGATGCTGCTGTGGCCCAGGAGGGTCCATGATGTCGCCAATTGCGTCTGGGGACAGAGGGGGCGTCGAGCAAGACAAGGAGCCCTCTCAGAAGCAGGCAGCACCTGCAGAAGTGCCAGAACAGGCACTACGAAGTGGAGTGAAACGGTGCTCACCCGAAGTCGCACAAAGGAGTCCCACGTCGCCGGAGGACAACTTAGGAGGTCGTGCAATGCAGGTAGAGTGCCGTGGACCCAGGCTGGACTGTGCACAAAGGATTTCCGCCGGAAGTGCACGGAGGCCGGAGTAGCTGCAAAAGTCGCGGTTCCCAGCAATGCAGTCTGGCGTGGGGAGGCAAGGACTTAACTCCACCAAACTTGGACTGAAGATTCACTGGACTGTGGGAGTCACTTGGACAGAGTTGCTGGATTCAAGGGACCTCGCTCGTCGTGCTGAGAGGAGACCCAGGGTACCGGTGATGCAGTTCTTTGGTGCCTGCGGTTGCAGGGGGACGATTGGTCGACCCACGGGAGATTTCTTCGGAGCTTCTAGTGCAGAGAGGAGGCAGACTACCCCCACAGCATGCACCACCAGGAAAGCAGTCGAGAAGGCGGCAGGATCAGCGTTACAGAGTTGCAGTAGTCGTCTTCGCTACTTTGTTGCAGTTTTGCAGGCTTCCAGCGCGGTCAGCAGTCGATTCCTTGGCAGAAGGTGAAGAGAGAGATGCAGAGGAACTCTGATGAGCTCTTGCATTCGTTATCTAAGGAATCCCCAAAGACAGAGACCCTAAATAGCCAGAAAAGAGGGTTTGGCTACTTAGGAGAGAAGATAGGCTCCTTCAGGTGTTGCTAGCCTATCAGAAGGAGTCTCTGACGTCACCTGCTGGCACTGGCCACTCAGAGCAGTCCAGTGTGCCAGCAGCACCTCTGTTTCCAAGATGGCAGAGGTCTGGAGCACACTGGAGGAGCTCTGGGCACCTCCCAGGGGAGGTGCAGGTCAGGGGAGTGGTCACTCCCCTTTCCTTTGTCCAGTTTCGCGCCAGACCAGGGCTGAGGGGTCCCTGAACCGGGGTAGACTGGCTTATGCAGAAATGGGCACCATGTGTGCCCATGAAAGCATTTCCAGAGGCTGGGGGAGGCTACTCCTCCCCTGCCTTCACACCATTTTCCAAAGGGAGAGGGTGTTACACCCTCTCTGAGGAAGTCCTTTGTTCTGCCTTCCTGGGACAAGGCTGGCTGGACCCCAGGAGGGCAGAAACCTGTCTGAGGGGTTGGCAGCAGCAGCTGCCGTGAAACCCCGGGAAAGGCAGTTTGGCAGTACCCAGGTCTGAGCTACAGACCTGTGGGATCATGGGATTGTGCCAACTATGCCAGGATGGCATAGAGGGGGCAATTCCATGATCATAGACATGTTACATGGCCATATTCGGAGTTACCATTGTGAAGCTACATATAGGTAGTGACCTATATGTAGTGCACACATGTAATGGTGTCCCCGCACTCACAAAGTTCGGGGAATTGGCCCTGAACAATGTGGGGGCACCTTGGCTAGTGCCAGGGTGCCCACATACTAAGTAATGTAGCACCCAACCGTTACCAGGTAAAGGTTAGACATATAGGTTACTTATAAGTTACTTAAGTGCAGTGTAAAATGGCTGTGAAATAACGTGGACGTTATTTCACTCAGGCTGCAGTGGCAGGCCTGTGTAAGAATTGTCAGAGCTCCCTATGGGTGGCAAAAGAAATGTTGCAGCCCATAGGGAGCTCCTGGAACCCCAATACCCTGGGTACCTCAGTACCCTATACTAGGGAATTATAAGGGTGTTCCAGTATGCCAATGTAAATTGGTAAAATTGGTCACTAGCCTGTTAGTGACAATTTGTAAAGAGAGAGCATAACCATTGAGGTTCTGGTTAGCAGAGCCTCAGTGAGACAGTTAGGCATCACACAGGGAACACATACCTATAGGTCACAAACTTATGAGCACTGGGGTCCTGACTAGCAGGGTCCCAGTGACACATAACAAACATACTGACAACATAGGGTTTTCACTATGAGCACTGGGCCCTGGCTAGCAGGATCCCAGTGAGACAGTGAAAACACCCTGACATACAATCACAAACAGGCCAAAAGTGGGGGTAACAAGGCTAGAAAGAGGCTACTTTCTCACAGTGCAGACCCGAGTAATACGAGTAGTCTCTAGCAGTTGGGTGATGCTCTCGCCAGACGTCCGCCGACCCCCATGCGTCCAACCATTCGCACATCGTTTTGGCTGTTTTGATTGTCGCTGCCCCCTGTAGAGGCGGGATAGACCTGTCCATGTTTGTCTAGCACTGCGTTGAAGTCCCCCCCCAATTAATAGCTCTCCGGTGCTTTGACGTGTGAGGTGGCTCGACAGGCATGTCATGAAGGGTACCTGGTCTTGGTTAGGGGCATAAATGCAACTTAAGACTATCGGTGTGCCGTGCAGCCTCCCCTCTAATATCACAAACCTGCCCTCCCGGTCTATGTTGGAAGTGTCTATTGTGAAAGGAACCCCCGCTCTGATCCACACCAGTACACCGCTTGCATAAGCTGAATATTCCGAGGCAAATACCTGCCCCCTCCATCTGCGTCTCAGTCTCTCTCCCTCCCCGGGTGCCAAGTGAGTCTCCTGTAGTAATGCCACCTGTACACCCCTTCTCTTTAAATAGGAGAGTATTTTATGTCTTTTAGCTGGTGTGCCCATCCCTCTAACATTCCATGTTAAGAGATTGTAGTCTGCCATCTCACTATATCAGTTTGGTAAAAATTTCCCCGGCTCTCCCGTGCCTCAGGTTTGTCCTTTCGCATGTTCAGGTACTTGCTGTAGTCGGTTTCCACCACCCACTTTGCCATTTTAACTTGTGTTGGGTGTATCCCAACTCCCAATCCCCAGGGCGCCTCCCAAACTGTAGGTTGCCCAGTAAACTGTGCAACAGTGCAACTTGTTCAAACACTTATCAGCAGTACTTGCCAGTCTGTTCAGATAGGCGAGGTTCTGGTCCGGGGGGTGGCCAAGTCCGGAGGGGCCGTTTGTTCCCATGTCTTGCCTTATTTCCAGGGCATCCACGGTAAGTCCAAGTCAGCCAAGTTTGTCAGCTGTTTATGGGGTCACCTTCGGTGCACGGGCCGAGCGCTCCAGTTCTTCAGCAGAGGACACCAATGTGTCGTCCGATTCCTCCCTCCTGGGGAGACGTTTCTCCGCCCACGCGAGCCGCTGCTTCCAGGGCTGCTTTTCTGCCTTTCTCTTTCTGTGTTTGCGTAGGTGTCAGCCGCAGGCGGTCCTTGGGCTTCCATCCCCTCGGGGCCCGGCGAGCTCTGCCCCCAGGCGGGCCCTCTCCTGTTGACCTTCCCGCCTGGGAGCCATGTGTCTCCAGCCACTCCCACGCCTCCTCGGGGGACTGGAGGAACGTAGTCTTCCCTTCCAGCAGCACTCTTAATCTGGCTGGGTAGAGTAGCGAGTATTGGATCCCTTCTTCTCTAAAGGCTCTCTTGACTGTCAGAAACGAGGCTCGCTTGTTTTGAACCTCCAGTGTGAAGTCCGGGAATAGTGTCACCTCCCCGTTAGCAACTTTAAATGGGCCTGATTCTCTGCCCTTCTGTAGGAGGAGGTCTCTGTCTCTATAATGTAATAGTTTAGCGATCACAGCACGGGGGGGTCTACCAGGAGCAAGTGGCCTCGACGGCACTCGATGCGCCCGCCCCAGCGTGTAGAAGGGAGTCCGGCGCCCGGGCGCCACTGTCGTGTTGAACCATTTCTCCAGGAATTCCACCATGCTTGCCCCCTCAGCCCCCTCCGGGAGGCCCACCACGCGTACATTATTCCTTCTGTTCCTCCCCTCCGCGTCCTCAGCTCTCTTTTCGAGGCGCGCCACTCTGTCAACAAGGGAAGTCACCTCAGCCGCCAGGTCTTTCTGTTTCGGCGCAATGTCCGCCAATGCAGATTCTGTTTCTTTGACTCTGTCTACCAGTTTGTGGTGATCCGCTCTCAGCAGACTCACCTCAGCCGCGACCTGGCTGATCTCCCGCTGTAACGTTGTCTTTGTGTCTTCAATCGCCCGAGTATTTTATCTAGGGTGTCCTGCACTTTGATCTGTGAGTGGTCCTGCGAGCCTGCTTCTTTGCGCTGAGGCGGAACCACGGGGTCCATGGTTCTGTTCTTATGTCGGCTCTTGGGGGGCATCGAACGGGTAGGGGGTCACACCCCACGGGCCCAGACAGCAGCCCCAGCGTTATCGTAATCTCCTCTCTGTGTCCTCATGCCCTATACTCCGTATGCCGCTCCTCAACCCCTAGGCAGTCCCGAACAGGTTCCTGACACCTCTCCGGACCCTTCTGGTTTTGGGCTGCAGTGCTGGGGGCTTCACGTTGTCAATATGTGGCTAACTGCTAGTCTCTTCAGCTCTTCCATGCACTACATGTCCTGGGTTATACTCCTCCGTCTGGGCCCTTCGGCGCGTCGTAGGCCCAGCCCGGTCACCCCTCCTCTTGGCACGGATACCGCCTCCTTGTTCCACTGGTGGCGCCAGAATCACGTCCAGGCGCACTCAGCCACCCCTCGGATCATATTCTCTACAGGAACTCCGCCCATCATACTGCTCACTCAGGGGTTGTTGGTGCTCCATGGTACCCGGGGGGGACCGTGATTTCCATCTGCCGGGCAAACTGCCCATCACTCCCCTCCGCAGGGCATGTCCCCTCACTCACCGGCTCCGCAGGGTGTTCTTTTCTCTCGCTGGCTTAGTCTTGCCGGGGGGGGGGGTCAGCCTCACTCTGTCTCCAGGCCGGCTCCCGGAGACCCAGTTCAGTGCGCTCACAGGCTGTCCTGGGCCGGGTCTCACCTCTATCGGCCACACCGGCCCACCAGAGGCCCACCGGGGTCCACAATCTATTGGCCTCGCCGCCGCTCTGGTCGCCGTCGGGCCCAGTCCTTTTCAGTCCGTGAAACGGCCTCGCTACATGTCCAGGGGCCGTGCCGCCGCCACAGCACTAAGGCGCTCCGCCATGATCACGGGCCGGCCACCACGTTTTCAGGGGCCACGCCTGTGTCCGGGAGCAGCGCTGCTCCGCCGCCCGATGTGGCGCACCTTTATTCGGGCCCTCAGGCCCCCGTCGGCACCTCTGCTGCAGTGGGGAGACTCGTCCAGAGTCCCCCGCTGTTCTCGGGCCGTCCGCCCCCGAACCGTGCCAGCCCGCGGTTCGACGCGAGGCCGCGGCTTCAGGCGCAAGTCCGGGCCGCCGGCCTTAACTCGCGCGATCGGGCTAGGTCTGCCCGCAAGCACCCTCCGGGGCCGCGACAGGGGCCCGGTCACGCCCGGCACCGGCCCACCGTTCTGCACCTCTGCGCAGACCCCGCTCTGCCCGGAGAGGGTACGTTTCTGCTCTATTTCCAGCCGGCCCCTCCGGAGTGAGGAAATCAGGCGTGCACCATCTCTGAATCCTTGGCCACGCCCTTGCTGATGCCAGTTATGATCGAAAGTGTGCTGGGACCCTGCTAACCAGGCCCCAGCACCAGTGTTCTTTCCCTAAACTGTACCTTTGCTTCCACAATTGGCACAGCCCTGGCACCCAGATAAGTCGCTTGTAAATGGTACTCCTGGTACTGAGGGCCCTAATGCCATGGAAGGTCTCTAAGGGCTGCAGCATGTCCTATGCCTCCCTGGGGACCCCTCACTCAGCACATGCACACTGCCTCACAGCTTCTGTGTGCTGGTGGGGAGAAAATGACTAGGTCGATATGGCACTCCCCTCAGAGTGCAATGTCCACCTCACACTGCCTGTGGCAAAGGTAAGTCACCCCTCTAGCAGGCCTTACAGCCCTAAGGCAGGGTGCACTATACTACAGGTGATGGCATATGTGCATGAGCACTGTGCCCCTACAGTGTCTAAACAAAACCTTAGATATTGTAAGTGCAGGGTAGCCATAAGAGTATATGGTCTGGGAGTTTGTCAAACACGAACTCCACAGTTCCATAATGGCTACACTGAAATCTGGGAAGTTAGGTATGAAACTTCTCATCACAATAAATGCGCACTGATGCCAGTGTGGGATTTATTGTAAAATGCACCCAGGCGGCATCTTAGAGAGCAGCAATCCGACTTCTAGTGCTAGGCTGACCGGTTTCTGCCAGCCTGCCACAACCAGGACCTGTGGCCAGGAACAAAGCCTGTGCTTCTCACCTCCCCCTGCATCAACTTTAACACCTTTAACAGCCTCAAAGGCTCACCCCTTTTGTTACAGCGACACAGGGCATCCCAGCTTGTGGAGATGCCCGCCCCTCCGGCCACTGCCCCTGCTTTTGGCAGCAAGGCTGGAGGAGAGAATTAGAAAAACAAGGAGGAGTCACCCACCAGTCAGGACAGCCCCTAAGGTGCTGTGAGCTGAGGTGACCCCTGCCTTTAGGAATCCTCCATCTTAGTTTTGGAAGATTCCCCCAATAGGATTAGGCATGTGCCCCCCCCCCTCCCTTCAAGGAGGAGGCACAAAGAGGGTGTAGCCACCCTCCAGGACAGTAGCCATTGGCTACTGCCCTCCCAGACCTACACACCCCTAAATCTAGTATTTAGGGGCACCCAAGAAGCCAGGAAATCAGATTCCTGCAACCTGAACTAAGAACTGCTGACCTACAAGCCTGCCGAGACGACGGAAGACAACTGCTTTGTCCCCAGCCCTACCGGCCTGACTCGAAAACCTGCAACAGTGACGCATCCAACAGGGACCAGCAACCTCTGAAGCTTCAGAGGACTGCCCTGAACCCCAGGACCAAGAAACTCCAGTGAGCAGCGGCTCTGCTCAACAAACAGCAACATTCTTGCAACTTTTCTACAACTTTCAAAGACTTCACTCTTCCTGCCGGAAGCGTGAGACTTCACACTCTGCACCCGACGCCCCAGCTCAAGATTCAGAGAACCAACATCACAGGGAGGACTGCGACCCCGTGAGTAGCCCAAGAGCCCCCTCCCCCCGGCCCCCACAGCGACTCCTACAGAGAGAATCCAGAGGCTCCCCCTGACTGCGACTGCCTGTAACAAGGGACCCGACACCTGGACCAAGCACTGCACCCGCAGCCCCCAGGACCAGAAGGAACCGAACTTCAGTTTCCACGGCTCCTTCCAGCTTCTGCAACATTTACCCGGCTGTGCATCCTCCGAGTGTGGGAAGTATTTGGTCTGCACAAGACGGAAGAAGTCACTCCCCTGCATCCGCAGGCACCAACTGCAACGACGACCAGCTGTGTTAATCTTTTCTCATCCTGAGCTGCGTGGATCCTGCATCACAGGTGGTGGTCTGGTGTGGTCCTCTCTGCCAGCTCTCCAACTTTTATGAAGGTAAGCCCTTGCTGGACAGTATATCCTGGCACTGTCTCTTGCAGCTACCAAGGCTTGTTGGTATTTCTTCCAAGGGATCTTCAGGCTCCGTGTAGCAGAGGCACTCTGCCTTGTGATTTGCAGCCCTCTGTGTGCTTCTCCTGCAGTGTGCAACTCTTCATTTGTGCTTTGTCGGCTTCTCTGTGATTACTAGGCTCCTTGCCTGTGGGTCCTCTGTGGGGCTCCCTTTTTTTCTGTGGACTCTCTGCTTTGCTGAGGTTCCCTGCAAAACTCCCCCGGTTGGTTGAATCCTCCTGGACCTTGCTGGTCCCTGGTAGCTCCACTTTTGCTTCATCAGAACTTCCTCATTTGCCAAGGCTTGCTGGTGGCTGTTGCACACTACTGACCGACTGCAATCTTCCATTTGGCGTGGGACGTCGACTGCATCCTCCAGGAACACTTCTCTAGCTCCAGGGCTGCATCGCTGACTGTCTTCGTCTTACTGTCGACCAACTCCTGCAACCAGATGGGTGGGTAGTGGCTCCTGCCACCACCGGACACTCCTGCGACTTCTGGACTTTGTCCCCTTCTTCCGCAGGTCTTCCTCCTCAGGTATCCACTGCTGGTTTCTTAGTCTTGTCTGGGTGTTGCATTATCTTCTTTTTGTCTTTTTGGTTGGTTTGGGGAAAATCCTGTAACTTACTCTTTTCTTCCTGGTCGTTGGGGGGTAAAGGAGGAGCACTGTGGTACTTAACTCTGGGGTTTAATAGTTCCTCTAGCTCCTGTATACACATTCCACTTACCAAGGTGGGGGTCGTACAGTCACTTTTTTTTTTTCTTCTTTTTTAGTATATGGTTTGGGCTCCCCCTAGGGTCACTATTGCCATTTGCAATATTTTCTGTAGCTTTTATGCCTATTTTGATTACTAGTGTACATATCTAGTGCTCTCATGGTGGATGGTTGCTTCTCTAGTACTTTTTGGTAACTGTTACTGAAATAAAGTACCTTTATTTTTGAAACGCTGAGTCTTGTGTGTAAGTGCTGTGTGACTACAGTGGTATTGCATGTGCTTTGCATGCCTCTTAGATAAGCCTTAACTGCTCATCCACAGCTACCTCTAGAAAGCCTGGCTTGGAGACACTGCCTACATTTCATTGATAGGGGAACCTTCGACCGGGTATAAGGTGTAAGTACCTTAGGTACCCACCCCACATCAGCACAGCTACCTACAATCCACAGCTTCCTCTAGAGAGCCTTTCTTCTAGACACTACCTACTCTTCACTGGGAGGGGATACCTGGACGTGGCATAAGGTGTAAGTACCTTAGGATCCCACCACCAACTAGGCCAGCTTGCTAAATTGTTGTACATTGACTGCACAAAAGAGTTCCGTGTGAATGGCTAACTCCTTGTGGGGTACGTGGGAGCAAAGAAGGGTCAGGCAGTGCAGAAACGAGCCATTTCGCACCAGGTTGTTTGCTGCATTTAGATCTGCTACACATTGGCCAGGAAGCAGCCTCCTGAGGGCTCATTCTACCAGGGGCAAAGCTGCTACCACCGCGCTGGCTAGGGGCGTACCAGTCCTGGATATCTGTCGGGCAGCAACGTGGGCATCCTTGCAAACGTTTGCAAAACAGTCAGGTCCGAGGGGACGCATAGTTAGCCCGTTCATTCCTACAGGACTTTTTAGTGTAAAGGAGATTTATCCGCAGCCCACTGCCAGGAGGTTATGGCTTGGGTATCTGTTCAAAGGGAAGGAATCTGCAGCTAGAAGTCTCTATCAGATGATCAAGTTACTTACCTTGAGTAACGCATCATTTGGTAGAGACTATCTCGCTGTAGATTCCTTACTCCCATTCAGGCCTCCCTGCTCCGCGGATATGTCTAGTAGGGTTAGGGTTTCTTTTTTTTTTTTTTTTTTAGGACACTAGTTTTGCACTGACAAAATATTGCTCCTATCCATGGCTCTCCGCTTCTGGTGTGGAAGTTTGTGGGTAAAAGAACTGACGTACGCTGGAGTGGTGCCTTTATAGATGACGGTGATGTCACAGATGGCTCCAACGACGAAGCCACTTGGAGCCGAGCGACGCACGCGGACCCAAACAATGCCACCTGATGGCTCACGCAGGGTATTATAAAAAAAATTCAGATTTGAAGCTGACACCAGGGAATTCAAAGGTAAGGAATCTGCAGCTAGATAGCCTCTAACAGATAATGTGTTATCGAAGGTAAGTAGCTTGTTAGTCTATGCACGTAGGACAACACTGTGCTGCTTCACATAACCTCCCCACAAGTCCCCACACATTCCAAGTGACTATATGTGTGTACCATATTGTTATACGCTTTGTGCCTTAGTTTGAACTCTTGCCTAACCACCTGCTCCCATTCCGCCAGTCTTCTCTTGTTGAATAGTGAATGTCCAGTCTTGCTCCTTACCCCAGAGCGCTGCCTTTAACTTATCATTAAAATACATTAGAACAAAACTTATATAATCCTGTTCCCACCCACCTGAGTCACTCCCAAGGTACACACTATAAAATAAAAAAGCAGTTAGGTTATCCATCCTGTGTAGTCCGGCCCCTTGTCCAGGCCAACTCCGCATAAAAAAACTTAAACTAGGTCAAGAATCATGGTCACTTGGGCACCTATGGACTGTCTAATGATGAGACTATTCATGAGCTAGGTATTGCCCCACTGGTTTCCAATCCAACCAGAATAAGGCACCACCGAGAACCACACTTAAGGTACCCTAAATGATACCATTGAAGTATTCCAGTGAGGCACCCCCAAAGCAATCAATTACATTGCCACAATAGTATCAGTACGCATTTATAATCCCCTTTCCCCAGTACCACTATTCATTGTTTGTCTCCAGTGTTCATGCGCTGACCATCCTGCGTACTGTCCCTGTCCAAGTTCAGCTCCCCCTCGCTACTTCCCTACTCAAAGTACCACAGGTTTGCACCAATTCTCTTGGTGTGTGAGGTGATCTCTCCATTCACCATTTCCAGGAGAACTGCCGCCACGGCCAAGTAGTAACCTCTGCAGCCTGCCTGCACCATCCCCCCTGGGCATTCCTCTCTGTCCTTGGGACCGAACCCACAACTCCAACCACGCCCACACCAGCTACGCTTTCTCAAAGAAATGTGCCTTCCCATTGACGATCACAGGAAGTCTGGCAGGGTACATCACCATATATGCAAGATTAATCATACAAAGTTTTTGTTAAACTTTCTTGGAGGTTTTCGTATCGCAACTCGCCTGTCTTGCGAGCAGCTCTCTGGATAATGTCTTGGGTCCTCGTGGTTAAAAACTCTTGCGATGGTCACCGTTTGAGGTGCTTCTGGCGGTTGTATTGCCATCGACACACTTTCTGGGTGATAGGTCTGTTATATTCACCTTTGATTTTAACCGTCCCTCAAGGAAATGTTTGGAGGAGGCAACTTCAGCTCTTTCTGTAAAACCAAGTAGTCTGGTTATTTCTCCTAGTGTGGCCCTCCATTTTCTTCAACATCTTAGTCATAGCCACGAGATGGGACAACCGTGCCTTAAGCAGACACCTCTGAGTGCATATCTGTTAGTGTACAGTAATGGTTACTCTATTCGCCATCTTCCAGAAGTCCGCTCGAAGAAAATCCACATCTGTGGATACCGTATCAATCTTCACTTCCAGAGCAGTGTGTGAGCCCTGTATAGCCTCAATCAGGGCAGCTCATGTTAGGTCCTCCTCTGGTGCCAGTGCCCTTGCCCCAGTAGTCTAGTGGCCGGGCCCTGCGGTGTGGTATACTGTACAATGTTATTACCCTGAGTGCACTTGGTGGTCTTATCCTTAACCATTGCTAGCGGCTCCAAGTGAAATATAAGAGGAGGAGGAGGAAAGCAAGGGACCCAACTCTCTGCAGTCTAGCTTCACTGCTACTCACACACCGATGGGGTGCCCTCTAAGCTTAGCCCAACCCAGTCTCCACAGTCCTCTCACTGTCAGGTGTTGGTCTGCAGCTCCATATACGCGACAACTAGTCCCCAGCCACAAGGCACCATCCTCCAGTAGGATACTGCCCCATTCTGGTGCACGGAGTACATCCACAATCTCTCACTCCTGATCTTGTCAAACATACACTGATGGGAGAAGGAGGGGCCAGTTGCTCTCAAGTCTGTTGCATCCATGGACCCTCAGCAGCTGCACAATGGGCTCACTGCACATGTAGGGACCCGATGTCTGGTGTTTGTGCCACCATCCTCTCCCTCACCTCTGTGCTTTGGAAAGGGAATCCTCTCTGCCGGCCCAGGCAGCACGGCCCACCAGCTCTGCTACGGTCATCGCTTTCCTAGGCCACTGACACATGTGGGCCTAGTGCTGATCCCATCACCTCCTTGTCATTCCAGTGTCTGTGCGCCAGCTGCCGCTGCTCCCTCACACTGCCTCAGTCCCACGGACCGCAGCACAGCCTATCCTGCAGATATTGCCATGGCCGGAATGCAGTCTTCATGCCGCTAGCGGCCCCTCTGGCCGTCCCCTCCACTGAAACAGGTAGAAGGGGGCCCCCAGCAGCTCATTGTGCTGACCTCTGTGCCAATACCACGTACACTGTGAGACAGCAGCACCAAACTGCCTCCCCCACCTGTCCATGGCAGTCTCTCTAGCGCTGCGCCTGGCTTGCTGTGTCCTCAATCCAGCAAAGCATCACTTTCACTCAGTCCCTGGGTGCCCTTACGCCTCCATTCCGGATCGAAATGGGGAAATATTGTGCAATAGGACAAGATGTATCAGTATTGCCCTCGGTTGTGCCTCCCCGCTTAAGGATACTGCAAGATATTAATCTGGGACAAGAGCGCTCTTGCTGAGTGTCAAACCAGCTCTTTCCAGGCCATGCCTTGGGAAGTGTATGATCTTAAGCAGAATTTGAGGTTTGCAGGACGTTTTGAATAAGAAAATGTGGGATCCACTCAGCTTACCACCCTGGACTCTTTCCCCCAAGTAGTGCCTTAGGCAATCCCCACGAAAGCAGCATAGGCGTGGACCTAATAAGCTGGTGAACTGGGTCCACATTGTAGGAAGCTGGCCTAGTGTGTGGTGGGTACCTAAGGTACTTACACCTTATATCAGGTTCAGGTATCCCCTATTAGTGAGGTGTACTCCGCGTCTAGGAAACCAGGCTCTCCAGAGGTAGGTGTGGATGAGCAGCCAAGGCTTATCTAGGAGACATAGAAAACTCATGCAACACCACTTAGTCACATAGCACTTACACACATGGAAAAAGTGTTACAGAAATAAATGTACTTTATTTTAATGACCAATATACTATATAGGCTGTACTCTACTAGCAGGTGATTAAACACACTATTATGTACACCTTAGTTGTGAGGAGTGAGCATAAAAAGTAATCGAAAACAGTGCAATACCAATAGTCAATTGACACCTTAGGGGGAGCCCAAACCATATACTAAAAAAATGGAATGCAAATAATGGCCTGCCCACCCAGGTAAGTGGAACCTGTAGAGGGGAGCTGGAGGAATAAGGGACCCCAAAATGTAAGTACCAGAAGAGGAGACCAGGAGAGAAAGAGGTAAGTACCTTGTTTTTCCTGAACCCACAGAGAAACTTTGGGAAAGGACTGTGCAAGACCCAAGCAAAACTGCAAGAAAGATGGATACAGACGGAAGAGGACCTGCAAAGAAAGGGGACCAAGTCCAATTCCATTTGGTGTGTCCGGTTGGAGCAGGATCACTTCCCACCCTTCTGGAGATGCAGAACAAGGTAGACGGTGGAGACCAGGAGTCTGTTATGCAGCACAGGAAGAGTTACAGAAGTGATGCAGTCGATGTCCTACGTCGGAAGAAGAGTTGCAGTCCGTCAGTGGTGCAAAAAAGCCACCAACAAGCCTTGATAAAGGCAAGGGTTGCAGAAGAGGAGTTGCAGAGCTGCTGGGAATCAGGAAGGTCTGAGGGGACTCAACCCAAGTAGGGGAGTCACAGGTGTCCCCCCAGCACTCAGAGTAAGAAGTTGTGGATGCAGCCCCCACAGGCAACTCGCAGGCCCAGGAGTCGCAGTGAGGTCCACTTAGCACGTCTAAAAAGGAGTCCCATGTCGCTGGAGCAGCAGACCACGAGTTGCAGGGAAAAGTGCTGGAGGCCAGGGCTACACGGAGCCTGAGGATCCCTCAGAAGAAGAGCCAACAAGTCTTGGCAGCTGCAAGAGTTGCGGTGCACCAAGGTACTGTCTTGCAAGGAGAGGCTGAGACTCAACACCTCCGAAGTTGGACAGCTGGAAGAGGGGGCCAAGGGGACAACTCAGGACCACCACCCGTGTGCAGGGTCCACGCAGTTGCAAGAGAGAAGACCCACACAGCCGATCGTTGCAGTTGGTGCCTGCCGATGCAGCGGAGTGACTCCTCCACTGCAAGGGATTTTCTTTCTTGCTTCTTTGTGCAGACAGAAGACTTGCTGCCCTCAGAGGATGCACAGCCGGGGAAATGTTGCAGTTGCTGGAAGGAGCCGGAGAAACACTGTTGCAGAGTGCAGTTGTCGCTGGGGTTGCATATTGTAGGTTTCTGTGAAGTTCATTTGCGATCCAATTGGCCAGAAGTTGAAGTAAATGTTGCAGATGAGTCCTGCTAAATTTTTGGACGTCTAATCTGAGTACCCACCCAAGAGGGAGACCATAAATAGGCCTGGAAGGGGATTGGCCACAAACAAGGTGACCACCTACCAGTAGGGGACTGTGACGTCCCCTGCCTGACCTGGCTCTCAGATGCTCCCAGAGGCCTCTGCCCGCCTTGGATTCAAAGATGGCAGAACCAAGTGGCCACATGGAGGAGCTCCGGGCACCACCCCTGGGAGGGTGATGTACAGGGGAGTGGTATATCCCCTTTCCACTGTTGAGTTTCACACCAGAGCAGGGACTGGAGGTCCAGAACCGGTGCAGAATGTGCCCTTCGAAGCATACCAGTGGCTTGGGGAGGCCACCCCTCTCAAGTCATTTAACACCTATTTCCAAAGGGAGAGGGTGTTGCCTCCCTCTATCAAAGGAAATCCTTTGTTCTGCCTTCCTAGGCTTGAGCTGTTCAAGCAGCAGGAGGGCAGAAACCAGTCTGCAGGATGGCAGCAGTGCCGGCTGACCGGGAAAACCTAGCAAACTGGTAGGAGCAAAGCTGGGGGTCCTCTAAGGAGCCCCCAGAGTGCATTGAATCATATAACCAATACTGGCAACAGTATTGGGGTATGATTCCAACATGTTTGATACCAAAGATGCCTAGGTTACCATTATGTAGCTAAATATAGGTAGTGACCTATGTTCTGTACACGGCTAAAATGGCTTCCCAGCACACAGGAAGTCCAGGGAAATGGAGCTGGAATTCATGGGGGCACCTCTGCATGTGCAGGGGTGCCCTCACACAGGTGGTTGCACCCTTCTCTCTGGGCTAGGAGGTCCTACCATAGGGGTGACTTTCAGTGACCTGATGCAGTGACCTGTAGTGAAAGGGTGCATGCACCTTTTCACGCAGGCTGCAATGGCAGGCCTGCAAACCCATTTTGTGTGGGATCTTATTGGTGGCATAATACATGCTGCAACCCTTGGGGGAACCCCTGGGGCCCCATTGCCCTAGGTACCATGTACTAGGGAACTTACATAGGGGCACCAGTATGCCAATTGTGGGGTATAATAATTCAGGGACAACCAAATTTAGAGGGAGAGAGCACAGTAACTGGGTCCTGGTTAGCAGGATCCCAGTGAACAGTCAGAACACACTGACTGCATACACAAAGTGAGGGTAACCATGCCTAAAAGAGCACTTTCCTACATACATTTAGTTGTTCCTCTGCCCAAGGCTGACAAGAACAAGTGCATGGTAATATATCTAGTATTGTCGCCATAAGAATGTGCAGACAGCCAACACTTACACGAATGGTCACAGCAGGCCTGTTTCACAGCACGAAGAAAAAAAAATTCTTAGAAAAACACCATACAGGCTAGACAAGGACAGAGAGGGCTCCACCCAGGATTTCGATCCAAGCTGTATACCATTTCATTGCAGACCTCCCATGTCTCTAAGACAGGATTCTGACTCCCATCTCCTTGGCTGGTTGTAAAGGTAATGGAGGAAGGTGCTCATCTCATGGACTGACTAAGAGGCTGTCGCCGCTTTGCTGTCTCTAGAAGCTAGATGTTGGGTAGGAATCATAAACGCCCATGTATTGGAATATGCTGGTGCTGTTTTTCTTCTCACTAATCGTGACAATCCTAATCTTTTTATGTCCCATTGCCCTAATTGCAGTTCATTTATTTTGTCCTGGATTGCAGTCCTTTCAGTAAATGTATTGAAAACGCTCCTGCATTTCTTTCTTTGCCTTCCTGTGTGCCTGAGACCTTTTGCTAACAAGATAAAGGGGTGCGATTTGTCGACCACGACTTCCCTGAGTGATGGGAGTGTTAGGCTGCCACAAACTACCTTTGCTATCTAGGTTTGGGTGAGATGCTGCTTGTTGGCCAAAAGTTAGGCCGACAATTGCCAACCTGTCTGGGATTGACTCAGTCTCCCACACGCGGTGGTACTGTCGCCTGAATTCAGCAGTCTTGTTCTAATAACAGGAGTCCTATGTCATTCCAGAAATAGGTCAGACTTGGATACATTTCACACATACAGAAGTGTGAATGTATCACAATATAGAGCATATCTGTACCTAGAAATGCCTTTAAATTACCAGGATTGGTTTCATGGCGCCATTCTACGTGTAAATCAACCCATTAGATTAAGTCCCTTTAAGTAATGACACACCAACCTGGTCGATATTGGCCACATATACTCCACATCCCAATGTGCAGGCTATGCAAGTGGCTGATATATGAACACTGTACAGTGAGCTAGTAGCAATTTGTAGACTAATACAATTCGTATTGCAGACTTGGAACAGTGCCCCAGCAAGGGCTGCTTCAGTTATCAACCAATCGGCTGTTACTGGAATAAATCCTCAAACTGTCAATTCAGTAATGGGAAAAGCACCAACCGAGCAAGAGAAGCTGCCTTTCTGGGTGGCACAAAAAACAAACTGGAAGCAGTGTTTCCCTATACGGGACCCTGACATATACATAGAATTCTCACAATATGTTTGCCATTTGGAACGGTTTCCTCAATACAGGATTGTCCACTTGGGGCACAGTCTTTGCCACAGGACATACCACAATGCATGGTACTCCAACACTTTAGTATTTACCGGAAGTGTTAAAACAAATTCTCTCATAGGGGATTTCCATGATACTCCTAAACGTTAAATAGTTCCGCCCACCTGGGGGGACCCTTGTGCACTTTTTTGAGTAACGTCTTAAATGTTCATGTTCGTCTTACTTCAGAAAGGCCTGCATAGTCACTCAGTGTCAATATGCAGCCTAAAGGAAATGCTAGTGTCCAAAATTCTTCGTCCAGTTTTCTTTAAAAAGGACAAAGCTAAGTCACGTGCATTCAAATGTTAGAATGAGTTGAAAATTTTGCAGAAAACATCCTTCAACCTTTTTGTAATGCAAAATGGAGTGCAGGGCAGTGTAGCTCATAGGCTGCCTTTATAAATGAAGAAAAAGGAGACTATGGCTTTAAGAACAGCTAGTCCTCCAGTATCCCATCATGCTTAGAGAATCAGTTAGCTCAGTTCTTTTTTCCAGCTCCTGCCGACAGGACCCTGGAGCATTGAGCTCAACCTTTGTAGGTTTTTTTCTTCAAAACTTGTTTACACTTGACATCTTTTGTCTCTTTCTTGATTTGTCTTTTTCTGACCGAAATTAAGGCTTTTTTCCTCCCAGGAAAAAAAAGTGCCTTCTCTGTTTGACAAATGCCCAAGATGTGGCAGAAAAAAGGCCAAAACAGACTCAGATAATGTTTGTATTATCTGCCTTCCTGCCTCCTGTAACATCTGCAAGTCATTTTCCAGACGTACCCTGCGTGACAAAGAAGATTTGCCTTCAAGGGAGAGCAGAGACGCCAGCAAGAAGCCAGTGGGACATCTAAGCAAGGGAAAGGTCAGTCTTCCACCAGAGCTCTTCCCTCAGCATCCAGTGGACTTTGAAGGTCTGAGAGGTGTTTTTCTGGCAGAAAACGCTTTTGAGCCCGGTCGACATTGAGAGGACGTACGGCGCCGACATGGCTGGACAGTGCGGCAACGTTGTTGCTCGACCTCAAGAATGCCCTACGTTGAGGACTCCAGCTACTTGGCACATGACGTCTGAGTTTATCAACATCGTTGGAATAGTCATTGAGGCGAAGTACAGACGTCACAGTTTGATGTTGAGGTCCTGCTCAGCGTTGACACCAAGCCGTCAGAGAGAAAGATCGATGTCGAAGAGTCTCGACATCAAGAAGAGAAGGATCTATTCTTCATCGGAATTTCACCATTCCAGAGATGTCTCGCCTTCTCTGGTGCTTCTTCCTTCGTCGTCTTCTACTCACACCTTTTCTCCTTCGCCAGCTACGCCACCTCCTCAACCTTCACCTCGAAGTCTGATTCTGCTGCTGCTCTGGTTTTCCCGGCACCCGTACCACCTACGTTGCCTCAAGTGTCTAGCACCGCCCCAGCTCTCAGACCGTGCTCAAGATCTTTGCCATTTTTGTCATCATGGCTATCAGTCCTCTTGCCGTTCAAGGTCAAGACATTCCCACCACAGATTTTGTCAAAGGTCCAGATCATGTGCCTACCGTAATGGAGATTCCTCCTCCTCCAGAGACTGTTCACCCACACTAACAAATTAATCTCAACCTTGCTCCTCACCGGTTGACTATATGAACACATTTCCTGAAGTTTTAGTACGAGGTGCAGTGAAACTGAACATTGTGATGGCTGTCCCAATTCTATCCACTTTGATCATATTCAAGACTCTACTGTAGCGCTTAGCCACCAGACCTTTGCTACCACTAGTGCCTGGTCTTTTGTAACCCGCCGTGGAAGACTTCTTTACTCAGACTAAGTCTGCTCCTTCCAGACTTCTAAAAAAGTATCGTCCTTCAGAACAAGACCCTTTGTTTCTGAACTCTAATCCTCCACCTGATTCGGTGGTATTAGTAGCTGCACGCCACGTCTCCGTCTACTACCTCTCCTCCTGACAAAGAGAGTAAGAAGGTGGATTAGGCAGCATAGTGTAAAGTTTGGCCGCAAGCTCAACAGCCCTGTTGGGAAGATAAGATAGGGCCCTGTTGGACTCCCTACTTTAATTTGCTGACCACCTCCTGAGAGATCTGAGGGGGAATTTTTAAACTGCTACGGTGCCTTGGACGAGGTGATCTCGTCCAAGGCACCGGTTCCCGGGTGCCTTGGACGAGATCACCTTGTCCTGCACCCGGGAACTGGGGGGAGCGCTAGCGCTCCCCCTATGGCCCCCACCCACACACACACACGGTCGTGGATGGAAGGGGAATGCAAAGCATTTCTCTTCCGATCACGTGGAAGAGGCCGGAGAGGCTTCAAAGGGAAGGAAATTAATTTCCTTCCCTTTGAAGTCTCTCTGAGAGTTTCAAAAGCCGGATTGTAAAAATGTTTAAGGCCTTTGGGGGCAGAAACCTCTAGGCACCAGGGATCATTCTTTTTTTTTTTATAGAGGTGGGGAGCGATCCCTTAGGCAAGGGTCGCTCCCCTAGGGGGCAAATTATATTTAGGCCATTTCTGCCTCTGTTGGGGGCAGATTGGCCTATTTTTATGAGGCCAATCTACCCCCAGGGGGGGGACAGAAGCCACTA
Organism: Pleurodeles waltl; assembly: GCF_031143425.1. Lineage (NCBI taxonomy): Eukaryota > Metazoa > Chordata > Amphibia > Caudata > Salamandridae > Pleurodeles > Pleurodeles waltl. Next base: position 1,005,995,124 of record NC_090450.1, on the reverse strand, counting down.
GACACCAGGGATTTTTTTTTTTTCTTCGTGAATTTCACACGGGAGCCACCCCTTAGGCAAGGGTCGTTCCCCTGAGGGGCAAATTTATTTTAGGCCATTTCTGCCTATTTTAATAAGCCCGAAACCACTAGGCACCGGGGATCCATTTTTTTTTTTTTTGCGCCAATGTCACGCAAGGGGCCATTACCCCCCCCCCCCCCCCTTCATAAACCTCTAGACGCCAGGGTAAATGTTTTTTTTTTTTTTTTTTTTTTTTATAGAGATGGGGAGCGACCCATAAGCAATTTTTGTTACTCCAATCTGCCCCCAGAAACCATTAGGCACCAGGGATTGGTGTGTGTGTATGCATGTGTTTTCTTTAGGGAGGCAGCCCCATTGAGGGCAGATGGGCCTATTTTTGGAAGGCCCATCTGCCCCAAAGGGAGGGAGAGGGGGGGGGCAAAGTTGTTCACTAGTGGGCAGATGGGGCAATTACCCCTGATCCACACCCTGGGGGGGGGGTGGGCAGAAAGTCTACTAGATGCCAGGGAATTAAAAAAATATATATATATATTTATTGGGGTGGTGGCTACCAACCAGTTTGGGCCTGGTTATGCCCCCACCTCAACTGAAGGGGCTAATAGTCTTTCAGCTCTCCCCTGCACTTTAAAACATCATATCCCACAGCAAGCAAGAAGGCATTTGATTATTTGGGGTTTTAGTTTTACATTTGGGCCATGAGCACTTGGCTTACTTTCAAAATCGTCCCACTTGGAATGGTGAGGGCTGCACTTTATGGACTTTGGGACGCTGCCATGTAGAAAAATCCACAAGACCTAGACACATCTGAAAACTAAACATCTGGGTGATTCCAGATTGGTGTGTTTCACATGCACCCCGCACCATTTTTGTACCCACAGTCCCCTGAAACCTCCAACTTTGCTGGAAATCACACATTTTTCCCACGTTTTTGTGAGGGAACCTTCCAGAATCTGCAGAAATCCACAAAATTCCTACCACCCAGCATTGTCTCATCTATACCGATAACAAATCTGCTGCACTTGTCAGCCTAAAAATGTTTTTTTGCAAACTACCCTTTTGGACCCCTTGTTCCCCCTCAATATCGAAATTTTTGGCTCTTCCCTTTCACAAGCACTTGGCCCCCCTACACAAATGAGGTATCATTTTTACCGGGAGACTGAGGGGAATTGGGTGGTATGAAATGTGGCCCAGTGCGGTGATCCCACACAGAAATGTGGGAAAAATGTTTTTTTTTTTTTTTTTTTTCAAAATTTGAGGTTTGCTTAGGATTCTGGGTAAGAAAACATTGGGGGATCCACACAAGTCCCATCTCAATGGACTCCCTCGGTGTCTAGTTTTCAGAACCCAATGTCTGGGTTTGGTAGGTTTCCCTAGAAGGCTGCTGAGCCCAGGACCAAAAACGCAGGCGCCCCCCTGCAAAAACAGGTAGTTTTGTATTTGATAATTTTGATGTGTCCACTTTGTGTTTTGAGCCATCTCCTTTCGTGGGCGCTAGGCCTACCCACACAAGTGAGGTACCATTTTTATTGGGAGACTTGGGGGAACGCTGGGTGGAAGGAAATCTGTGGCTCCTCTCTGATTCAAGAACTTTCTGTTACCGAAATGCGAGGAATAAGTTGTTTTTTTTTAGCCAAATTTTGAGGTTTGCAAAGGATTCTGGGTAACAGAACCTGGTCAGAGCCCCACAAATCAACCCATCTTGGATTCCCCTAGGTCTCTAGTTTTAAAAAATGCACAGGTTTGGTAGGTTTCCCTAGGTGCCGGCTGAGCTAGAGGCCAAAATAAACAGGTAGGCACTTTGCAAAAAACACCTCTGTTTTCTGTCAGAAAATGGGATGTGTCCACGTTGTGTTTTGGGGCATTTCCTGTCGTGAGCGCTAGGCCTACCCACACAAGTGAGGTATCATTATTATCGGAAGACTTGGGGGAACATAGAATAGCAAAACAAGTGTTATTGCCCCTTGTCTTTCTCTACATTTTTTCCTTCCAAATATAAGAAAGTGTGTAAAAAAGACATCTATTTGAGAAATGGCCTGTAATTCACATGCTGGTATGGGCACCCCGGAATTCAGAGATGTGCAAATAACCACTGCTCCTCAACACCTTATCTTGTGCCCATTTTGGAAATACAAAGGTTTTCTTGATAGCTATTTTTGACTCTTTATATTTCAGCAAATTAATTGCTGTATACCCGATATAGAATGAAAACCCACTGCAGGGTGCAGCTCATTTATTGGCTCTGGGTACCTAGGGTTCTTGATGAACCTATGAGCCCTATATATCCCCGCAACCAGAAGAGTCCAGCAGACATAACGGTATATTGCTTTAAAAAATCTGACATTGCAGGAAAAAGTTAGAGTAAAACGTAGAGAAAAATTGCTGTTTTTTTTTTTTACCTCAATTTCAATATATTTGTTTTTTCAGTTATTTTTTTCTGTAGGAAACCCTTGTAGGATCTACACAAATTACGCCTTGCTGAATTTAGAATGTTGTCTACTTTTTAGAAATGTTTAGGTTTCTGGGATCGAGCATTGGTTTCACACCCATTTCGGTCACTGACTGGATGGAGGCTGAAAGCACAAAAAATCATACAAATGGGGTATGTCCCAGTAAAATGGCAAAATTGTGTTGAAAAATTGGGTTTTCTGATTCAAGTCTGCCTGTTCCTGAAAGCTGGGAAGCTGGTGATTTTAGCACCGCAAACCCTTTGTTGATGCGATTTTCAGGGAAAAAACCACAAGCCACCTTCTGCAACCCCTTTTTCCCATTTTAAAAAAACCCCCAAAAAACAAATTTTTCACTGTATTTTGGCAAATTTCTTGGCCTCCTTCAGGGGAACCCACAAAGTCTGGGTACCTGTAGAATCCCTAGGATGTTGGAAAAAAAGGACGCACATTTGGCGGGGGTAGCTTATGTGGACAAAAAGTTATGAGGGCCTAAGTGAGAACTATTCCAAATAGGCAAAAAAAGGCCTGACACAGGAGGGGGAAAACGCCTGGCAGCTAAGGGGTTAAGAGATCGTCCAAGAAGGTACTATGGTTTCTAACCAGATCATTTGTGCAGCGGCTGACTCGCCCTTGCTCTTTTAACATACATACTGCCACGGGGTGACGCTAAGAAAACATTCCTGGCTGTGTCTAACATCACTGAAACAAGACGCATGACAGTGCATTCTGAACTTGCTATTTTCAGGCTTCACTGTGTTCAGCTTTCACACCGATGATGAAATGGCAAGGATGAAGGCTGAGGTAGACACATTGTAGGCAGTAGGCCTTGAAAAACCCAAAGAGCAGTGAAGATTCCTCCGACCTTTCCAACGTCGCTCTTCTACTCTGAGGGTTCAAACCCCATCAGTGGCTGCCTGGAAGAGCTCAGCAGCAATTCCAAAGATCTTACCAGCCTCAGCGGAAACAACAAAGAGGACGAATTACATATTAACCGAATCAGGGTTCTCAACAACCTTTGGAGGGGTGGGATGGGGATGGGCTATTGTCTCAGGTTTGCCACAAAGTATGCCACTGAAGTCGACCAGTTCTCATCTCAGCCTTCTAAAGGGGGAAGTTTCCATCCTGCTGGAAAAGCAGTAGAGCCTGTTCCCCCTCAACAAGCAGGGAAAAGCCATTTTCTCAAGGCACTTCCTCGTTCCAAAGAAGGACAAGAAAGAGTTCAGACCCATTCTAGACCTGAAGATTGCCAACAAATGGATCTGAAAGGAAAAGTTCAGGATGCTGGCCTTCCACAAATATACCCCCAAATTCACCAAGGGGACTGGCTTTGGTCAATAAACCTACACAATGCCTACTTTCACATCCCCATCGTAAAAAAGCGTTGAAGTTCCTGAGATTTGTTGTGGGACATGAACACTTCCAATACACCTTCCTACCATTTGGTCTCAAGTCAGCACCCAGAACTTTCTCTTAAGTGTATGGTTGTGGTGGCAGCACATCTTCAAAGGCACAGAATCTTCGTCTACCCATATCTGGACGACTGGCTAATGAAGCATCCACCTGTGCAAAAGCCCAACTACACTTCAAATGGACATGCGATCTCAGCTAGGGCTTAATGTAAACTTTCTCAAGTCCACGAAAGCTCCTGTCAAGAAGTTGAACTACTTAGGAGCTACCATAGACACATGGTCCTTCGGAGGAATGACGCTTATCCATTCTCCAGAAGAGTTGTGCACTCAAAACTACATCGCCCAACAGTGTGCACAGTCTCCTCACTTCTACGGTCTGTGGCCTCCCGCATCTTTCTGACACCCAACGCTTGCCTCCACATGTGACCTCTCATGAGTGCCTGGAGGACCAATGGAATCAACTGTCTGGAAACTGGGAAGACAGAATCTTTCTGTCCACCCACGCAATCAGATCCCGCAGCTGGTGGTGTTCTCCAACCAGTCTCCTATAAGGGCTGCTTTTCGTCCACAGCCTCCATCACAGACCATCATGACAGATGCCTCTCCTCGGATGGGGAGCCCATATGGGTCACCTACAAACACAAAGCCTCTGGTCTCCCAAGGAGACGTCATACCGCATCAATCTCCTCAAGCTCTGGCTGTGCACCTAGCACTCGAGGCATTTCTCCCGTCCTTCAACACTGACACTCTGCTTGTCCAGATGGACAATAGTACCACCATGGACAGAAGCAGGGGTGGGGGGGAACCAAATCCAGAGTCTTGTCTCGAGAGGCCCAGACGATATGGAACAGGTTCCTTGCCAGTAGGTTGAAGTTAGTAGCAACTCACCTCCCAGGTTCTCTGAATGTAGAAGTAAATGCCCTGTGCAGAGTTCTCGAAGAGAACCACAAGTGGGTGTTGAACGAAGACGTCGTTCAATATAGCTTCTATTCGTGCGGCACACCTATCGACCTTTTCGCTGCAGCAAAAAACTGAAAAGGCTGCGACTTCACCACCAGGTTTTACAATCCATAATCGTTGGAGGATGCTCTGTGGATAGACTGACCCAACAAATTTCTGTACGCTGTTCCACCAATTCCCCTGATCCCAGCAGTCCTTCTCAAACTCTCAATGACTTTAGCTAGAATGATCCTCATTGCCCCAGAGTGGCTGAGGCAGTGGTGGTTCCCGGACCTTCTTCACCGGTCGCTCCGACCACATCTCAAGCTGCTATGCAGACCAGACCTCCTAACGAAATTCAGAGGGCAGATGAGACACCCCATTCTCTCCTCCTTGAGTTTGGACACCTAAATCTTCCACAGGATTGTGTAGAAATCCTAAAAGAGGCGAAATGGCCATCCACCCATATGGCATATTCCTTCAAATGGACAAGATTCTGCATCTGTTGTTCCTCCTGAATGATAGACCTTGCATCTTGCCAGCAAGATGTAATTCTTCCATACTTGTGACACCTGGCTAAATCTGGTCTGCAACTCTCTTCAATTAGGGCCCATCTGGCAGCTCTGCATGATGAAAAGGTCCTTCGCAAACCTCTTTATTTAGGATACCAGTAATCAAAGATTTCCTAAAAGGAAGGTCATTCCTCCTGTTTGGCGCCCTTCTCCACCATGGGAGCTTAATCTGGTATTTTCGTGCCTCATGCAAAATCCATTTGAGCCCATACACTTGGCATCTCTCCAACACTTTACTTGGAAGACTGCTTTCCTTGTGGCAATTAAATCAACAAGCAGGGTTAGCGAGATTCAGGCTGTGCTAACGAGATTTACACAGTATTCAACGCCTGCAGTGTAGTGATGCAAACACATGCTAAATCTCTGCCCAGGTTATCTGACTCATGTCAACAAGTTGATTTCCTTGCCAACTTTCTTTCAAAATCCATCTACTCAAGCAGAGCGGGCTCTCCACTCTATAGACGTAAAGGTTTTAAAATTCCACTTAGATAAAACAGATCTATTCAAAAAATCTCCACAATTGTTTAATTATGGTCCGGTTTTCATCCAAACAATCAATCTCTAGATGGTTTGTCTCCTGTATTCGGTTTTGCTACGAACTAGCTAACAAAACCCTAGCTGGCAGACCAAGAGTACATTCTACCAGAAGCATGTCTGCCACGACTTCCTTGAAAAATGTTCCCTTAGCAGACATCAGTAGAGCTGCAACTTCGAGGTCTGTCCACACTAAACATTACTGTCTTGACTGATGCCAGGACAGATGTTCGAGTAGGACCGGCTTCTCTCAGGAACCTCTTTTCTTGATAGCGTATTTCACTATTCTGTCAACTCCGCTGCTGTTTATGGGATGGGCTTGCTAGTCTATCACTTATGACTATACATGGAAATCCCCTACGAGAGAAGGAATAGTTTCTTCCCTGTAACTCCAGTTCTCTTGTAGGGGAATTTCCCTGATAGTCACAAGCAACCTTCCCGCCTCCCGGTGGAGTAGACAAAATATCATCTCAGGTATATCATTACTCTCAGCTAGGACTACCTACAAAAAGAACTGAGGTAACTGCCTCTCTCTAGGCATGATGGGATACTGGAGGACTAGCTGTTCTTCAAGTCGGTCTCCTTTTTCTTCATTTATAAGGGCAGCCTATGAGCTACACTGCCCTGCACTCCATTATTTTGCATTACAAAAATGTTTGTGAAGGATTATTTTCTGCTACATTTTCGACTCATTTATGCATTTGAATACATATGTCTAAGCTTTGTCTTTTTTTAAAGCAAACTGGATAAAGAATTTTGGACACTGTAGCCTTTCCTTTAGGCTGCATATTGACATTTGGAAGAGACTTTGCAGACCTTCCTGAAGTAAGGCGAACATGAACACTTAAGTTATATTGGAAAAAGTGCTCCAGGGTCCCCGCAGGCAGGCGGAACTATTCAACGCTTACAACTATCCTGGAAATACCCTTATGAGAGAACTGGAGTTAAAGGTAAGAAGCTATTCCTTCAGAATGAACAATGGGTATCCCTGGCCCCGGATTTGGGGTTGAAACTAATTTGCAACTTTGACACAGTATCCTCAATAATTTTAAGCAACATGAAAGGGGAGCAGCCGCATTGGCGTGTCGCCAACGTCTCCGGGAGGTTCCTCAATGGGATCTGGAGTGTGTGCTACCAAGTATTATTTGCCAAACTTCATCTCGTATAGTTCTGGATAGTCTGGGGACCAGAGCAACTAAACCACAATTAGTTCTTCAGGCAAGGAAAGTACTAAACAAGCACAAGAGCGCTAAACTCAAGTTTAACCAAAAATAAAGATGGAAGAAGCCAAAGAGGAGGATGTCTGCCACTGGAGACCTCAGACATTTTTTACAACCTTAGAATTAGAGAAACTTTGAAGACATCTTATAGTTAGCAATGTTCTGACAGTCGCCAATGTTGTTCCTTCCGCGACACACTGGATAAACGGAGTGACAGAGGGGAGGGTGGTCAGAACACCCAAGTGACTACGTGAAGCTGAAAAATGACTCCGAATGTTAAGAAGAAAATATCACAAAAAAGGGAGAGTGAACTCCACAGCAAAAGCCCCAGTTGAAAAAGTTGGCAGCAATTTCAGTTAAAAATGCCACTCACATTGAGAACGTTGTAGAATAAAAGGATGTGGTCAGTGACTCTGCCAGACAGTGTAGCAGAGGTCATGATATTGCGCCAGAGTCTTGTAGATCTTCTGGATGTGACACCAACTAACGACTTGAAGTCGAAATCGCGAACAGGCACATCTCCCTACCCAACGGGGTTTATAGATTAAACATTCAGATTGAGGGAGATTGGAGCTCACCATTAAAGTTATCTTCTGGAGACGAGTAACACTAAATTATGATATTTAGTGACAGAAATAGATTGGCCACCAGATTGTCTGTTTACTCCCACAAGATTTCATTTTGCCTCCTTTCTCAGTCCTAGACGTTGCAAAGGAAGCCTACCATGCAGATTGGGCTTTGGCACAGGCTCCTGCCCTGTTTCAGTCATGCAGGTTGGGATAAAGATTCCTCCTATGTAGATCCAGTTAGATCAATTCCACAGATCCAGCCTCAGTACACAATTAAATATGAAGCTAAAGCACAAGAGATTCTCACACAGCTGGAGTACCAGGGAGTGATAGAACCCCGTCTCTCTGCAGTGAACAATCTACTTTCCCCCTATAACAAAACCTGATCATTCATACATAATAGTCTTAGATTTAAAGTCACACACACACACACTTGCAATACAAAATGCACACAGCACAAAACTTACTAAGAATATAGTGTGTAAAAAAAAAAAACTTTGTACATTTCTAATGTTTTTTCTGCCGCAATCTAGTGGATGAGAGCTGGGAATTAAGTGCCTTCAGTGCACTTGGCTGTAAGGCATGTTCGTCGATTAACATAAGGATATAAGAATAGCCCTGGCTATTCTCTGCCCGTGTAACATCAGTATTAGATTACTTTGATCCTGAGGCGTTGTCCTATGGGGATGGCATCTGTCTTAGATAGTGTCCTCAATGCACATTTGGCCAGAGTGGATCGTATAGTTTTAGGATTCGATGCCCAAGGCTAGAAATTCAGGTTTAGGAAAACCAGAATTGCCTTTCTTAGTGTCCTATTTCTAGGATACAAACTATCTGATGAAGGCAAAATCCTAGCTCCAGATGTTCTAGACAAATGTGCACAACTTCAGCTTTCTAACACCATCAAGAAACTGCAGTCATTACAGGGTTTCTTCAGTGTGACAGGACATATATTCATGACTATGTACAACGCATAAAATGTCTTTATGATCTAATCCGTCCATGCTTCTTCAGTAAATATTGGACACTAGAAAACATGCATTCTCAAAGCACTACAAGAAGGCGTGCTTTAAGCACAACACTTATATATATATATATATACACACACACACAGACGCATTAACAAAACAAATTAAATTTTCAGAATAATCCCTGGTGCCATTGGGTTTACCTATGTCACTTTGAGGGTGACACAGTACCCATAGAATACAAATTACATTTGTACTCTAATGCAGAACAACATTGTAAGGAAATGCCTCCTTGGCATGGTTACCCCCTGACTTTTTGCCTTTGCTGATGCTAAGTTATAATTTGAAAGTGTGCTGAGGCCTGCTAATCAGGCCCCAGCACCAGTGTTCTTTCCCTAATCTGTACTTTTGTTTCCACAATTGGCACACCCTGGCATCCAGGTAAGTCCCTTGTAACTGGTACCTCTGGTACCAAGGGCCCTGATGCCAGGGAAGGTCTCTAAGGACTGCAGCATGTCTTATGCCACCCTGGGGACCCCTCACTCAGCACAGACACACTGCTTGCCAGCTTGTGTGTGCGCTAGTGGGGATAAAACGACTAAGTCGACATGGCACTCCCCTCAGGGTGCCATGCCAAACTCACACTGCCTACAGGTATAGATAAGTCACCCATCTAGCAGGCCTTACAGCCCTAAGGCAGGGTGCACTATACCATAGGTGAGGGCATAAGTGCATGAGCACTATGCCCCTACAATGCCTATGCAAAACCTTAGACATTGTAAGTGCAGGGTAGCCATAAGAGTTTATGGTCTGGGAGTCTGTCATGCACGAACTCCACAGCACCATAATGGCTACACTGAAAACTGTGAAGTTTGGTATCAAACTTCTCAGCACAATAAATGCACACTGATGCCAGTGTACATTATATTGTAACATACACCCCATAGGGCACCTTAGAGGTGCCCCCTGAAACCTTAACCGACTAGCCGTGTAGGCTGACTGGTTTTAGCAGCCTGCCACACTCCAGACATGTTGCTAGCCCCATGGGGAGAGTGCCTTTGTCACTCTGTGGCTAGTAACAAAGCCTGTACTGGGTGGAGGTGCTTATCACCTCCCCCTGCAGGAACTGTAACACCTGGCGGTGAGCCTCAAAGGCTCACCCCCTTTGTTACAGCACCCCAGGGCACTCCAGCTAGTAGAGTTGCCCGCCCCCCTCCGGCCACGGCCCCACTTTTGGCGGCAAGGCCGGAGGAGATAATGAGAAAAACAAGGAGTCGTCACTGGCCAGTCAGGACAGCCCCTAAGGTGTCCTGAGCTGAGGTGACTCTGACTTTTAGAAATCCTCCATCTTGCAGATGGAGGATTCCCCCAATAGGGATAGGAATGTGCCCCCCTCCCCTCAGGGAGGAGGCACAAGGAGGGTGTAGCCACCGTCAAGGACAGTAGCCATTGGCTACTGCCCTCCCAGACCTAAACACACCCCTAAATTCTGTATTTAGGGGCTCCCCAGAACCTAGGAACTCAAGATTCCTGCAACCTAAGAAGAAGAGTACTGCTGAACTGAAAACCTGCAGAGAAGACGGAGACACCAACTGCTTTGGCCCCAGCTCTACCGGCCTGTCTACCCACTTCTAAAGACACTGCTCCAGTGATGCGTTCCCAGGGTCCAGCAACCTCTGAAGCCTCAGAGAACTACCCTGCATCTAGAAGGACCAAGAACTCCCGAGGACAGCGGCTCTGTTCACCAAAGACTGCAACTTTGCAACAAAGAAGCAACTTTGAAACAACACACATTTCCCGCCTGAAGCGTGAGACTTTGCACTCTGCACCCGACGCCCCCGGTTCGACTTGTGGAGAACAAACACCACTGGGAGGACTCCCCGGCGACTACGAGACCGTGAGTAGCCAGAGTTGCCCCCCCCCCCCCCCCCCCCCCCCCTGAGCCCCCACAGCGACGCCTGCAGAGGGAATCCCGAGGCTCCCCCTGACCGCGACTGTCTGCTTCAAAGACCCGACACCTGGTAAAGGCACTGCATCCGCAGCCCCCAGGACCTGAAGGATCTGACCTCCAGTGCAGGAGTGACCCCCAGGTGGCCCTCTCCCTTGTCCAGGTGGCGGCTACCCCGAGGAGCGCCCCTTCCCCCCCCCCCCCCCCCTTGCCTGCCTGCATCTCTGAAGAGACCCCTTGGTCTCCCATTGATTTCTATTGAGAACCCGATGCTTGTTTGCACACTGCACCCGGCCGCCCCCGTGCCGCTGAGGGTGTACTTTCTGTGTGGACTTGTCCCCCCCCGGTGCCCTACAAAACCCCCCTGGTCTGCCCTCCGAAGACGCGGGTACTTACCTGCAGGCAGACTGGAACCGGGGCACCCCCTTCTCCATTGAAGCCTATGCATTTTGGGCACCACTTTGACCTCTGCACCTGACCGACCCTGAGCTGCTGGTGTGGTGACTTTGGGGTTGCCCTGAACCCCCAATGGTGGGCTACCTTGGACCCAAACTTGAACCCTGTAGGTGGTTTACTTACCTGCAAAAACTAACAAACACTTACTGCCCCCAGGAACTGTTGAAAATTGCACTGTCTAGTTTTAAAATAGCTATATGTCATTTATGTGAAAACTGTATATGCTATTTTGCTAATCTAAAGTTCCTAAGTGAAGTACCTTTCATTTAAAGCATTACTTGTAAATCTTGAACCTGTGGTTCTTAAAATAAACTAAGAAAATATATTTTTCTATACAAAAACCTATTGGCCTGGAATTGTCTTTGAGTGTGTGTGTTCCTCATTTATTGCCTGTGTGTGTACAACAAATGCTTAACACTACCCTCTGATAAGCCTACTGCTCGACCACACTACCACAAAATAGAGCATTGGAATTATCTCTTTTTGCCACTATCTTACCTCTAAGGGGAACCCTTGGACTCTGTGCATACTATTCCTTACTTTGAAATAGTGCATACAGAGCCAACTTCCTACAAACATTTTGCACTAATAGAAAAAATACTGACTGCTGTGCAGATGGCCGTCACCGAGGTCACTTGCTCAAGGGAAACACATTGCTGTTACCCCGGTTTCAGCCCATGACGCGTTGACCAATGCAAGTGTTCCAAACGTAAAAACATTACATCCACGTTGGATTCAATGGGCAACCTCTCTGGTTGCCACCTATGTCTATTATGTTTTCAATCCCAAGCTGCAGACCCAAGAATCTCTTTAATATGAACTTGAGTAATCCGCACCCTCGAACATCATGCCTCTTGTTCATTACAGAACAATCATTTACACCTATGGCTCAGCGCAACCCACTGTAGATACTAAACAGTAATACTGTCACTTGCGCAGCTCTTAGCAGGATGATGAGGGACCGTACTTTCCACCCTCAACATATCTACACGCAGACCTTAGGGGACTGCACAGCACAACTTGCAGAGCTTAAGACTCTAATCTTGGCACTGGAACATACAGACCCTGGACAGTCTACACTGACTATGATTTTTACTACTGTGTCCAGTCCTACAGTGATCATTTACATTATTGAATTCTGAACAGGTTCAGAGACTCAAAAAGGGAACACCCTAAAACTTGTGAGGAAGCGTAGCAGATCTTAAGCACAGACTTCTAGTTCGTATATCGAGCCATCAATGTGTATGAGTGTCTGTTTTAGGAAACACTTTGGCTGAAAAAGCTGCCATGTCTGCAGTAGCTGTGGATTCTGTTTCTTCAATCACTCGTTCTCGTATGAGACTGAATGATGACACTGGCTGCTGTGAAAGCTTTGGTTGATAGCAGGCCTTTACCAAAAAGTGTACCCTGCTAAATATTCATACCACTTTAGTGCCTCAAAACATTGTATTTGCAACCATATCAGAGGTGGGTGATCGTGTGATCTCCAATCAAAACCAGAGGTGAGATCTCCGTAAAGTAGCACATGAAGGTGTTGCTTCTGGTCATATTGATGTGACAGATACCACCTCCCTTTTACAAAAACAATGGTGGCCTGGTCTGTAGAAACAGACCAAACACTAGGTCCTTTGTTTTGACATCTTCCAACAAATTAAAGGGTCCACCCTCAAATGCCCACAGCAGACATACTTGTTGGTTTCTAATAAGCCACTTCATTATGTGAACTTGGACCATTGCGGTCCCTCACAACCTGATGGTGTGTCCAAGTACATCTTAGTCGCTGTTGATTCATAGTCTAGATTACGGTGGGTATGGCCACAACGTTCGGCTGACTCCTAAACCGGTATTAAAGTTTTGCAAGTCTATATCGGGACATATGCAGTTGAAATATTCCACTCAGACTGTGGTCCTGCTTTTACCTCCAGGGTATTCAGGGACACCATGGCAACAATAGATGTTCTACTCTACTTATCCAGCATTGAATCTTTCATAGATTCACATGCTTGAATCATTTCCCATCATCGAAGTGGGAGTCCCACGGTATCCTAGAAAAGCAGCATGTAAGAATCCTACAGGCTATAATGGCAGCAGCCATCAATTGAATAGGCTACCTATGTCCTTTTTGAAAAAAGAACCAAGCTTGATTCCTTGTCAATCAGGCTCCAGCACCCTCTAGAACACTCCCAAAAGAGGCTTTTACCCTCATTTTCTACTGCATGCCGTGTGAAGGGAGTCTCTCTGAGCTTTGTTCCGTGTTTTCCTGTGAAATCTGTCTCAAACTAAAGACATGTCAGACCATTCTGAAAAAGGCCTTTTTCGCTCTTGTAGATCCTGTGGCAGAAAAAGACTTCATATTGAAGACCCTCATAAGGATTGCCTTTATTAACTATATCCTAAACATCAGGGAAAAGATTGTATGATCTGTCGTATTTTCTCATCCAAGAGGGACAGAGAAGGAATACTGCTTTTGTGGCTGCAGACGAAAACCAGTCCCTCAGTTGAGGATAGTGACAATCCTTCAATACCTCAAAAGTTCCAGATCAGCTGACCAGGGGCACTCTGAGGAGAGCAGGAAGACTGCTAAAACTCACCACAAAGACACTTCAAAGGAGGGATCACATCTACTCTCCACTGGGTCAGCCTCCTCACAGCCATCTACGCCTTACTAGAAGGAAAAGGAGACTCATCGCTATCCTTCTATCTGTGAACCGTCAACGTCGGCACGGCCAAGATGAGTGGGATGATTATTTGGCGTCAACAGTATTGCCACAGCCTCATCTGTCGGATTCTCCACCTGAAGACACCCGGGGCTTCCACAATCTCATGGACAGGCCTGCCACTCGTGACCATTTACCTACATCTGTGTCACAAACTGATTTTCTGCACGATTTCAAAGAGCAAGCCGGATAATCTGTTAGGTTCGTTCCTATAACTGTTTACATATGGAATGAGGGGCTAAAAATTATGAAAAAATCCAGTAACAGTGCTTTCAGTACCACCTTGTCCGGATAAAAAATGTAAAGCTACAGAGGATTCTTCAGGTTGTTTAATAGGCCATTGTAGGAAGTTGGCTCTGTATATGCTATCTCGAAGTAAGAGATAGTATGCACAGAGTCCAAGGGTTCCCCTTAGAGGTAAGATAGTGGCAACATTAGATAATTCTAATGCTCTTTTTTTGTGGTAATGTGGTCGAGCAGTAGGGTTATCAAGGGTAGTGTTAAGCATTTGTTGTACACACACAGGCAGTAAACGAGGAACACACACTCAGACTTACTCCAGACCAATAGTGTTTATATAGAAAAATATATTTTGTTAATTTATTTTTAGAACCACAAGTTCAAGATTTGAAGTAAATACATAAAATGCAAGGTACTACACACAGGTAAGTTAGGAACTTTGAATTAGAGCAACAACATATACAGTTTTTGTTAAAATGGCAAGCAATTTTAAAAGTAGACAGTGCAAAAATCAACAGATCCTGGGGAGGTAAGTATTGGTTAGATTGTGAGGTAAGTAAGACACTTAAGTCTCAGTTCCTGGGCATAGGCAGCCCACCGTTGGGGGTTCAGGGTAACCACAAAATTACCACACCAGAAGCTCAGGGCCGGTCAGGTGCAGAGGTCAAAGAGGTGCCCAAAACACATAGGTGCCTATGGAGAACGGGGGTGCTCCGGTTCCAGTCTTCCAGCAGGTAAGTACCCGCGTCCTCGGGGGGCAAACCAGGGGAGTTTTGTAGAGCACTGGGGGATACACAAGTAGGCACATAAAACACACCCTAAGCGGCACAGGGGCGGCCGGGTGCAGTGTGCAAAACAGGCGTGAGTTTTTGTATTGGTTTCAATGGAGGGACCCGGGGGTCTCTCTAGCGGTGCAGGCAGGGCACAAGGGGGCTTCTTGGACAGACACCACCTGGGCTAGTCAGAGGGTCGCCTGGGGGTCACTCCTGCACCGAAGTTCGGTTCCTTCTGGTCCTGGGGGCTGCGAGTGCAGTGCTTGATCCAGGTGTCGGGTCCCTTTATTACAGGCAGTCACGGTCAGGGGGAGCCCCTGGTTTCTCTCTGCAGGCGTCGCTGTAGGGGTACAGGGGGGTCGTCTCGGGCTACTCACTGGGTTGCAGTCGCCTGGGAGTCCTCCCTGTGGTGTTGGTTCTCTGAATCTCGAGCCGGGGTTATCGGGTGCGGAGTGTGAAGTCTCGCTCTTCTGGCGGGAAGAGTAAAGTCTTTGAAAGTTGTAGAAAAGTTGCAAAAAAGTTGCTGTTTGTTGAGCTGAGCCTCTGCTCACTGGAGTTTCTTGGTCCTGTGGTTCAGGGCAGTCCTCTGAGGCTTCAGAGGTCGCTGGTCCCTGTTGGGTGCGTCGCTGTTGAAGATTTTCGAGACAGGCCGGTAGGGCTGGGGCCAAAGCAGTTGTCGTCTTCCGTCGTCTCTGCAGGCTTGTAGGTTAGCAGTCCTTCTTTATTTCAGGTTGCAGGAATCTGATTTCCTGGGTTCTTGGGTGTCCCTAAATACTATATTTAGGGGTGTGTTTAGGTCAGGAGGGCAGTAGCCAATGGCTACTGTCCTGGATGGTGGCTACACCCTCTTTGTGCCTCCTCCCTGAGGGGAAGGGGGCACATCCCTAATCCTATTGGGGGAATCCTCCAAAACTAAGATGGAGGATTTCTAAAGGCAGGGGTCACCTCAGCTCAGGGCACCTAGGGGTTGTCCTGACTGGTGGGTGACTCCTCCTTGTTTTTCTAATTATCTCCTCCAGTCTTGCCACCAAAAGTGGGGGCAGTGGGCGGAGGGGCGGGCATCTCCACAAGCTGGAATGCCCTGTGGCGCTGTAACAAAAGGGGTGAGCCTTTGTGGCTCACCGCCAGGTGATGCAGGGGAGGCGAGAAGCACCACCACCCAGTACAGGCTTTGTTCATGGCCACTAGTCCTGGTTGTGGCAGACCGGCAGAAACTGGTCAGCCTAGCACTTGAAGTCGGATTGGTACTCAGGGGGCATCTCTAAGATGCCGCCTGGGTGCATTTAACAATAAATTCCACACTGGCATCAGTGTGCATTTATTGTGCTGAGAAGTTTGATACCAAACTTCCCAGATTTCAGTGTAGCCATTATGGAACTGTGGAGTTCGTGTTTGACAAACCCCCAGACCATATACTCTTTATGGCTACCCTGCACCTACAATGTCTAAGGTTTTGCTTAGACACTGTAGGGGCATAGTGCTCATGCACATATGCCCTCACCTGTGGTATAGTGCACCCTGCCTTAGGGCTGTAAGGCCTGCTAGAGGGGGTGACTTACCTATGCCACAGGCAGTGTGAGGTTGGCATGGCACTCTGAGGGGAGTGCCATGTTGACTGTCATTTTCTCCCCACCAGCACACACAAGCTGTGAGGCAGTGTGCATGTGCTGAGTGAGGGGTCCCCTGGGTGACATAAGACCTTAAGACCTTCCCTGGCATCAGGGCCCTTGGTACCAGGGGTACCATTTACAAGGGACTTATCTGGGTGCCAGGGCTGTGCCAATTGTGGAAGCAAAGGTACAGTTTAGGGAAAGAACACTGGTGCTGGGGCCTGGTTAGCAGGGTCCTGGCACACTTTAAATCATAACTTGTTATCAGCAAAAGGCAAAATGTCAGGTGGTAACCATGCCAAGGGGGCATTTCCTTACATCTAACCAAAACCTGACTCAGTGGTTGCCCAAACTGCTCATAGGCGCTCCAAGAATCGGTCCACCCTGATATCAACCTCACCGGAGAAAGAAGAGAGACGTTTAGGTAATATTGTAAAGACATTCTCCCTTACGTCAGCCGTTACTGTCTGGGCAGGTAATACCATAGCGATTTTAGGTCCGTGTGACCGACAAATGTGGTTGAATATGAGCACTTAACTTGAACTCATTCCGGAAGACAAAACTAGAGGCAAAAAAAATAGTGCAGGAAGGTGTAAACACTTTTGCGCCTTAGACAGTGCATGTACAGGTTTTAGACCGATTGCTCGAGCAGCGGTTTTGCACTGCTAGGGATGGTTAAAGTCCACCTCGTTTACACTAGAGGTGCATTCCAGAATTTTAGACATGGCCTTTGACTGAGTTTATTTGGCATGCACATCAGTGATGCTTTACTTGCGATCAATGCGCACACTGACACTGCTAAGTCTCTCGGTTCTCTGCAATACATTCAGTGCCCTTTCGAGGAGTTTGGGGCACATGTTTCACTTCCTACAGAGGTGGTTATTGGAGACAGCAGCCTCTGTTAGAATTCAGGTCTGTGTACCATCAGACCTATTGTCAAACGCCTGTAGCAGCATACAGCAGACAAGGAGGAAGTTATCTACTATGGCCGTAAACATTGATTTCCATGGGGTACCGGCTTCAGTTTCTTCCCTTTAGCGCAGCTAAGTTGGCACAAAAATCTCCCATTACTTACATCAATGGTGGTTGGCCAGGCAGTGCTGCAACATCTGTTCCAGTAACGGTGAGCTCACTTTGCCTCCCTCCATCCTTCTTTTCTACTACGCACATTGCATGGTTTAATCTGTTTCATTTGCATGTCTTTCATTATATTATATATATATATATATATATATATATATATATATATATATATATATATATATACACAGGGAGTGCAGAATTATTAGGCAAGTTGTATTTTTGAGGATTAATTTTATTATTGAACAACAACCATGTTCTCAATGAACCCAAAAAACTCATTAATATCAAAGCTGAATATTTTTGGAAGTAGTTTTTAGTTTGTTTTTAGTTTTAGCTATGTTAGGGGGATATCTGTGTGTGCAGGTGACTATTACTGTGCATAATTATTAGGCAACTTAACAAAAAAAAATATATACCCATTTCAATTATTTATTATTACCAGTGAAACCAATATAACATCTCAACATTCACAAATATACATTTCTGACATTCAAAAACAAAACAAAAACAAATCCGTGACCAATATAGCCACCTTTCTTTGCAAGGACACTCAAAAGCCTGCCATCCATGGATTCTGTCAGTGTTTTGATCTGTTCACCATCAACATTGCGTGCAGCAGCAACCACAGCCTCCCAGACACTGTTCAGAGAGGTGTACTGTTTTCCCTCCTTGTAAATCTCACATTTGATGATGGGCCACAGGTTCTCAATGGGGTTCAGATCAGGTGAACAAGGAGGCCATGTCATTAGATTTCCTTCTTTTATACCCTTTCTTGCCAGCCACGCTGTGGAGTACTTGGACGCGTGTGATGGAGCATTGTCCTGCATGAAAATCATGTTTTTCTTGAAGGATGCAGACTTCTTCCTGTACCACTGCTTGAAGAAGGTGTCTTCCAGGAACTGGCAGTAGGACTGGGAGTTGAGCTTGACTCCATCCTCAACCCGAAAAGGCCCCCCAAGCTCATCTTTGATGATACCAGCCCAAACCAGTACTCCACCTCCACCTTGCTGGCGTCTGAGTCGGACTGGAGCTCTCTGCCCTTTACCAATCCAGCCACGGGCCCATCCATCTGGCCCATCAAGACTCACTCTCATTTCATCAGTCCATAAAACCTTAGAAAAATCAGTCTTGAGATATTTCTTGGCCCAGTCTTGACGTTTCAGCTTGTGTGTCTTGTTCAGTGGTGGTCGTCTTTCAGCCTTTCTTACCTTGGCCATGTCTCTGAGTATTGCACACCTTGTGCTTTTGGGCACTCCAGTGATGTTGCAGCTCTGAAATATGGCCAAACTGGTGGCAAGTGGCATCGTGGCAGCTGCACGCTTGACTTTTTTCAGTTCATGGGCAGTTATTTTGCGCCTTGGTTTTTCCACACGCTTCTTGCGACCCTGTTGACTATTTTGAATGAAACGCTTGATTGTTCGATGATCACGCTTCAGAAGCTTTGCAATTTTAAGAGTGCTGCATCCCTCTGCAAGATATCTCACTATTTTTGACTTTTCTGAGCCTGTCAAGTCCTTCTTTTGACCCATTTTGCCAAAGGAAAGCAAGTTGCCTAATAATTATGCACACCTGATATAGGGTGTTGATGTCATTAGACCACACCCCTTCTCATTACAGAGATGCACATCACCTAATATGCTTAATTGGTAGTAGGCTTTCAATCCTATACAGCTTGGAGTAAGACAACATGCATAAAGAGGATGATGTGGTCAAAATACTCATTTGCCTAATAATTCTGCACTCCCTGTATATATATATATATTCGATGGCATGTGTAGCTGCAGATACACATGCTGTGCATATCCCGCCATCTAGTGTTGGGCTCGGAGTGTTACAAGTTGTTTTTCTTCGAAGAAGTCTTTTCGAGTCACGAGATCGAGGGCTTTCTCCCATTTCGGCTCCGTTGCGCATGGGCGTCGACTCCATCTTAGATTGTTTTCTTTCCGCCATCGGGTTTGGACGTGTTCCTCTTCGCTCCGTGTTTCAATTTGGAATGTTAGCTAAATCTCGGAAAATTTGACGGTATTGTTGATGTTATCGGGTTAGTTAACGCAGATCGACACAGAATCAAGAAGAGCTCCGGTAGCCCTTGGGGGTTCGATTCCCCGGCGGGGCCTGGTCTGTCCGACCGCGTGTGTCTTAAAGGCTAATGGAACGGACCCCATTCCGCTTCTGCCCCGAATGCCACAACAAATATCCTTACACAGATCAACATCTGGTTTGTAATTTGTGTTTGTCCCCCGAACACAAAGAGGATACCTGCGAGGCCTTTCGGGCGTTTCGGTCGAAGAAAACGCTACGGGACCGGAGAGCAGGAAGGCTTCAAATGGCGTCGGCACCGTCAGGGCACTGCGACGTCGAGGAAGAGGAGACTTTCTCCATTGCTGACTCGGACAAGCCCGAAACAGAGCAGGCGACGAAAATTGTGAGTAAACCAGCCCCGACCAAAACTCGCGCCAAAATCATGAAGGCCCAGGGGATGCCACCGCCGGCAGGCCATGGCTTAACCCGTACAATTGGTGACCAACCATCGGCACCGAAAAAGGGCACGCACGTGTCGAAGTCTTCCGACTCCGGTCGAGATCCCGGCACGCAGCATACTCGACACAGAGAAACTGGCTCAGGCCAGACTCGACACCGTGAGACCGGCTCAGAGATATGTCGGCACCGAGATATCGGCACACCGAAACCTAAAAAAGTAGCTTCGGAGCCGAAAAAGACTGTAGAAAAAGTTTCGGTGCCGAAACACCCAGCTTCGGAGCTGAAAACAAGCTCCTACTCCGAAGAACAAGGCCTTTCAGAACAACTACAAGGCCATAGATTTGGACAAGAGCTAGAAGCAGGGGAGCCAGATTATACCCAAAGAAGGCGCCATATTCAAAAGGAAACAGGGAAAATAAGAACTCTCCCTCCTATAAGGATGAAAAGAAAACTTGCTTTCAAAGACAGAGGAACAACCGAAAGCAAAGGTGGCAAAAGAAGTAACTCCACCACTGTTTTCGCCACAACCATCACCGCACCACTCACCGCAACCATCACCAATTGCGACCCCACTTTTGATGCAATCTCCAACGCACACAGGGATGAGCCAGGATGACCCAGATGCATGGGATCTATATGATGCACCAGTATCTGACAATAGTCCAGACTGCTACCCAGCGAGGCCATCTCCACCTGAGGATAGTACTGCCTACACACAAGTGGTGTCCAGAGCAGCGGCTTTTCACAATGTGGCACTGCACGCTGAACCCATTGAGGATGACTTTTTATTTAATACTTTGTCTTCGACACACAGTCAGTACCAAAGTCTCCCGATGTTACCAGGGATGTTGAAACACATTTCAAGAACCCGTCAAAGGCAGAGCCATCACACCTAGGGTGGAGAAAAAGTACAAGCCTCCCCCTACAGACCCTGTATACATCACACAACAACTGACACCTGACTCAGTAGTAGTAGGCGCAGCACGTAAAAGGGCTAGTTCACACACCTCTGGAGATGCACCACCACCCGACAAAAAGTCGAAAGTTTGATGCAGCGGGGAAAAGAGTTGCAGCACAAGCGGCCAATCAATGGCGCATTGCCAATTCCCAGGCTTTATTGTCAAGATATGACAGGGCTCATTTGGATGAAATGCAGCACTTCATAGAACATCTGCCCAAAGAGTTCCAAAAGCGTGCACTACAAGTGGTGGAAGAGGGCCAAAGTATCTCGAACAACCAGATACGATCGGCAATGGATACAGCAGACACAGCCGCAAGAACTGTGAATACAACTGTCACTATTCGGAGACACGCATGGCTACACACCCCCGGATTTAAGCCCGAAATCAAAAAGGCTGTGCTTAATATGCCTTTTAATGGACAGCAGTTGTTTGGGCCGGAGGTGGACACAGCTATAGAGAAGCTAAAGAAGGACACGGATACGGCCAAGGCCATGGGCGCGCTCTACTCCCCACAGAGCAGAGGCACATTTAGGAAGACCCAATTTAGAGGGAGGTTTCGGCGCAAAGCACAGAACCCACAACCTCACAAACCAGACCCACATACCAGAGCCAGTATCAGAGAGTAGGCTTTCGGGGACAATACAGAGGTGGACAGTTCCCTAAAACTAGAGTAAAGTTCCAAAGCCCAAAGACCCCTCAAAATAAACAGTGACTTCAGTGTCACAAATCCCCAACAAAACACCAGTGGGGAGGAGACTCACAGATTTTTACCAATACTGGGAAGAAATAACAGACTTGTGGGTCCTAGCCATTATCCAACATGGGTATTGCATAGAATTCCTACAATTACCACCAAATGTGCCTCCAAGAACACACAACCTGTCCAAACAACACTTGGATCTATTACACCTAGAGGTCCAAGCGTTTTTGCAAAAGGATGCAATAGAACTTGTACCCAACCATCAGAAAGGAACAGGTGTTTATTCCCTGTATTTTATTATACCAAAAAAGGACAAGACTCTGAGACCCATCTTAGATCTCAGAACACTAAATCTTTACATCAAATCAGATCACTTTCACATGGTGACACTTCAAGACGTAATCCCCTTGCTCAAACAACAAGACTACATAACAACATTAGATCTCATGGATGCGTACTTCCATATACCCATGCATCCTTCACACAGGAAATACTTATGGTTTGTAATCCAAGGAGTACCTTACCAATTCAAAGTGTTACCATTCGGGATAACAACAGCACCAAGGGTATTTACAAAATGCCTTGCAGTAGTAGCAGCCCATATCAGAAGACAGCACATTCCCGTATTCCTGTATCTAGACGATTGGTTAATCAAAACCAACACGCAGGAACAGTGTCTTCAACACACAAAATACGTCATAGAAACCCTTCACAAACTAGGGTTCTCACTAAACTACCAAAAATCACACTTACAGCTGTGTCAAATACAACAATACTTAGGAGCAACAATCAACACAAAAAAAGAGATTGCCACTCCTAGTCCACAAAGGGTACAAGCATTCCAAAACGTAATACAAAGCATGCACCCAAACCAAAGTTTGCAGGTAAAATTAGTGATGAAACTACTAGGCATGATGTCCTCATGCATAGCCATTGTCCCAAATGCAAGATTACACATGCAGCCCTTACAACAGTGCCTAGCAACACAATGGTCACAAGCACAGGGTCACCTTCAAGATCTAGGGTTGATAGACCGCCAAACAGACACCTCGCTTCAATGGTGGAATCCTATAAATTTAAACCAAGGGCGGCCTTTCCAAGACCCAGTGCCTCAATACGTGATCACAACAGATGCTTCCATGGTAGGGTGGGGCGCACACCTCAACCAACACAGCATCCAGGGATAATGGAACACTCAGCAGAAACAACTTCATATAAATCAGTTAGAACTACTAGCAGTGTTTCTAGCATTGAAAGCATTTCAACCACTAATAGCCCACAAACACATTCTTGTCAAAACAGACAACCATGACAACAATGTATTACTTAAACAAACAAGGAGGGACACACTCAACACAGTTGTGTCTCTTAGCACAAAAGATTTGGCATTGGGCGATTCACAGTCACATTTGCCTAATAGCGCAATACATACCAGGAATTCAAAACCAGTTAGCCGACAATCTCTCTCGGGATCACCAACAGATCCACGAATGGGAAATTCATCCCCAGATACTACAAACCTACTTCCAAACATGGGGAACACCACAAATAGACCTATTTGCAACAAAAGAGAACGCAAAATGCCAAAACTTCGCATCCAGGTACCCACAACCTTACTCCAAGGGCAATGCGTTATGGATGAGTTGGTCAGGGATAGTGGCTTACGCTTTTCCCCCTCTCCCACTTCTTCCGTATCTCGTAAACAAATTGAGTCAAAACAAACTCAAACTAATACTAATAGCACCAACTTGGGCACGACACCTTGGTACACAACACTACTAGACCTGTCATTAGTGCCTCATATCAAACTGCCAAACAGACCAGATCTGTTAACCCAACACAAACAACAGATCAGACACCCGAATCCAGCATCGCACAATCTAGCAATCTGGCTCCTGAAGTCTTAGAATTCGGACATCTAGACCTTACACAAGAATGTATGGAGGTCACCAAACAGGCTAGAAAACCTACTACAAGACATTGCTACGCAAATGGAAAAGATTTGTTTATTACTGTCATAATAATCAAATTCAACCATTACACGCATCCGCAAAAAACATTGTAAGCTACTTACTACACTTACAAAAGTCTAAATTAGCTTTTTCATCCATTAAAATACATCTCACAGCAATTTCGGCCTATCTGCAAATTACACATTCAACTTCACTATTCAGAATCCCAGTCATAAAAGCATTTATGGAGGGTCTAAAAAGGATTATTCCACCAAGAACACCACCAGTTCCTTCATTGAACCTCAATATTGTATTAACACGACTCATGGGTCCACCATTTGAACCCATGCACTCTTATGAGATACAATACTTAACCTGGAAAGTAGCCTTCCTAATAGCTATCACATCTCTCAGAAGAGTAAGTGAAATACAAGCCTTTACCATACAAGAACCCTTTATACAAATACACAAACATAAAGTAGTTCTACGCACAAATCCCAAATTTTTGCCAAAAGTCAAATCACCGTTCCACTTAAACCAAACAGTAGAACTCCCAGTGTTCTTTCCAGAACCAGACTCTGTAGTTGAAAGAGCATTACACACAGACATAAAAAGAGCTCTAATGTACTACATTGATAGAACCAAACAAATTCGCAAAACAAAACAATTGTTTGTAGCTTTCCCAAAACCTCATGCAGGGAATCCAATATCCAAACAAGGCATTGCCAGATGGATAGTTAAATGTATTCAAACCTGATGTATTAAAGCAAAGAGAGAACTGCCTATTACACCAAAGGCACACTTCACTAGAAAGAAAGGCGCCACCATGGCCTTTCTAGGAAATATACCAATGACAGAAATCTGTAAGGCAGCCACATGGTCTACGCCTCATACATTCACTAAACATTACTGCGTGGATGTGTTAACAACACAACAAGCCACAGTAGGAGAAGCAGTATTAAGAACATTATTTGAAACAACTTCAAGTCCCACAGGCTAAGCCACCGCTTTTGGGGAGATAACTGCTTACTAGTCTATGCACAGCATGTGTATCTGCAGCTACACATGCCATCGAACGGAAAATGTCACTTACCCAGTGTACATCTGTTCGTGGCATGAGACGCTTCAGATTCACATGCGCCCTCCCACCTCCCCGGGAGACTGTAGCCGTTATAAGTTGATAAACATAAAACTTGTACATTTGTAAATATATCACTTTTAGTCACATTATGTACATACATACTCCATTGCATGGGCACTATTACTATAGACACTACTCCTACCTCACCCTCTGCGGGGAAAACAATCTAAGATGGAGTCGACGCCCATGCCCAATGGAGCCGAAATGGGAGGAGTCCCTAGATCTCGTGACTCGAAAAGACTTCTTCGAAGAACAACAACTTGTAACACTCCGAGCCCAACACTAGATGGTAGGATATGCACAGTATGTGAATCTGCAGCGTCTCATGCCACGAACAGATGTACACTGGGTAAGTGACATTTTCCATATATCTACAGATGTTATATAATTAGAACATAATCCTTTCATGTTAGTAAGGACAGCACAGTATTCTCTCATTAATTTGAATGATGTAGAGTTAATGCAGTGTGCTCGGAATACTTCTTTTTAGTCTGATTCAAGCATGTAAATCTATGAAAGTTCCAATACTGGAGTAAGAAAATAAGCTACTTGCCTGTAACTATCGTAGATTCACATGCAACCCATCCGCCTCCCGGGGGAAGCTCACTTTCAATATCTTTGTTCAACCTCTAACATGCGCACTAGAGCTTAGAAAATCTGAGGTGCTGGAGCTTCTATCAGGTGGGTTCTAGAGGGTTGGGCACTCTGATTGGCTGAGGCTCAAGTTTGGTCCTTTTTTTGCATAAGGACTTTGATAGATTACTAATATGTAGAGTTTTAATGTTATGGCTATTATGTCTTTGTGGACATTGTCTTTTCTAACGTACCTGGGACTCCTATCTCGATGACTGGGAATGATTCATGCATGTGAATCTATGAAAGATTCCAATACTGGAGTACTAAAGTAACTGGTAAGTGACTTATTTTCTTAACCTTTGTCCCGGCTTCAAGGGTTGTACAATTGGCCAACCTTCTCTTCTTTGCAAACCATTGACAAAATACTGAAGTATTCTGAAAAGCCAGACTGTAAAGTGGAGTCTGGTGAGGAATCTCTGACTAAAATCTATAGTTGGTAATTTAGAAGGGGTCAATTATAGAAAGATTTCCTAGGGTGAAGATAGCACCAGATGGGTTGCCTGTTTGTAAATCCTCATTAATGTCTGCATTTGGTGAACAGTTTTCCAAGAACAATACCTTATCGACGTGTAAAAACATAACTGTGCAGTCCACGATGATTCATTTAACTGCAATGTGTCAGTGACATAGGCCACCCTTAATAGTCGACAAAGCACCTGTAGATGACACTGTGTAGGAGGCTGGCCTGGCTTATAGTGGGTAACTGATAGTACTTAGAGCTTGTGCCAGGTCCAGTTATCCCTTATTAGTAGATTAGTAGTGTACTAACAGCTTAGGTTGATAGAGGTAGCTATAGAAGAGCAGCTTAGGCTGAACTAGGAGACATGCAAAGCTCCTACTATACAACTTACATCATATAGCACTATATCATAACAATCATAATACTCAGGGTTACTAAAAATAAAGGTACAATGTGCCAAAACTATCTGAGGAATATACTCCCTTAGGAAGTAAGTAAAATACACAAAATATACACACAAACCAAAATCAGGTAAGTAAACAGAAACGTAGTGCAAACACTGTAGAACACAATAGGATGCAATAGGCCAAGGGACAGCACAAACCATATACTAAGAAAGTGGAATGTGAACCACTTAGGGACCCCAGGCCTAATGTAGTGTGTAGAGGGTCACTGGGAGTGTAAGAAAACACTAAGGGTGTCCAAGATACCCCACCCCAAGACCCTGAAAGTAGGAGTAAATTGACCCTACTTCCCCAGAAACACACTAAAGTCGTGATAGGAGATTCTGCAAAGACCACAACTGACTGCAAAGCACTGAGGACGGATTCCTGGAACTGTAAAGGAAGGGGACCAAGTCCAAGAGTCACAAAAGTGTCCGGGGGGGGGGGAAGAGCCCACTAAACCCTGGATGAAGGTTCAAAACGGCTGCCTCCGGTTGGAAGAAGCTGAAGATTCTGCAACAACGGAAGATGCCAGGAACTTCTCCATTGCACAGAGGATGTCCCATGGTGTGCTGGAGGAAGCAGAGTTGTTTCTATGCAGAAATACCACAAACAAGCCTTGCTAGCTGAAAAGGTCGTGGTTGAAGAAAAAGGGTGCTGCCCGGGCCCAGGAAGGACCAGGAGGTCGCCACTTGGACGAGGAAAGAGAGGGGGCGCTCAGCAACACAGAGAACCCACGCAGAAGCAGGCAGCACCCGCACAAGTACTTGAACACGGGTTCAAGACGACTGAGCACAGCGGTCGTCTAAACACTAGAAAAGAGGGTCCCACGAAGCCGGTGGTCAACTCAGCGAGTTGAGCAATGCAGGACGGAGTGCTGGGGACCTGAGCTGTGCTGTGCACGAAGGATTCCTTGCAAAAGTGCACAGAAGTCCTAGCAACTGCAGTTCTCACAGTACACAGGATTACTGTCTGGCGTGGGGAGGCAAGGACTTACCTCCACCAAATTTGGACAGATGGACCACTGGAATGTCGGGGTCACTTGGATCCAGCTCCTGTGTTCCAGGGACCACGCTCGTCACAATGAGAGGGGATCCAGAGGACCAGTGAAGCAGAAGTTTGGTGCCTGCGTTAGCAGGGAGAAGATTCCGTCGACCCACGGGAGATTTCTTCCTGGCTTCCAGTGCAGGGTGAAGGCAGACAGCCCGCAGAGCATGGACCACCAGGAAACAGTCGAGAAAGCCAGCAGGATTAGGCGCTACAATGTAGCTGGTAGTCTTCTTGTTACTTTGTTGCAGTTTTGCAGGCGTCCTGGAGCAGTCACCGGTCGATCCTTGGCTGAAGTAAGAGAGGGAGATGCAGAGGAACTTTGGTGAGCTCTTGCATTCGTTATCTGAAGAGAAACCCACAGGAGAGACCCTAAATAGCCCTCAGAGGAGGATTGGCTACCTAGTCAGGTAAGCACACATCAGGAGTGGTCTCTGACGTCACCTGCTGGCACTGACCACTCAGAGGTCTCCATTGTAACCTCACACCTCTGCATTCAAGATGGCAGAGGTCTGGGACACACTGGAGGAGCTCAGGGCATCACCCCTGGGGTGGTGATGGACAGGAGTGGTCACTCCCCTTTCCTTTGTCCAGTTTCGCGCCAGAGCAGGGTCTGGGGGATCCCTGAACCAGTGTAGACTGGCTTATGCAAGGAGGGCACCATCTGTGCCCTTCAAAGCATTTCCAGAGGCTGGGGGAGGCTACTCGTCTCAGGCCTTTAAAACCGATTTCCAAAGGGAGAGGGTGTAACACCCTCTCTGAGGAAATCCTTTGTTCTGCCTTCCTGGGACTGGGATGCCTAGACCTCAGGAGGGCAGAAGCCTGTCTATGGGTTCACAGCAGCCGGAGCTAGTTTGGCAGTACCGGGGTCCATGCTGGAGCCCCGGGGATGCATGGGATTGGCAACCCAATGCCAGATTTGGCATGGGGGGGGGGGGGGGGACAATTCCATGACCTTAGACTTGTTACATGGGCATATTCGGAGTTACCATTGTGAAGCTACACATAGTTATTGACCTATATGTAGTGCACCCGTGTAATTTTGTCCCCGCACTCACAAAGTTCGGGGACATTGCCCTGAACTATGTGGGGGCACCTTGGCTAGTGCCAGGGTGCCCTCACACTTAGTAACTATGCACCTAACCTTCACTAAGCGAGGGTTAGACATATAGGTGAAATATAAGTTACTTACGTGCAGTGTAAAATGGCTGTGAAATAACGTGACCGTTATTTCACTCAGGGTGCAGTGGCAGTCCTGTGTAAGAGTTGTCTGAGCTCCCTATGGGTGGCAAAAGAAATGCTGCAGCCCATAGGGATCTCCTGGAACCCCAATACCCTGGGTGCCCAGGTACCATATACTAGGGAATTATAAGGGTGTTCCAGTGTGCAATCAGAACTGGTAAAAATGGTCACTAGCCTGCAGTGACAATTTTAAAGGTGCAGAGACCATAAGCACTGAGGTTCTGGTTAGCAGAGCCTCAGTGACAATTAGGCACTACACAGGGAACACACATTCAGGCCACAACTATGAGCACTGGGGTCCTGGCTAGCAGCATCCCAGTGAGACAGGAATAAACAACTGACATACAAGTAAAATGGGTATAACATGCCAGGCAAGATGGTACTTTCCTACACACTGTTGATGCACTTGTGGACTGAAATGACTCCAAGACTGATGACGACAAAGTTGAAAACATTGACTACGTAGTTGACGAACCATTCAACAATGGTGATTCCATTACTGTATACTACGCCAGTAAAACTAGTCGACAACATCAATTTCTCCACAGCAACAGCAAAGTGTACAGAACCCTTACCTGTACAACTATAGGCACTAGCTTTGCACACCGTTTTCTCCCTGGTACCATTTATGCCCTTGAGAAAATTAATGGAAGATGGGGATGGCCCTTATATTCATATTGTTAGTAAATAAGGGTAACACAACACTGATCAGTAGGCTGTAAGACCATATTATTTAAAGATAGGTTATGTGAATTTAGTCAATGAATATGAGCAGCTCACGTTGGTTTTCAAAACCCAAGAGCTGAGTTCTCGAAGACTATCCAGTTATCAGTAATGTAGTCATATTTGGGAAGAACCCGAGCCACAGATGGTTCAGATTCCTTTGGCTATGTTCAGTTTCTGTGAAGAGATGGTCAAAAGCCGTCCATAGAAAAACTGGATTGGGCTTGGAAGGTACCTTTGCCCATTTTATTGTCCTTGAACACTGATTGTGAGGTGTCCTCTGCGGAAGATTAGTGATCAGGGCCTTCAGGTGCATTAGATGTACCATATGTCAGACGCAGGAAACTTTACTTGTTCTCACAGATTTGATAATGAATCTCCTAGTTTTAATCCAATGACTCCATCATGGGACTCTGATTGAAATACTGTGAATGTGGAGGATGCAAGGCACAAACCCAAGCCCAGAGATACTCCAGCTGACGATATTGGGAGATTTCACATTCTTGATCAGAAAGCATCTCAATGCTTTAGACTACCAACCACAAACAGTGAAAAAAATCCTGCTTCCTTGTTGATGGCAAAGAAAAATAGCAGTGTGGTACCAGATATATCCCATGGTTAAAATGCCTTTGGGAGGGTAACCTAGTTATTTTGCAAAACCTTGCAATGGCCACAATGACTCGAAGATCAAAAAAAAAAATGAGGCCACTAATACAGCACCACCTTATATATTACCTAAATGAACACGACTCAGTGGTTTTGGTCCGTTACCACGAAGATTATGCAACCCTGCACCCAAGGACAAAGGAGTATGCAAATGTGATTGGGTAAGGGATGAGAAAGGTGAACATTCTAGCTACAAATGCAGTAAGGATTACTAATGTACCTGCCAGTGTGGCAGTTTTTGACAGGCAGTTGAGCATGTTTTCTCCATCAATAGAAATATTGCTTCAAGAGGACAGAGCCAAAGCAAAATGCATTGTAAAATATGTGGAAGCAGGCTTTGGCTTCCCTGATTGATTGATTCCATGTTTTCTTGTCACCAAAAGGCAATGCAACCAGTATACGAAAGTATGGTTGGTTAAAGAACACTACTTTTAGAGCAAAAGTCCATTTTATGGTAATGGACATGCCTTTAGATGGGATGAACTTCTTAGGAAAGGTGTTTTACTCTTGGCATTCTATTATAGCAGCTACTGTAACCACTAAATCATTAGGTGTCTTGCTGAACAGAACAAAAACTGTATGCATAAAGTTGACGGATCATACAGCCAGGGATCATTTTTCTTATTTCTTAGAGGTGACACGAGCAGATTGGCAATATTAAAGGCAACAAAGACCTTAAAGAATGCAAAATAACTCTAGCAACATCAGCATGGCACAGGAGACCAAGGTGGAAGCAGTTATCGAAGTATAATTCAAAGGGTTGAAAAACATGAGTTGCTGGTCCAGGTATTCTCCCTAGTGCAGTTGTCGGGGATAGCATTTCAATGTTCAAACAAAGCTGGCAACATGTAACATCGGACAGATGTTTATTAGACATAGTGCATCGTGATCACACTCTAGAGTAGCCCACAACACTGGGAAACGCCCCCGTTGACCACGCATGCAATCTTGGCATCATCCTAGACACCTCTCTATCCATAACCTGCCAAGTCAATGCTGTCTCACCATGCTTCCACACCCGCCGACTCCTTCGAAAGATTTTCAAGTGGATTCCCCCGACATGAGGAAGAGTCACCCACGCCCTAGCAAAGTGGACTAAACCAACACGCTCTATGCTGGCATCACCAAGAAAGTACAAACAAGACTACAAAGAATGCAGTAGCCAGACTCATCCTGGACATCCCCTGGCACAGCCACATCTCCTCACCTTGGAGACCTACACTGGCTCCCAGTCAACAAGCGCATCACATACAAATTCCAGATCCACACCTGCAAGGCACTACACAACATAGGACCGTCATACCTCAACCTCCCCCTCTACGTACCCAACAGACAAGATGTTTACGTCTGGAAAAGCACAGCAGGAGGAAGATCCTTCTACCTCTTAGCCCGGGATGGAAGGTGCTACCTCTCAAACTCTGGCAGACCTCTTAACTGAAGGAGTTCAATAAGGACCTCAAGACTTTGCTATTTGATTAAGTAGTATGCCCGCAAACAGTGCCTTGAGACCCTTTGGGTGATTAGCCGCAGTTTAGAAATCATGGATAGATAAGTTTGTGGGGAAACAACCAGTTTCCTCTTACTTTTGGGAGTCAAACTTTGAAACAGAACAATACAGGGAGTACCAGCTGGAGAAAGGTCTCAAGATTTTACTAAATTCTTGCAATTTTGCAAAAAATCTGCACATTAGTGGACATTCCTAGACATTTGAAATCTTGACAAGTACATGAAGACTCCATTTTCACATGATTACTCTTCAAGAAATTTTGCCATTCTTGTTAGAGAGATTACTTGGCATCCATATCTCATTGCTTATTTCAATATCCCAATATACATGAAGCAAAGGAGATTAATCGGATTTTTGGTGGCAGGTTGTCACTTCAATTCAGGGCCTCACCCTTTGGGTTAAAACCAGCAACAAGAATCTTCATCAAGTCCTTAGCACCAGTTGCCACTTTCATAAGATGAGAAGCTGGTACTGTGTATCCGTACCTGGACAACTGTCTCATTCAAGCAAGCACTTCCGACCAGGCATTGCATCCTACCAACCTTACAAAGAAAACACTAATGATTTGGGGATTAGCAATCACCAAAAACCTTACTTAACACCAAACCAGAATCTCATGTTTAAGAGCAAAGGTCGTCACAGGTAGGGTATACTATCGCAAGAAAGAGGTAAGAAACCTAATTTGGCAGGCTGTGCCTTTACATACCAGAACCATTGTCAGAACCCTGAAGTGGATTTAAGGACAGTGCCTTCATGCATTCTTCTGTTTTCTCATTGTTTAACCGCACATCAGGATTATTGAGGAGCAGCTGAGTACCCAATGGCATCAAATATCATGAGATTGGGGCAATCTTGTACACATGACCTCTCCTATGAAAAAGTTGCTCAGGTGGTTGTCGGTGAGAGAACTTTTTCGGAGGCCAGTTGTTTAACTCAAAGCTTCAGCTGATTTAACCGACAGATGAATACCTCACGGGATGGGGTGCTCGTCTCAAGGATTGGAGGCAAATGCACTATGATTGACACAACTGCAGTATATCTGACTGATTCATTTGGCGTGGTCTGCACTGCCTGTGACTTGTGCAGTGACTGTAGAGGTGTCACCCCTGTAAGCCGATATCAGTTATTTTCTTTCTGGGCCAGTCAGCTCAAAACTATAGAGCTACCTGCCCCCCTCCCCATCAATTTTTGAATTATCTTTTATTTGACTTTTTGTGAAGGATATTTTTGAGAACGTACTTTTCCTGGTGTGCTAGGGATGTCTCCTTAGAAACCTGCAGGCTTCAAGGCATGTGGTGCCTGTCACAGGCAGATGTCTGTGACAGACCCACATTTGATTTGTTTGTGGTGATTGGATTGGGACCCTGACTCCCAAGAACTGCTAGGACTGCTGAGCCATGAGCCCAAAGGGGACCTTCCCCAAAGCTCCTTGTCGCTCAACAGTCCTGCAAAATTGAAGATCTTGTTAGCATGAAAGGTTCCGGGTGTGCTTGTGGAGCCGTGCTTGGTGCCCCAGTCCTAGTCTGTCATCGGGTAGGTCCCAAACACATAAGTTAAAGCATTCCTCTGCTTTTCCGTGATGGTCTATAGGTGTCACCTGCCCCAGATTCCATCGCCTACTGGTACCTTGCCTTCACAGTTGGAACCAGGGCTTTTTCATTTGGTTAGCCTGGAGAGGGAGGTGATTAGGAAATATCTTAGGACCCCTAATGGGATACCATCACCTTGAGGAACTGGTGGACAAATGGTGTGTGGAGCCAGCAGATGTCGGTGGTTTGGACATCTTACCAGACATTACCTTGGCCTCTCTTCCCACTGTGGCTACAGAGGAGGGAACTTATTTTTCTGTGAGGATGCAGAGGGCGGCTGAGGTCCTAGAACTTCAGTTATCCTCAGTTACATTAAAGCAAAACATTGTGACGGAGGTGCTTCAGCTGGGACTTGCCTACCTGAACCCTTGCTCCCATTCAGTAAAGCCACTACAGATGTCCTTGGGCCAAATCCAAGCCCTGAACAGGGACTCCAGTGTATAGCACAAGTCCCCATCTCCATCATCCCACGAATCAGGGGACCTTGGTTTCTTCACCCAGCACCTCATCTGGGGAATTTGGTAGTTCAAATCTCCTCCTCCATTGTTGAACACACCAAGGTTCCTTCCCCTCCACCGGAGGGGGAAACCAAAAGGCTGGATACTTTTGACAAGAGGATGTCATCTTCTGTCAGCCTAGCGCTGCATTCAGTGAACACCGCATGCCTTGCCAGTATCCCCACAATGTGGGACTTGGTTTTGCAAATACTGCCCTTGGTCGTGGAGGAGTCCCAAGCCTTAGTCACAGAAGCAGTTGCTGATGTGCTAGATGCATCTAAGTTTACCATCTTGTGTACATGGGACACGGCCGACTTTCTACACAGAGATATTAGGTTATCCAAAACTCCGACTCCACTCAGAGCTGTGGCCAGGTCTTTGGGCCTATCCATGGGCTCCTGCAAACCACAGCCTTCCTTTTGTCCCTTCTGTGGCTATGGGAGGGACTAACAGCCGTGTTCCTTTACCTTCATCCACCAAGGCGATGTGGCTTCCCAGCCTTTTGTGGCCCATTTTCCAGAGACCACGTGGGTCGGCCAGCCAGAGTTCAGACCAGTCCATCACCCCCTGCTGCCCAGCCTGAAAACCTGTTTAATTTCCCCTTATACCGGCATGGGCACACAGTTGGGGCCCAGGATCCACCATAACCTGTCCCACTGGCACTCCATAAATTATTATAAATCGTCTGAAAAAACTACGTCCCCTTGCTGGACTCCCCGCACCTTCTAAACTTATTGCAGGTCCTTTGTGTAGGAAGCTGGGTTCTGGTTGCAGTACCTCTGACCCTTTCTCAATTTTTGCCTGAGTTTTTGTTGCAACTTTGAAATGCACTGTGTTCCTGCTATCCAGGTCCCAAGTGCCAGTGTCCCTTCCCCAAAACAAGACATCTGGTCACTTGATCATCAAGTTACCAGGCCCTTTAGCACCTCTCTAAGTCCATAGTAAATGGTACCTCCTGGTATCTAGAGCATTGGCACTGACGAGAGGGGTCCTGAGAGTTGCAGCAACACTTGTGCCACGCTAAGGGACCCAGGACCAAACTCCTGCAGACTGCCATTGCAGGCTGTGTTACAAGGTACTCCCTAAAAGTTAAACACAACATGGTCCCCTAAACACTACATGTAATTAAGTCACCCCTACAGCGCTCCTTACGTTTTTGTCCGTTCTTAGACATAGTGGACAGGGAAGCAATTTTAAATACACATCCTGGAAAATACGAGTTCCCCAGTTACATGATGGCTTTAGTGAAACTAGGAATGTTTGGTATCGAACATCTTGTATTACTAAACCCTCACTGATTCCATTGATGGATTTATTAGTAAATTCACCCAGAGGGCACCTTAGAGGTGCACCCTGAAAACCTACCAAATACTGGTGAGCCCACTGACTAGTTCTGGCCAGTCTACCACCAACAAATGCGACTCTGACCTCCAAGGTTGAGAGCCTCCGCACTCTGGAGTTCAGAAACAAAGCCTTCTCTGTTAAGGATATTAATGCACCCTTCCCAGCAGGATGAACTGCAAATCTGCATTCCAAGGCAGGGAGCGTTAAAGAAGTCCAATGCCCTTGGTATGCAGTGTAGGAAAGTGTCTTCTTTTTGGCATAGTTACCCCCTATTTTTGTCTACTGTCAATGTTTTGACTGTTTTCATTGGGATCTTGCTAACTAGGACCCCAGTGAGTGTGCTCTCCCTCTAAATTTGGTTTCCTAGGACTTTACACACACCACAGTTGCCATACTGGTGCACTAATATAAGTCCTTAGTATATTGTACTTGGGTACCCCAGGGCATTGTTAAACCAAGGGATTCCCATGGACTGCAGCATGTATTTTCCACCTTGTGAGCCCATGCAAACTGTCTGCAGGCCTACCATTGCAGCCTGTGTGAAATGGTGCATCTATCTTTTGCTTCAGATAGAAGTCTAGCCTTCTATCACGGTCACTGCACTTGGACACTAAGGGGCTGATTATGAACACAGTGGTCAAGACCGCCACATAATGAACACAGGGAGGACAGCTACAGGCGGCCCTCCGCTACTGCCGACAGGCAGCCTTACAATGGCAAAATTCTTCATCCGACAGGGCAACGCTGCCCTCCGGATAAAGAACCTGTGTTCCGCCAGGCATTTCCTGGCGGTTTCACCCACTAGGAAAAGGCTGGAGGAAGTGATGCATTAAAATGGGATGCGCATTGTTTAAGAAGCAATCCCCATAGGGTTTACATGCTCACTCCACCAGAACAGCAGCCTCAACCACTGTTAGCATGCAGAGTTCCAGTCCCGGATATCTGCCAGGCAGAAGCATGGGTGTCCTTGCACACGTTCACCAAACATTACTGCCTGGACGGTCCGGGGAAGGTTACTTTGCTCTTTCGGTCCTGCAGGACTGATCTTGGTTTGCAGACCCGCCTCTGGGGATGCTATTAACTGGGTATCTCCTGTAAGGTAAGGAATATGCAACTAGAAGTCTCTATCAGATGAGGAAGTTACTTACCTTCGGTAACTAATTATCTGGTAGAGAAGTATTCTAGTTGCAGATCCCTTTCCGACCCAACCATCCTCCCCGCTCTGCAAACTGATTTCTAGGAACAGGGACTCCCTTTCAGGGCTCTAGTTCTGACGCACCAGGGGCAGTGTTCTTCATTGCTCCTCACCTCTGCTGTTGAAAGTTATGAGAAACTGACATCAGCGCGTCAGGGTAGCGTCTATTTGGGACCGCTGACGACATATCTGTCAAATCTGACGCCGACGACAGAGTTCTCGGAGGCCACCTAACGGCATACAGGGTACCCCTCGAGAAAAATCTCTGGATCCAGTGAGAGATGCCTGGGGAAAATTCTAAGGTAAATCTGCAACTAGAATAACTCCACTAGATAATTAGATTTCAAATGTAAGTACTTGTTCATTTGTTTTGATCTTAAAGGTTTTTATATCTGCCTTCACAGTTTGATGTATTTTCTCTACTTTAGTGTAGAGAATTATATAGTCATGTTCTTTGAATATTATTCTTTAGTTTTTCTGGCTTTTGTCAGGTTATCATGGAGTCTTCATGGAGAGGTATCTGTTTGTAGATTCTGTTCACTCCCTTGTATAGAATAATGAATATTATTGACACTTTAGGAGTTACTCTGCACTTTTGAGTTCAAGACTACCTCCTTTTCAGGAGGGGTTTTACCCTCTCCAGAGGTACTTTTTCTTCTCTGAGGATATTTATATCAGTTGTGAATTTAGGTCTTAATGCCTCATCTAGTTAAAACTGTTTTAATCGTGACCTGACCCTACTTGTTGTAGGTTGGGTTCACAATTTGAGAGTTGTCATAAGATGGAGTGTACAAAATCGGAGGGGTTATTTTTAATGAATCTCTTTCTATTTTGTTTCATGGTCAACTTTTCTAGTTAATCTGTAGATTAGTCTTATTCATTACAAGAGTCACATTCACCTTGGTTTCTGCCACTCTACAAAGGTTCCATTTTTTAATAAAATATATTTTTATATATATATATTTCATCAGTTAACATATGGACATTTATTATATTCCTATGTCAGTAGTTGGGTATATTGAGAAAAGTATGAAGATGTTTTATCTTTAGCTACTTTTCCTGGGGAAAACTGTATTTATATGCCAAATGGTTGCTATTGTCTTCAACTTTTTAAAGAATACAATTGTATGTTTTCTCTGCAATAGAAAATGCATTCTATGTGTATCATACAGTGTAGGTCTGGTTAAGGATATACCTTTGCAGGGTAAGAAGTATTGTGCAGTAGCATGCTATGCTGCTCTGTTCCAACAGGGTAGAACATGCAGATTCGATCTACATAGGAATAGATTTATGTTCACTAACTCAATATTCATTGTTAGTTCACCTCGAAGAACGATTGGTTATATTAACATGGATTTTCTTTATTCCATGTTTTGGAATGTTTGTGATTCCTTGCAACGTGGTTCCTCCTACAAGTCATGTGTGGTGAAATTTGTTATGGCTCACTTACATTTTTATGAATGCCTGGTCTTTTTCAATTGTTTTAGATCGGTTTTGTTTTAGGGACAGATTTTTAATGGTCAGTCATGGGTGATGCTATCTCCATCCTCATAACATTTCATTACTTTTTCTTACTGTGGTCCTTTCCGCAGTTCTTTTAGTAAAGAATGTGTTTCCTCATAGGTATTCTGAATGCACTGTCTTATTTCTATTGTAGTAAACCTGTTTTCTTCTAGTTAGAGACTCTTCATATTTTCGGGTTGCCTATGACACATCTGACATTCTAACAAGGATGAGCTTATCATGTTTTTCATGTTGTATAGTTTTATTTACCTCTGTTTCCTTCCACAGGTTTTGATGTAGAGGATATTATTGCTCACCTTAATTATGATTGTTCTTTTTCTCTTGCTCTCTGATAGTCAGATTTGTTTTGAAGGTCAAAGTTCACAGATCCTCCTCCGAATTACCATGACTTTTGGTATCTGATTCTAAAGTAAGGAATCTGTGGCTTGATTTCTATCAGATGAACAAGTTCCTTAACTTCGGTAACACAATATGGTAAAGACAGGATCTAGCCACAGATTCCTTA
This sequence comes from Pleurodeles waltl, assembly GCF_031143425.1. Taxonomy (NCBI): domain Eukaryota; kingdom Metazoa; phylum Chordata; class Amphibia; order Caudata; family Salamandridae; genus Pleurodeles; species Pleurodeles waltl. Next base: position 1,005,957,004 of record NC_090450.1, on the reverse strand, counting down.
TAACCCTTGCCCATCCTTCCCTTCCCGCTCAGCGAATGAGTCCTCTTTGGCCTCAAATTTCATTCTGGAAATCTAGAACTTGAATTAAAAATTCAGTGATTACTTTACACAGGGGAGTGCTTTGTGCTAGCACACAGTTTCTATAGGCAGTTTCTATCTGTAGCTCAACGTTTTGAGCGTGGAAAATAGTAATGGAAGAAACTGACTTTAGCGAGAGGGTTATATAAACTAATGATGTCACATCAGGTGGACAACTTCGATACAGGGTTGCGCAGCACCCTCTTCAGACGTGCAGATGTTTGGCTATGGGGAAAAAAGTTTCGGGATCCAGGCCTGTGTCTGGGGAAGCCTTTAAAGTAAGAAACCTGCGGCTAGATCCTGTCTCTACCAGATAATGAGTTACCATAGGTAAGTAACTTGTTTAACACTTTTCCAGCAGTTTTACTGATTCCAACAGTGATTATCAAACTTCGAAAATCTAGAACCAAGGTGATTTTAAGAGCTGTAGATTGGCTGAAACAGTGATGGTACCCAGGCCTTTTACACCGCTCAGTTGTCAAACACAAGTAACAACCTTGCATGCAAGACCTACTAACCATGGTTCGGGCCAAATTCTTCACCCGAACGTTGAATTTGGAAGCATAGTTCTTGAAGTCTGACAATATGGCCATTTAAGTCTTGCAGAAGAGTGTGTGAACTCTTTAAAAGAAGGAAAAGGACCATCAACAAGAGCCTGTTATGCATTAAAATGAACACATTTCTGCATATGATAGAAATCGAAAGGTGTCACTTACTTTACATCTCAAGAAGTGCTTCTCCCACTATATTTTCTACTTGTAGCAAAATCCAAACTACAATTCTAGTGTATAACAGTTAACTTAACTCTATAAACTATACAGGAAAGCTTTTCATCATGGTTCTTTCCTCAAATTTACAGTTGTTGGAGGCTTCCCAGAAAGACGCAAAGATTTTTACCTATAAGAAACCTATCTCCATCATGGGAACTAAACCTTATGGGAACTGACCTACCACTCAGTAGATTTTTTAACTGTACTTTTGAACCTATTCATAAGGCCACATTGCCGAATCTTTCATGAAAAACTGCCATTTTTAATGGCTATCACTTTAGCAAGTAGAGTTGATAAACGTCAGGTGCCTGAAGACCCTTATGGGTGAGTAGCTGTGCTTTATAAACACAATTTGATTTGAGGTGCTATACTCCATAAATCCTTCTACGTTCTTTCATGCTAGTAGGGTTGTTTTACAAACTCACTCTCCTTTCTAAAAGTAGTATCTGGCTTCAACATCAAACTATTGTATAACCTATGTTCTTTCCTAATCCTCTCACACCTGCAGGAATGTCAGTACGTTATCTGGATCTTAGATTAGTATTGGGCTTACTTAGATGAAACCAAGGACATAAGCAAGACAAACTAATTTTTCAAACAAATGATTGCAAGGGAAAGGTAAACCTCATTCTATAAGAGTGAAAACAGCCACCCTGCAGGGATTAGAAATGTTTCTATGACAGACGTTTGTAAAGCTATAAAATAGAAATCAATCCACCACTATAGGCACTGATGCGGAAGCTAGGGTGGGACAGGAGAATCAAATACTTTTAAAAATATTATATGTATATAATGGGAGCAATTGTATTTTTTCTTAAGCTTGCTACTCTACTCAAGTGTTTGACTAGCAATGAAAATCCTACAATGCAGATGAAAAGGCTACATACCTGTAGTACTGGTTCTGTATTGTTGGAATCTTCATTAAATTCATGAATGACCCACCCTCCTTCCATATCGCTGGAGTAATTATCAAATGTAGATACATCAAATGAAAGATTTTCTCGACACTTTCCCTTAAAAAAATATCTGCGTGATGCAGCTTGCTACTACAAGGTATTTTGGGTAGGGGTGCCTTGGGTTCTTAAGGCAGCAGTCCCCTTTTTTCTATCTCTGTTAAATGAAAGATAAAGGCTGTATTTTGACATGCATAGTTGATTAAAACTATCATTGTGCTGTGTTTTCACTTGGGGTATGTGGCATTATAGTGCTATGTGAATACATTTGTCAGGTGTACAACTTAAACATTCAGGAAAAATGAGACCGTTTAGGTTTTCATTCATCAGACCTATGCAGAAGTGTCAAAAACATTCTTTGATGCAGTTCCCATAAAAGTCAAACTATGCATTTATGTTCCACAGTCTGCGAAAATGATGGAGCATTATCCACATGCTTGACTTCAAGGAAGATTCTTTCGATGCAGAGCCAGGACTGCAGGCACATATCCTCTACTTCGTAGGGTGTTTTGTTTTTAACGAAAACTGCTTGAAAATCTCATTTAACAAAGCGAAAAGCAATAGTAACTGAGGTGCATATTTGTGGGCCTGCCTAGAGACAAACTGAGGTCATTGGTAGAGTTTTGTTTTTATATTTTATTGTGTACTGTGATTGTTTTCTTTTATGACCGATTTTAGGTCGAATAAATATTTATTTTTGAAGTTCTGTTTGTCTTATCGCTTCCTAGATAGAGTAATTAAGAGTCCTGCATTATGTTCCAACATAAAGATTAACGAACAACTTTTACTGTCCTTAGTCACCCAAATGAGGAGGATACCTTGAGCACTGTCCATTGATTGGTCCTCTTATGCTACAATTGTTTTTTTTTTTTTATGTAGTCCCAGGGAGGTGGTGGAGGTGAGTTACCTTAGGGCACAAGTTAGTTGAAATAACTAACAGCTGAATTGCTATAGTTTTGTGTATTTAAAAGGTGAGCCTAACTATAACGTTCCTGTAACCTGTTTTTTTTTTTTTTTTTAGGTGAATGTCTGTGTGTATGTGTATATACATATATATATATATACACACACACACAAGTTCAATTGTGAGGTATTTTTTAAGGATGCACATCAAATGGTGATAGCAAACTGTATTGATTCTAATATTTTGATGACTTGATTTTTGTTAACTTTGGCCACAGCAGCATATCACGCTTGATGCATTAACTTCAATATTTTGTATGTAAATTGTAAAACTACTAGTTTCTGAATTTCTGGATCAGTAGGGCCCCCGCCCGCACCCTCCCACCCCCCAAAAAAAATATATATATATGGTCTCTGCAAACATTCTTGCTACTGTTCTCCTGTGCTTACTGTCTTGATGAACAAGCAAACCAGATGAGCCTGTGCTCATTTATGGCTTGTCTTAGGCACAGTGCTAGGATACAAGTTTTTTTGGGGTTGCACGTTCCAGCTAAACCTAGCAAGGGTGTTGAAGGATATCAGTGCAAAAACTAATACATAGATTTTGTTATGAATTGAATGACATGCTTTAAACTGCGATCAGATCCGCTGTTTGACCTAAGGTGGTCTTGGTTAATATGCGTGTGTCATGTGTAAATAAAACTTTCTTCTGTACTGTATATCTCTCAGCTTGAAAGGCTGCAGGGAACTCGCTATTTCACTTTGCTTAGCCAAATGTTTTATGTTTCACTATTGTATTTCGTATGAAATGTTTGAAAATTTCATGATTTGTTTTTCTTATTCAGAATTTTGAAGATAATGAATTTGCAGCAAATTGGGCGAAATTACTACAATGCAAATGACCCAATAAGCATTCCAAATCACAGGTTTGTAAAGGTCACTTTTTATTGTTTAATTTTCTTTAATTGCTTATGAGTGTTCACAATATGTAGTTCTTTCATTGGTTTCTATGTTTCAACTGCTCTCCTTCCCAACATTTCACATGCAATTTCCACGCGAGCCAGACACCAATATTGGATGTTCTTAGGGGTGTGGCATTCCTAAATAGCCCCACCCAGGACATATTGTTTGGCGTCAAGGACAAGTTTTCCTGTTTATTTTGTCCTTGTGACAAGTAGGCCCCCATCCCCTGCAGCACAAGCCCCTTTGGCTGGCGTTTTACATTATCGCATTATGGATCACGAAAAGGCATTGTCTCCAATTCAGGTAATATTTGTGTCCATATGTTGCTGTTTGAACTTGTATTTGACTCATTAATGCAAGGTCTTTATTATTAGGGCCAGCACTTTGAGAAATTATTGTAATCTCGGACTGCATTGCTAACAGGGGTTCCTGTATAAAAATGTGTACACATTTGCAAAGTTTAACAATATAAGGCTATGTATAATGCACCTAGCATGGTCACCGGTTTGATGCAGATATTTGCATAAGCTTGAAAGCAATCTTTGGTGTTTCTTTGCTTTCAACTTAAAATATTCACCAAAAAAAGTAACTAGGAAAATAATGTTTTGATTAATCGTTGTGAAATTTAGATACCATTTCTTTGAAATATCATTCAGTAAAATGTATTGATGCATGCTAATATTTCCAAAAAGATTCATAATAGAAAAATCAGTGTAAACCGTTCCAACAAGATTATGAAAAATAGGAAAATTAAAAAGCATTGGCCAAGCCAGTAGATCTGACAGTGGTGGTCAGCCTTTTGGTTTTGTCAATGCGTGTCTTGTTTTGACATGGTTTTTGTAAAACATTACTGTTAAGAGCTGCCGGGCCCTCACATTGTCAAAAAGCCAAAATATTTTTGGCCTCCATAAGCACACCTTACCACAGTATTTCAGGGCACTGACAAAAGACTACTTTGTGCCAGTATGTTCCTTGGGAAAGAGTAGAATGCTGTCACTCACAGTGAAGACAGCCATCAAATGGACGGAAAAAAAGTCTTGGATAACCAATTAGGGGCCCAAATCACAAAACACATACATAAGTATATTTGCATTAGTGCAGATTTACAGCTTTCATGAATATTTAAGTATTTACAGAAGTAGGCCAGGAAATCGTACTTGTAGAAAATATTTGTGAACTGCATTTTAGCACATCCATTATATGCATTTGTAGATTTGCACATGTGAAAATCTGTTGACCGTTTCCAAGTTCTTTCCTTCCAACCACTTGCCCCAACCCTGGAAAAAGTTTTACTAATGCACTAGTCAGGAGTAAATTTCAAACATTACTTTGTATGGGGAAAAATTACAGACTAACTGGTGAAAACCCCTAAAACATGCAAGTTAGTAGGTTTGCCTAGACTCAAAATGGCATTCCAACCCTAGACCTAATGCGTACTCCAGCCTCAGGATATAGATCTGTTGTAAGGTGCCAAAATACGGGAATTGCTAGTACTCAAATCTGACAATAGTATGAGCCCTGGCGTACCAGAGAGGCTATAATCAGAGCTTCTATATGAGATTGCTGCCATAATTTGCCGCCACACTACGTGGCACCCAAGGGACAATTTAATTTTTTTTTTTTACAGGATAAGTAGATTAATGAAGCAACCTGTCCAATAGACAAGTAGATATTTTATCAAATTCCCCACTCCTGTTCCGCTATAAAATTGTAGCTCAAGTGGTTCAGTGACTGGTTCCAACCTATTTGTTTTTTTTCCTTAGTTTAAAAACAAAACATTTATTTAAAAGATAAAAACTTTTTTTATCCAGTTTTCACTTAATCTGCTTCTTTCACTAAAACAAAATGTTTTCCTTTTTATAATTTACCTGTGCATTTAATTAATTTCCAAAATCATAGTTGTCTTGATGATTCTCAGTTTATGGAGAAGTGATTTGTGCAGTTCTTTTAATTTTGGATCAATTTCTTTCACAGTCCCTTGATTTTAAGGCTATGGATGCTTCCAACCCCTTTCTAGGAATTACCTGTCTTGTTCCCACTGTATTGCAACAATTGTTTTCCCACCTTCTACCACATCCATTTCTGAACAGAGTTTTAAGATTTGATATATTTATTCTATATACATTACTGACGTGGCTTTAACCATTCCACTTTTCTCCTTGTCCTTGCTCCTCCCTCCACATTTTCCTTAGCTGATGCAAAATGTTCTTTGCACATGGACACAATCGCACTCACCCCCAGCAGGAGCACAAGTAACTAGTGTTTTTACCGCTCTACTATAACGCGCGCTCCCACTTTTTTCAATAGTGGGCTCACGCATTCTCTGCAAGGCTTGAACCCTGACTTCTTCCGAGCAGACATTTTCAGAAAATACAAAGATATCCCCTTCAACAGCAATCGATACAAGAGCTGAAGAAATAACCGTTATCAAAGGCACGGAAAAAAGGTAACTGACCTCAGCACACCCGCGAGGACCTCTTATTACCACGATGATGTCAGACGGAGCAGCGTGGAGTCGGGCAATTGACGTCATCGCCGACTTGCAGAGCGGGAAAGAAATTTCTGTTGAATGCTGCGCATTGGGGAGAATTCATTAGGTGAGGATTCCACAGGTAGTTGTATCCATCAGAAGTTTAGTTTCTTTATTTTCTCTAGTATTGAATCTTTCATAGATGCCCATATTTGAATCTTCCCTTTCGTCATGGTAATCGTTATAAGCAGTGTATAAAGAATCTTTAACAGTAGGCAAAGTGAAGTGACATTAACCGATTCATGTTGTTTTGAAAGAACCAAACCTCTACCAGAGAGCAGCCCTTCAGCCACTCTTCCAGTGTAGGGCCAGAATACTTCAGATTTCTAACCACACGTCTTGTATGTGTAAGTCTCTCTGAGCTCTGCTTAGTCTACAGTGGTTCAGTCAACATTTGACCTTTCTATCTGAGAATGTTTCTAATTCTGAATCTGTAAGCAAGTTTGAGGTAACTCCCATTTTTCCCCTGACAAGACACTATATCAGAGGAGTCTGAAAAACAACTGTATAGACCTTGTAAGTCTTGTGGGAAACCAATACTAGTTTCAGAGGATGCTCATAAAGAATGCCTCTACTGTTTACATCCTCATCACAAACCAAAGGAATGTAATAATTGTAGGACTTTGTGGTGAAATCTTTTAGGGATAGAGAAGCTAGACTAATTTGGCAACCTAAGAAAAATCCTTTGATCATTCTTCTGGTGGTGAAAGCCACACTACAGCTTTGCCTGCCAGCTAGTGTAATAATGAGGTTATTACCTCATGTGAGGAATCCTCAGAGGGCTAAATCTCATTAAACACCTTGGTAGAGGTTGGTAAGATCTCAGGTATGATGGTTTCTATGCCACCTCTCTTAAAAAGTCTTCTAAAATAACATATCAGTCTGTTACTCCTTTTAAAGTTTAGTCTTCAGGTACATTTCTATTGATGACAGATCTGCTATTGAGTACATTGTTGATGGGTGGTGAAAGACTACACCTGCAACCTGGATCACAGCACCAACCCTTTTCCTTGTCATTGAATGCTAACAACGTAGTTGACTAGCTCATTCGGCTAAATTGACACCATCTAAGAAGCAGGCTGTCATGAAGATGAAATCCTCTGTCCATGGCACCATTGGCAGGTGGTTAAAGACACTTTTGATTAATGGAGAGGATTCTGGTGACTGTGCAGAGAAGGCTGTTTTTCATGGTATACATTTTAAATAACCTTTATGAATAAGTTCAAATTGACTTAAGTGACAGATGGCAATTTTACTGGCGGGAAAACCCTAAAGACAGAATTCCTTGATCAGTCTGTAGATCAGAAAGAGATGTTATCCTAATCCCTCCACAACGTTGAGATTGCCAAGTGCACTTTAATTGAATTATGAGCAAGGCCAGCCTCTGCCAAATGGAGTAAGGTAGTCTGTTCTGTTGAAGCAATGAAAGGATGTAGGTTTTCATTTGTATAAGAGCAACACAATCTTTCATTTCGCACTGTATGATTTCCCTATATAATCTGTCCTGATGTTTTCTAAAAATTTGTTTCTCTTCCAGGGGATCCTCATCAATAGTCATAAACATTGAATATTCCCGCCCTTGTGCGGGGACCCCGGAGCATATATAAAATATATACCTATAAAGTATGAAATATGCATGAAAAATATATATATAGCATTTATAGTAGACACATCTTTCATACTAAACTCATATATACATGTGTAAAACAGCAATGCAGGCTATAATCATAAACAAGCTAAAATGCTTTATTTCTATGTTTTTTTTTTTTTTTTTATCATTATAAAATTACAGTAGAGAATAAATATCTACCCAAGCCCCCAAAACTGGGCTTAGGGAAATAAGCAGCAGCAATATCTAGAGAAAAAAGAGAAAAAACTAAATTGAAAAACAATGGAGCATTCTTAGCCAATAGGCTGCATGCAGGTTAACACAGGAGAACCATAAAAACGTTGTCACCGTGCCTTTAAGACCCTGAGCACCTCCAGTATCCCACCATGCCTCAGGGGTGAAGGAAAGGTGACAGTTGGTTCACAGTTATGTCAGTTCTTTTTTCCGGCTTCTTCTGAGAGGATCCTGGAGCATTGAGCTCTCAGTTTTTCTGAGTTTTTCTCAGGAAAATATTTAAAAACAGCGTTTTTTCCTGTTTCACTCGACATCTAACAGCTTTGTCTGAGTTTGGCAGTTTTTTCCTGACAGAAAAATGCCTTCCCTTTTTGTCAAATGCCCTTCTTGTGGGAAGAAGGCCCAGTCAGATCCACACTCTTTGTATTGTGTGCCTGCCTCAGAGTCACTGCCCTGACACTTGCAAACACTGCAAGAATATGTCAAAGAGGACTCTGAAGGACAGAGAAAAGATCAGACTTCATGGGCTTCACGAGAGGCAGAAGACATCAACCTCTTCGCTTCCCAGGCAGCCAACAGGCCACTCTCAGGAGAGAATGGCTAGGTCGACGTCAGCAGGTAGGAAAGTACCTGTTTGTTCCCCGTCGACGTCGTCGCTGCCACCATCTCACCGCCATAGGTCGAAGGCGACCCGACCGACGTCGAAGGACACGGCGTCGAGGGAACATGGCCATCGCAGGGGCATATCTCTGTCGACGGCAGCCCGCCGATCGGCGTCGAGCCATCGCCGGCGTGCCCGTTCGCCGCCGAAGACCTCACGCCCCCCCGACGTCAAGAGACACGATGTCGAAATCGCCAGGGCGGCAAGAGCGACATCCGCCGTCGGCCACCCACCGCTCCACGTCAAGGCACACAACGGTGAGTAGGTCAAGGTCCAGAGATCGCCGTTCGACGTCGAGACACTCTACGTCGAGACCTTCAACGTCGAGGCAAGGACAACCGGTGTGCCCTTCGACGTCGGCACAGACGTCGACACAGGTTTTACCTGTCTCGCAGGGACTAGAACATCGTCCTCCAGCGGATAAGGCCGCGCCTTCTCCAGTGGTCTCCATACGGAGCGATTCATCTCGTTCGAGAGCGGCATCATCGAGGCATGTTTCACCCATCAACTTATCACCAAGATGGTTGGAGAGCCTTAATAGACCAGCGGCCTCCCCGGATTCACAGTACTCACGAATGTACTCTCTTACTGCCTCTCTCCCGAGAACACCATCACCGACAACGCGGGCAGAACGGGCTCGTTCTGCTCCTCGCCAACCGATCACGAGACCTGGGCGCTCTGTTACAGCGTCTCGCAGCAGGTCGCGTTCCCAACGGCGATCTAGGTCACGATCACGACACAGAAGATCACCCTCTTGGTCGTCGTCAGGATCATCTGTCGGACGTTACTCCCCCACCCTAACAGATTCTCCAACACCTAGGGTCTCACCGGTGGATGACATTACCACTTTTAATGAGGTGCTGTTAAGGGGAGCGTAGAAGTTATATATAGAGGTTCCAGAACCATTTACCTCCTCGTCAGTCATTTTTGAGACTCTGCAGCATAGAACAGTGTCGAAAAAGCTACTGCCGCTAGTGCCTGGTTTGTTGCAGCCAACCATGGACACTTTTTTGGCGCCAGCCACCCTCAAATCTGCCCCGGCTAGGATTCTGAAAATATATAAGGCGCCTGAACAGGACCCTTCATTCTTAAGAAAGGACCCGCCACCGGACTCTGTAATATTGGCCGCAGCCCGAAAAACCCACTCGGTGGCATCATCCTCCACGGTCCCACCGGACAAAGAGCAGGCATCTAGACTCTCTGGGGAGAAAAATGTGCGGCACGGCGGCATCTGTAATGAAAGTCTCCAGCGCTTCTGCACTCCTGGGCAGGTATGACCGTTCTCTGTGGGACTCCCTCAACAGAGTCACAGAAAAGTTGCCCAGGGAAGACAGACAGGATTTTCAAGAGATCCTGCAAGAGGGATGTCTGGTATCTAACCAGGTCATCAGCGCAGCGGCAGATGGGGCAGACTTAGCTGCACATGGGTACGCACATGAAATCTTCCTGGCTGAGGCTGACTGGTTTAAAACAGGAAGCACAACAGCGCATCCAAAATCTCCCATTCAACGGGAACTCGCTGTTTGGTACCCATGCGGATGAAGAAATGGCCTGCATGAAGACCGAGGTGGACACCATGAGGGCAGTAGGCCTGGAAAGGTAGAAAGACTTCAGGCAGAGGTATAGGCCTTATGACAGGCGCCCTTTCCAGCAGAGGGTTCAAACCCCTCACTGGTCCCAGAGGCCTCAGCAAAGGCAGGGACGCCCTCTTTTTCAGGCTCGAAAGGCCACAAGGGAACGAGGGTCAAGTAGACCTCAGCAGTCCACACCGAAAGCGCCGACCAAACAATGAGTTCTCGCTTCCCTCGACACTGTACACCACTCCGGTGGGGGGGAAGTATCACAGGTTATCTTCACGAGTGGCACTCTATCACAAAAGACAAATGGGTGCTCAACATTGTCGAAAATGGCTACTCTCTTCTTTTCAGACAGCCTCCACCACACTTGCCACCAGCCAAATGCAATCCATCTCATCTCAGCCTGCTGCGCAAAGAGGCGCTCGCCCTCTTACAAAAGAAGGCAATAGAAAAGGTTCCACTTGCGCACAGAGGAAAGGGGGTTTACTCCCGTTATTTTCTGGTGGCGAAAAAAGGCTGAGCGGGCGTTTTCAGACCAATTCTGGACTTACGGCTGCTGAACAGGTACATAAGAAAACAGAAGTTCAGGATGCTGGCTCTTCACCAGATTTCCCCTCAGCTACATCAGGGAGACTGGATGTGCTCCATCGACCTGCAGTATGCATATTTTCACATCCCAATAGCTCCCAAGCATCGGAAATTCTTGCGCTTCCAAATAGCCTTGCAGCACTATCAGTTCAGAGTACTACCATTCGGCCTGAAATCTGCCCCCCGCGTCTTCTCAATGTGTGGCAGTGGTAGCGGCACATCTTCGAAAACAAAAGATCTTCATCTACCCATACCTAGACGACTGGTTACTGAAAGCTTCCTCTCCGGATGAGGCGAGAAGCCATCGGGACATTGTGCTCAATGTTTTCGAGTCTCTAGGCCTTCAAGTCAACTACCAAAAGTCCACCTTGGTTCCAACACAGAACCTTCACTACCTGGGAGCTATACTAAGTACAGAGCTCCAAAGAGTGTATCCTTCGGAGGAACGACTATTATCAATAAACAGGAAGTGTCAACACCTGTTAAAATCCGATGCACCTACGGCCCGTCAGGTGACATCGCTGCTGGGCTCCATGGCATCATGTATTTTCATTGTCCCAAATGCCAGGCTGTACATGAGGCCCCTGCAAGAGGCGTTGGAGAACAACTGGATCCAAAGGACAGGTCGCTGGGATGGCAGAGTGCGGCTACCGATAGCGGCACTTCCGTCATTGCAATGGTGGATGCACAGACCTCACCTGTCAGTAGGTGCTCCGTTTCACCAGGTAATTCCATCCGACATTCTGGTAACGGATGCGTCTCTTCAGGGATGGGTCCCCTTCAAGCTCAGGGCCTGTGGTCCGACAAGGAAAAGAAGTACCACATCAATCTGCTGGAACTCAGAGCGGTCCATCTGGCTCTCAAGTCTTTTGTTCCATCGATTCAGGGGAAATCTCTCCTAATACAAACTGACAATACAACCACAATGTATTATTTGAACAGACAGGGGGGGGGGAAGAGATCCCTACCCCTATCTCGAGAGTCCCAAACGATATGGCATTGGCTCCTGGCCAGAGGAATGTCACTTACAGCGGTTCACCTGCCAGGTCAGCAAAACGTGGAAGCAGATTTCCTGAGCAGACACCTAGAGGACGCCCACGATTGGGTCCTACACGGCGAAGTCGTCGAAGACATCTTCGCTCAATGGGGTCGGCCTCAATTGGATCTCTTCGCAGACGAAGTAAACAAGAAATGCCCAGACTTCGCATCCAGGTTCTACCGTCCTGGATCTCGAGGGAATGCCCTGTTGATCGACTGGTCAGGGATTTTTCTCTAGGCCTTTCCACCGATTCCCCTCATACCGGCAGTGATCAACAAACTTTACAGGTCCAGCACCAGAATGATTCTCATAGCGCCACAATGGCCCCGTCAATTCTGGTACACAGATCTCAACCTATTGGAACAACCTCACAGGAGGCTGCCGTGCAGACCGGATCTTCTGAGCAGGATGGAGGGCAGGGTTCTGCATCCCAACCTACCCTCTCTGAGCTTGACAGCATGGCTCCTGAATTCCTGCAATATGGGCACCGAGAGCTCTCGCAGGAGTGCATGAACATCTTGAAAGAGTCCAAACGACCTTCCACGTGGCGTTCTTACGCTTTTAAGTGGAAGAGATTCTACATATGGTGCTGTCAACAAGGTCAGAATCCCATACGGGCTCAGGAGGATGTCATACTGTCTTACTTCATCTGGCAAAGTCCGGTCTGCAGGTATCATCTATTAAGGTACATTTGTCTGGCATTACAGCCTATCGTAAGTCACCTTCTCAGGAATCCTTCTTTACGAAACCAGTAGTCAAGGATTTCTTAGAAGGTTTGAAAAAAGTTTTTTCCGCCCATTCGGAGACCCTCTCCTCCATGGGAACTGAACATAGTATTGTCAAAACTTATGGGCCCTCCTTTCGAACCTATACACAAAGCCTCTTTGCAACACCTTACGTGGAAGACGGCTTTTTTGGGGGCCATTACTTCCGCGAGGAGGGTCAGTGAAATTCAGGCTTTGTCTTCCAAAGAACCGTACACAGTTTTTCACGACAATAGAGTGGTTCTGCGGACTCACCCATCTTTTCTACCGAAGGTGGTGTCAGAATTCCACGTCAATCAGACTATCTCTTTACCGACTTTCTTTCCTAATCCGGAGACTCCGGCGGAGAAAGCATTGCACTCCTTAGATTTGAAAAGAGTGCTGACATTTTATTTGGATAAAACAAAATCGATTAGACATTCCAACCACTTGTTTGTAAATTATGGTCATTTGAGGACAGGAGAGGCAGCATCTAAACGAACGATATCAAGATGGATAGTTTCTTGTATTGTTAATGCTTACCAGTTGGCTAACAAACTACTAGCTAGGCCTAAAGCGCATTCCACAAGGGGAAAAGCGGCTACTGCTGCCCTCCTTAACAATGTTCCAATATCTGAGATTTGTAAGGCTGCTACATGGAAGTCTGTACATACATTTACCAGACATTACTGTTTGGACTCAGATGCAAGAGCAGATGCCCAAGTGGGGCAAGCCTCTCTGAGAAATTTATTTGTATGATACATGTATATATTCCTGCACTTCTATTAGACAGTCCGCAGAGTTTAGGTATGGGCTTGCTAATCTATTCAATGTTTATGACTATTGATGAGGATCCCCTGGAAGAGAAGGATAAGTTACTTACCTGTAAATCCTAGTTCTCTTCCAGGGGTATCCTCATCAAAGTCATAAACAACCCACCCTCCTCCCCGGACGCACGTCTCCTAGAAGTGCAGGACAGACTGTTTTTCGAATCAGTTTCACAGATTGTCACCGTAAAAAAGTACTGACCTAACTGTGAACCAACTGTCACCTTTCCTTCACCCCTGAGGCATGGTGGGATACTGGAGGTGCTCAGGGTCTTAAAGGCACGGTGCCAAAGTTTTTATGGTTCTCCTGTGTTAACCTGCATGCAGCCTATTGGCTAAGAATGCTCCATTGTTTTTCAATGTAGTTTTTTCTCTTTTTTCTCTAGATATTGCTGCTGCTTATTTCCCTAAGCCCATTTTTGGGGGCTTGGGTAGATATTTATTCTCTATTGTAATTTTATAATGATTAAAAAAAAAAAAAAGAATAAAAACTTCATAGAAATAAAGCATTTTAGCTTGTTTATGATTATAGCCTGCATTGCTGTTTTACACATGTATATATGAGTTTAGTATGAAAGACATGTCTACTAAAAATGCTATATATATATTTTTCGTGCATATGTCATACTTTAAAGGTATATATTTTATATATGCTACGGGGTCCCCGCACAAGGGCGGGAATATTCAATGTTTATGACTTTGATGAGGATACCCCTGGAAGAGAAATAGGATTTACAGGTAAGTAACTTATCCTTGCATTCTTGAAGCATGCTCAAGAAACCACATTCGTTGTGAGGAGCCATGCTGATAAATTCAGTGATTGTATCTTCGGATTAACAATTTTTCCCTTGTTCATCAAGAGAAGGTTTATCTGCTTGAGAGAAAAATATGGACATTCTGATAGAAGGAGCTCTGTGAGCCAGTATTGCTCTGGCCACTCTGGAGCTGATAGTTTTAAACTGCATTTTTCATGAGACCTGTGCATGGACTTACTATAGTTGTGCGTTATTCTTTAGCACTCTAGAAATCACTGTCTTTGCCTTGCATTGCTGTACATTGCACATTTTCTCTTTGTGCCGTTGTTTTGAAACCCAATATAATTTCACTTCCTGTGCAGCCACTTTTGGTCTGTTTTCTTCGACTGCTCAGTTGGCCCAAGTACCAAGTGTTCATTTTTGTCTAGCCACCAATCGTTCTGACATTTCACATAAAACAGTAGCTTTTCACATAAAACAGCTTTTCACCGTCTCAAGCTAACGTTCTAAGTTATAACATAAGTGAATTCCAGCAGAGCTGACATGTCTGGGGAACAGATGCACTCCCGGACATGCAGCCTGTGTAAACTGGGTTTACAATTCCCTAGGGGGACCACTTTACTGCCCAAACAGAGGTATTGGGCTCTCCAGTCCCAAAGATCCTAAATAATACACCTTTCTGCGCTTACATTTACAGGGTTGTATTATGGTGGCACTATTTGTTTTATACAGTTTTCCAACTATTATTTTGATCTTCATAATTACTACCAGTATTGTAATCGCATTGAATTTGCTTCATAATGGGCTGTTAGCTGTAATAAATATATTGTGCACTTTTTTTTTTTTTTAACTGTTGCTAAAGATATGTATGACTGAAATGGAGAAAAATAACTGATCTCTTTTCCACTGTTCCCAGAGAGGGGGCTAGAGTGTTGTACCTTTTGGGCTGCCACATTTACTTGTCACTCTGTAAGGTTAACGGGGGAGGGGGGGGGCAGTAAAGGCATTGTGAGCTGGTATTTGGTGTGACAGTATGGATTTGGCAGATGTGGCGCATCCCCTGCATTCTGACGTTCTGTTGTCCCAAGGCGCACTGTTATGCAAAAGCAGACCCCCTGTAACACTGTTAATCCATATTTCGAAAAACAATTGAAATTAGAGGAAAAGCAGGAAAGGCATAAGCAAACATTCCTGACCAAGCTAACAGAAATCCCCCCCCCCCCCCACAAAAAAAATATCTCTTAGGAAACCTGCTTGCTAACATGCAACATTTTTAGTTCATGGAGCGCTAAATAGAGGTGTATATTTACAGTTCCTCACTGTTGGAAGATTTGTAATATTTGCTGGTGATTTAGTTACCCATTTGTGGCACTCTTTTGTAGTTCTGCTGAGTGAATGTGTCCATTTGTTTTCTACTCCCAGAACATGTTCCAACTGCAGGGTAATGTGAAGCATCCTTCTCCATTTTCTTGGGTATTGACTGTAGCTTAGATTTTGTTCCTCCTTATTTGTTTAGCTAAAACAAAGTAGGGTTAACGTAAATGGACTGAAGATATAAATAAATTGCTGTCAATTCTTGAAGGTTGATGTGCAGTTTTGCATCTGATTGAGACTTGTAGCTGCAGATGCCAGTGCTGGATTTATTGAAAAATGCACACAGAGCGCATCTTAGAGAGAAGCCCCCTGTATTTCACCCAACCCTCTAGCGTGAGGCTGACGGGTCTGTGCCAGCCTGTCACTAAAAGAAGTTTCTGACCCCATGCGGTGAGAGCTTTTGTGCTTTGAGAGGTCAGGGACAAAGCCTGATGTGGGTGGAGGTGCTTCTCACTCCCCCCCCCCCCCCCCCCCCCCCCCTTGCAGGAACTGCAACACTTGTCTGTGAGCCTTAAAGGCTCCTGCCTTTTATTACACTTCCCCCAGGGCACTCCAGCTAGTAGAGATAGCCGCCACCCATATCCAGGTAGCGCACTGGTCCAGAGAATGTCCCCAGGCAATTCTGACCTCGAGTCCGCCCTGGTTTGACCCCTTCTGATGAACATGACGATGCCTGCAGCCTAAATCCAGAGGACCACTCTGACAGCAACAGGATCCAGTGAAGATTTCACAACGCCTAAAGGTATCTATGCACCTGCAGCCCCCAACGTCCAGTGGTCTCTACTTACCTGTCCAGCTGTTGGTTTTCTTCAGCTGACTCTCCGGAACAAGCCTGCAGCATCTTTGTGACCCCGGGGTTCCCTCATTGAAAAGCATTGGGCACCTGGCACTGTGTTTGCAACCTACTACCGGCTGTCCCTGTGCTGCTGAGGGTGTTTGCGTGCCAAATCTCCCTCCCCCCCCCCCCACCCCCCCCCACCCCCAAGGTCTGTGCCCTCAAGTCACGGGTACTTACCTGCAAGCTATCTCTAAGTGCCTCCAGTCCCCATAGGGCACCCAACACCAACTTTGACCTCTGCACCCGGCCAGCCCTGTGCTGCTGGTGGTGCACCCTTGGTGTCTTTCTCACCTTTGCCGTGTGTACACCTTAGCCCCCGAATACTGGCATTGTAAGTCGAGTCCTTACTTGACAATTGTGTTCTCTTCCAGAGGATCCTCATTAAGTCATAAACACTGATTAGTCCCACCCACTTGCGGGGACTCCGGTGCATACATAAACACACATGTAAATGCATGAAATGTGATAAACGTGTATATGAGTACTAATCTTGTAGAGACTTTTAGTACATACTCTGGATTCTGGACAACCACAGAGCCTTCAAAACGCCATCCGCAGACACCACCAACTAATCTGGGCTGCCAAAAGAACCACCTTAAAAGACCGAATCAACAACGCACACAGCTCAAGGAGCTCTTCAACTCTGTGAAGGAACTCCTCTACTCCAACGCCATCCCAAGACCTCTGCGACTCCCTAGCCTCCTACTTCCACTTCAAGATTGCAGACATCCACGTCCGCTTCATCACACAGGCCCCTCGCTGCCGCAACTACCAACAGCACAGATTCACCTCTGACCAACGTCCTGCTCTCCTGGACCCCCGACGACACCATCTAAATCATGAACACCGTCCACTCCGGCTCTCCATCTGACCTCTGCCCTCACCACATCCTCAACAAAGCAAGCTCCGTCATCACACCCCAACTATGAAAGATCATCAACAGCTCCTTCGAGTCCACCACCTTCCCAGAGAGCTGGAAACATGCAGAGATCTGAACGCCCTCCTCAAAAAACCCAAGGCGGACCCAAACGACCTCAAGAACTTCCGGCCCATCTACCTGCTCCCCTTCCCAGCAAAAATCATCAAGAAGGCTGTCAACAGACAACTAATCCGCTTCTTAGAGGAGAACCGCCCCCTGGACCCTTCCCAATCCGGATTCCGCAGCAACCACAGCACCGAAACCACCCTCATCGCTGCCACTGACGACATCAGAACCATACTGGACAGCGACGAAACAGCAGCCCTCATCCTCCTAGACCTCTCGGCCGTGTTTGACACAGTCTGCCCCCACACCCTACGCTGATGCCTCAGCAATGCTGGAATCCGCGACAGAGCCCTGGACTGGGTCACTTCATTTCTCACCGGCAGAACTCAGAGAGTCCGCCTCCCCCATTCTGCTCGAAGGCCACTAAAATCCTCTGCAGCGTACCCCAGGATCTGTCCCTCAGCCCGACGCTCTTCAACATCTACATGGCCCCGCTAGCTAACTTCGCCTGATCCCACAACCTCATCTCATACGCCGAGGACTCAGTTCATCCTGTCCCTCACCAAGGACTCCGCCAAAACCTACCTCCACAAAGGAATGAAGGCCATCGCCGAATTGATGAAGGGCAGCCTCCTCAAACTCCATTCCGACAAGATCGAAGTCCCCCTCTTCGGCTCCAACTTCTCTGCATGGGATGACTGCTGGTGGCCTGCCACTCTCCGAACCGCTCCGACTCCCCCGACCACACACACAACCTAGGATTCATCCTGGATCCCTCAATATCCATGACCCTGCAAGTCAACGCCATTTCCTCCACCTGCTCCAACACCCTCTGCATGCTCCAAAAGATCTACAAATGGATACCAACCGAAACCAGAAGAACAGTCACCCAAGCCCTCGTAAGCAGCAAACTGGAATACAGCAATGCCCTCTATGCAGGAACCACGGCCAAACTTTCAGAAGAGGCTGCAACGTATCCAGAATGCCTCCGTGCGCCGCATCCTGAACATCCCACACCACTGCCACATCACAGACCACCTGAATAACCTGCACTGGCTCCCAGTCAACCTAGAGAATCACCTTCAAACTCCTCACCCACGCTCACAAAGCACTGCACAACACCGGACCAGAATACCTCAACAGACAACTCTCCTTCTGCACCCCTACCCGGCATCTCCGCTCTGTCCACCTCACAACTGTCCCACGTGTCCACAGAACTACAACCGCAGTAGATCATTCTCGCACCTCACCACCAAAACGTGGAACACTCTTCCCACACCCCTGCGCCAGACAAAAGACCTCCTTACCTTCAGGAAACGTCTCAAGTCCTGGCTGTTTGGGCAGTAGCAGCAGCCGCCCCCCTGGAACCTTGAGACCCTCACGGGTGAGTAGTGCTCTTTTCAAATCCCTGATAGATTGATATACATGTGTAAAACAAGAAGGCAGTCTATGCTGACAAACGGGTTAAAAGTGTATTTTTGTGAAGCTTTTCTTTAACCAAACTACTCAATTAGAGGGAAAACCTTTCTGCAGTCAAAGAATAGTGCATATAAAGTGTACACTATTCCATGTAAAAAGAAAAACTGCACTGTAAATACACGGGCATTATTAGGCTGCATCCGATTTAACATAGCAGAACCAAAAAAAAACTTGCTCTGTGCCTTTAAGGCCCTGAGCACCTCCAGTATCCCACCATGCCTCAGATGAGAGAGTGAATTGACAGTTGGGTTACAATTAGGTCAGTTCTTTTTTCCGGCTCCTTCTGTTAGATGCCTGGAGCACTTGGCTCTCTGCTTTTTTTTTTTTTTCCCCAGATAAAAAGCTGTAAAACATTTTTCTGAATTTTACTCGACGTCTCGTCATTTTAAAATTATATTTTTTGTCTGAAGAAAATGCCTTCTCTTTTTGTAAAATGTCTTGCTTGTGGTAAAAAGAAGACTCAGACTAATCCACACTCAGACTGCATAGTATTCTTACCTCAAAGCCACTGTCCTGAGGCCTACAAGCATTGCCAGAATCTGTCAAAAAGAACTTTGAAGGCCAGAGAGAGAATTTTTCTCCATGGACTGCATATGAGAGAGAAAAAGTCATCCACTTCTCTTTAGGAGGACTCCAGGGAAAAGGTTTCTTCAGCGAAAAGGCAAGCAAGATCTACCTCAGCAGGTAGGAAAGTACCTGTTTGTTCCCCTGTCGACATATTCACTCCTGTCGTCGCATCAACATCGAGGATCACCCCTCTGTCAAGTCAAGGGACATGCCGTTGATCATCCAAGGGATAACTCTCTGGCGGTCACCCACTGCTCGACGTTGAGACAGCTCCGGCCTGCTGAGAATCCGTCAAGGGCACACCCAGACCTATTGACTTCGAAGAAATAAACGTCAGACAACTGCTCAAAGATCGAGGTCTCCATCGATGGCAACAAGACACTGTTCGACATCGAGACATACTCCCATGGTGGCCCATCACTCTGCGTCAAGGCGTTCGACGTCAAGACATTCGCCTCCAGCAAAACGCTCGACATCATGATATGGACGGTCTTCATCGATGACACTACATCGTCTGTCGATGTCGAGACACTTCACCTGTACAATTAGTGTCGAAACGAGCTTCTCAACACCGTTAATGCTCGCCACAACGGCAACAATCTTGTCCTACTGTGACCTTCACATCAGTGCCCCAGATGCAGGACACTATCATGACTATACCAAGTAGGTCATCTGTCACGTCTTCGAGAGCCTTTTCACACTCTAAACAGGTCTCTCCTATAAATCTTTAGCCAAGGTGGTTGGAAAGCCTAAACAAGAGCCCGGCTCATCAATCTCCGGACTCCGTATTCTCAGTTGTATTTCACCTCTGCATATTTTCCAATGACACCGTCTCCCAACGCCTTCAGCCAAGCGAGTGACAGTATCATCTGCTGAACAACTGTAAGGAAATGCCACCTTGGCATGGTTACCCCCTGACTTTTTGCCTTTGATGGCAAGTTATGATTTGAAAGTGTGCTGAGGCCTGCTAACCAGGCCCCAGCACCAGTGTTCTTTCCCTAAAACTGTACCTTTGTCTCCACAATCGGCACACCCTGGAATCCAGGTAAGCCCCTTGTAACTGGTACCAAGGGCCCTGATGCCAGGGAAGGTCTCTAAGGGCTGCAGCATGTCTTATGCCACCCTGGGACCCCTCACTCAGCACAGACACACAGCTTGCCTAAATTTAGTATTTAGGGGCCCCCAGAACCTAGGAAGAGATTGATGCAACCTAAGACGAAGGACTGCTGACCTGAAGCCCTGCAGAGAAGACTGAGACACCAACTGCTTTGGCCCCAGCCCTACAGGCCTGTCTCCCCACTTAGAAACTACAACAGCGACGCGCTCCCCAGGGTCCAGCGACCTCTGAAGCTTCAAAGGACTACCCTGCATCTAAAAAGAACAAGAACTCCCAAGGACAGCTGCCCTGCTCCAAAGAAACCAAAACTTGCAACAAAGAAACAACTTTAAAAGGACTCCATGTTTCCCGCCGGAAGCGTGAGACTTTCCACTCTGCGCCCGACGCCCCCGGCTCGACCTGCGGAGAAACAACACTACAGGGAGGACTCCCTGGCGACTGCGACCCTGTGAGTAGCCAGAGTTGACCCCCCTGAGCTCCCCCAGCGACGTCTGCAGAGGGAATCTAGAGGCTCCCCCCTGACCGCGACTGCCTGCTTCCAAGAACCCGACGCCTGGTAAAGACACTGCACCCACAGCCCACAGGACCTGAAGGGATCCGACCTCCAGTGCAGGAGCGACCCCCAAGTGGCCCTCTCCCTTGCCCAGGTGGTGGCTAACCCGAGGAGCATTCGCCCCTCTCCCCCCCCCCCCCCCCCCCCCGGGTCTCCCATTGAAACCTATTGCAAACCCGACGCCTGTTTGCACTCTGCACCCGGCCGCCCCCGTGCCGCTGAGGGTGTACTTTTTGTGCTGACTTGTGTCCCCCCCCGGTGCCCTACTAAACCCCCCAGGTCTGCCCTCCGAAGTCGTGGGTACTTACCTGCTGGCAGACTGGAACCGGGGCACCCCCTTCTCCATTGAAGTCTATGCGTTTTGGGCACCACTTTGACCTCTGCACCTGGCCGGCCCTGAGCTGCTGGTGTGGTAACTTTGGGGTTGCCCTGAACCCCCAACGGTGGGCTACCTTGGACCCGATTTGAACCCTGTAGGTGGTTTACTTACCTGCAAAACTACAAATACTTACCTCCCCTAGGAACTGTTGAAATTTGCACTGTCTAGTTTTAAAATAGCTTATTGCCATTTTTGCCAAAACTGTACATGCTATTTTGCTGATTCAAAGTTCCTATGTTACCTAGTACCTTTCATTTGAAGTGTTGATTGTAAATCTTGAACCTGTGGTTCTTAAAATAAACTAAGAAAATATATTTTTCTATATAAAAACCTTTTGGCCTGGAATTGTCTTTGAGTGTGTGTTCCTCATTTATTGCCTGTGTGTGTACAACAAATGCTTAACACTACCCTCTGATAAGCCTACTGCTAGACTACACTACCACAAAATAGAGCATTAGAATTATCTAATTGTGCCACTATCTTACCTCTAAGGGGAACCCTTGGACTCTGTGCACACTATTTCTTACTTTGAAATAGTATATACAGAGCCAACTTCCTACAACAACCCACTCCATGACGAGTGCACTGTACTCCTCGGTTGCGCACAAGAAGCAGGTCGCCAAGGACATCCAGACCATGGTCAAGTACCCGGTTCTCTCAATCCCACAACAGGTGCAGATCCTCTTCCGACGCTAGCAGACTCATCTGGCAAGGATCTCGCCAGTGGATGACATAAATACCTTTAATGAGGTGTTGGTTAGAGGAGCTCAAACTTAACATAGCTTCCTGAACCTACAACCTCATTGTCTATAATATTCTAAACACTACGTCATCGCTGCTCTTGTAGACCGCTTCTCCCGCTAGTTCCTGGGCTTTTGCAACCAGCTATTGATACTTTTCTGGAACCAGCACGTTTGCGTGCAGCACCTGCAAGGATCCTAAAGAAATACGAGGCCCCAAACCAGGACCCTTTATTTCTTAGAACCGATCCTTCACCAGATTGTCATTCTAGCCGCAGCCATGAAAACGCATTAAGTGGCATCTTCAACAGTCCCTCCAGACAAGGAGAGCAAGCATCTGAAGTTGTTGGTGAGAAAGATGTGTGGTACCTCTGCTACCTTTATGAAGGTCTCTAGTGCATCAGCACTTTTAGGAAGGCACGACCGATCTCTGTGGGACTCTCTAAACAGGTTTGTTGATAAACTTCCTAGGGAAGACGGACAGGATTTTCAAGAAATGCTGCAAGGAAGAGGGGGGGGGGGGAAGAGTATTACAGATTATATAAACGAGTGGCGATCCATTACAAAAGACAAATGGGTTCTACATATTGCCGAAAATGGGTATTCTCCACGTTTAAAGTCACCTCCTCCGCCGTTGCAACCAATAAATACAGATTGTCATCACCAGCCTCTCCTGCAGGAAGAGGTTCTCATTCTGCTAAAAAAGAGCTATCCAGAAAGTTCGACCTTCCCAAAGAGGAAAAGGGGTGTACTCCTGCGATTTCCTGGTACAGAAGAAAGGTCCAGAACTATTTTGGATCTGAGACATTTCAACAAGTACATTCGAATAGAAAAATTGTGAATGCTGGCTCTTCACCAAATCTTTCTCCAACTACATCAAGGGGGACTGGATGTGTTCCATAGATCTACAGGATGCATATTTTCACATCCCAGTGGCAGTGAAACACCGCTAATTCCTTCGCTTCGTAGTTGTATCCCAAAACTACAAATACAGGCTTTGGGCTAAAATCAGCCCATCCAACATTTTCCAAATGTGTAGCAACAATAGCAGCACACTTGTGAAAGAATAAGATTTTTATTTACCCTTACCTTGACGATTGGTTACTGAAAGGCAGCACTTCAGTCTAAACCTTGCAACACGTAAAAATCACTCTGGATACCTTCAAATCCCTAGGTCTTTGAGTAAATCTACAGAAGTCCATATAGACTCCAACCCAGAGGCTCCACTACTTGGGCGCTACACTAGGAGTCAAACCTCGAAAAAGTGTATCCTTCGGAGGAGAGACTATTATCAATAGCACAGAAGTGTCACAGCATACTCCACGCTCAACGGCCAGACAAATAGCGTCACTTCTGGGTTCCATGGCCTCCTGCATTTTCATTGTTCCGAATGCCAAGTTACACATGAGACCTCTTCAAGGGAACCAGGAGGATCAGTGGAGCCAGTTTGCAGGCAAATGGGAAGACAAAATAACTCCTTCACCGGTGGCAAAGACTCAGTGTTGGACTCACCAATGTCATCTGTTGGTAGGGGTCTCTTTTCAACAAAGCATTCCTACCGGGGCGCTGGTAACTGATGCATCGTTTCAGGGCTGGGGCGCTCACATGGGCTCTCTACAAGCCCAAGGATTGTGGTCAAAGAGCTGCAATATCACATCAATCTGCTGGACCTGAGGGTGATGAATCTAACCGACAAGTCTTTTCACCCTTCCATCCAGGGCAACTCCATATTAGTCCAGACAGACAACACAACCACAATGTACTATTTCAACAAACGAGGGGCTCTTGATCCTACCCTCTTTCTCCAGAGTTGCAAACCATTTGACATTGGCTATTAGCGAGAAGGCTGTCAATCACAGCGGTTCACCTTCCAGAAGACCAGAACACACAATCTAATGCCCTTGGCCGCAGTTTTACAGACTTGCACGACTAGGCGTTGCACGACGATGTCGTAGAAGACATTTTCTAACTATGGGTGTATCCTCAGACCTGTTTGCTGACGAAAAGAACAAAAAATGCTAAAACTTTGCATCCAGGTTTTACCGACCAGGGACAAGGGGATGCCCCGTTTGACTTGTCAGAGACACTACTCTTCGGCCTTCCACCCATTCTAGTAATTCCCACAGGGCCAAAACTGGGAGGATACTAATAGCCCTAGAATGGCCCCGTCAATGGTGGTACGCGGATCTCCTCCAGTTATCAGAAAAGCCTCACAAGAGGCTGCCGTGCAGACCAGATCTTTTCCACAACTTAGAGGGGAAGGTTTTGCATCCCAACCTTCTCTTGCTGAGCTTGACGGCATAGCTCCTGAATTCCTGCACTATGGCCATCTAGGCCTTTCACAGGAATGTATGAATATTCTAAAGGAGTCCAAAAGACTCTCGACATGGCACTTTTATGTATTCAAATGGAAGAGATTCTAGATGTGGTGTGTCCAGAACGGTCTCAATCCAATTCTGGCTCAAGAGGAGGTTATTCTACCCTACCTCCACCTTGCGAGGTCAGGATTGCAGTTTTCCTCAATTAAGGTACATTTGTCCGCTGTAGGAAGGTAGCCTCTTTCTTGCCTTGTTGCCCCCACTTTTGGCCTGTTTGTGAGTATATGTTAGGGTGTTTTTACTGTCTCACTGGGATCCTGCCTGCCAGGACCCCAGTGCTCATAGTTTGTGGCCTGAATGTGTTCCCTGTGTGGTGCCTAACTGTGTCACTGAGGCTCTGCTAACCAGAACCTCAGTGCTTATGCTCTCTCTGCTTTTAAAATTGTCTCTGCAGGCTAGTGACCATTTTTACCAATTTTGATTGGCACACTGGAACAACCTTATATATCCCTATTATATGGTACCTAGGCACCCAGGGTATTGGGGTTCCAGGAGATCCCTATGGGCTGCAGCATTTCTTTTGCCACCCATAGGGAGCTCGGACAATTCTCCCACAGGACTGCCACTGCAGCCTGAGTGATATAACGTCCACGTTATTTCACAGCCATTTTACACTGCAGTTAGGTAACTTATAAGTTACCTATATGTCTAACCCTCAGCTAGTGAAGGTTAGGGGCACAGTTACGAAGTGTGAGAGCACCGTGGCACTAGCCAAGGTGCCCCCACATAGTTCAGGGCAATTTCCCCGGACTTTGAGAGTGCGGGGACACCATTACACGTGTGCACCACTTATAGGTCAATACCTATATGTAGTTTCTCAATGGTAACTCCGAATATGGCCATATAACATGTCTAAGATCATGGAATTGTCACCCCATGCCAAATCTGGTATTGGGGTGCCAGTCCCATGCATCCCCGGGGCTCCAGCATGGACCCCGGGTACTACCAAGCTAGCTTTCTGGGGTTTTCACTGCAGCTAGCGCTGCTGCCAACCCACATACAGGTTTCTGCCTTCCTGGGGTCTGGGCAGCCCCGTCCCAGGAAAGCAGAACAAAGGATTTCCTCTGAGAGAGGGTGTTACACCCTCTCCCTTTGTAAATAGGTGTTAAGGGCGTGAGAGGGGTAGCCTCTCCTGGCCTCTGGGAATGCTTTGAAGGGCACAGATGGTGCCCTTCTTGCATAAGCCAGTCTAACCCGGTTCAGGGATCCCCCAGCCCTTGCTCTGGCGTGAAACTGGACAAAGGAAAGGGGAGTGACCACACCCCTGTCCATCACCACCCCAAGGGTGGTGCCAAGAGCTCCTCCAGTGTTTTCCAGATCTCTGCCATCTTGAATGCAGAGGTGTGAGGGCACAATGGAGGCCTCTGAGTGGCCAGTGCCAGCAGTTGACGTCAGCGACCCCTCCTTATAAGTGCTTACCTGTCTAGGTGGCCGGTCCTCCTCTGAGGGCTATTTAGGGTCTCTCCTGTGGGTTTCTCATCAGATAATGAATGCAAGAGCTCATTAGAGTTCCTCTGCATCTCCCTCTTTGACTTCTGCCATGGATCGACTGCTGACTGCTCGAGGATGCCTGCAAAACTGCAACAAAGTAGCAAGAAGACTACCAGCGACATTGTAGCGCCTAATCCTGCCAACTTTCTCTGCTGTTTCCTGGTGGTGCATGCTCTGGGGGGCTGTCCGCCTTCACCCTGCACTGGAAGCCAAGAAGAAATCTCCTGTGGGTCGACGGAATCTTCCCCCTGCTAACGCAGGCACCAAACTTCTGCTTCATTGGTCCTCTGGGTCCCCTCTCATCGTGACGAGCGTCGTCCCTGGAACACAGGAGCTGGATCCAAGTGACCCCGAAAGTCCAGTGGTCTATCTGTCCAAATTTAGTGGAGGTAAGTCCTTGCCTCCCCACACCAGACAGTAATCCTATGTACTGCGTGAGCTGCAGCTGCTCGGGCTTCTGTGCACTTTTTCAAGGAATCCTTCATGCACTGCCCAGGTCCCCAGCACTCCGTCCTGCATTGCTCAACTCGCTGAGTTGACCACCGGCTTCGTGGGACTTTCCTTTGTAGTGTTGATGACCGCCGTGCTCAGTTTTCTTGACCCCCCTGTTCAAGTGCTTCTGCCGGTGCTGCCTGCTTCTGCGTGGGCTCTCTGTGCTGCTGAGCACCCCCTCAGTCTCCTCCTCCAAGAGGCGACCTCCTGGTCCTTCCTGGGCCCGGGCAGCACCCATTTTCTTCAACCACGACCTTTGCAGCTAGCAAGGCTTTTTCGCGGTCTTTCTGCGTGGAAACAACTCTGCATCCTCCAGCACGCCGTGGGACATCTTCTCTGCGAGGGAGAAGTTCCTGGCATCTTCCGTTGTTGCAGAATCTTCACCTTCTTCCCCCCGAAGGCAGCCATTTTGCACCTTCATCCGGGGTTTAGTGGGCTCCTGTGTGTGTGACTCTTGGACTTGGACCCCTTCCTTTACAGGTCCTCAGGTCCAGGAATCCGTCTTCAGTGCTTTGCAGTCTGTTGTGGTCTTTGCAGAATCTCCTATCACGGCTTTAGTGTGTTTCTGGGGAAGTAGGGTAACTTTACTCCTACTTTTCAGGGTCTTGGGGTGGGGTATCTTGGACACCCTTAGTGTGTTCTTACACTCCCAGCGACCCTCTACAAACTACACTAGGCCTGGGGTCCTTAAGTGGTTCGCATTCCACTTTCTTAGTATATGGTTTGTGTTGCCCCAGGCCTATTGCAACCTATTCTATTCTACAGTGTTTGCACTACTTTTCTAACAGTTTACTTACCTGATTTTTGTTTGTGTGTATATTTTGTTTATTTTACTTACCTCCTAAGGGAGCATATCCTCTGAGATATTTTTGGAACATTGTACCTTTATTTTTAGTAACTCTGAGTATTGTGATTTTTATGATAGAGTGCTATATGATATAAGTGGTATAGTAGGAGCTTTGCATGTTTCCTAGTTCAGCCTTAGGTGCTCTGCTATAGCTACCTCTATAAGCCTAAGCTGCGAGAACACTACTAATCTACTAATAAAGGATACCTGGACCTGGCACAAGGTGTAAGTACCATCAGGTACCCACTATAAGCCAGGCTAGCCTCCTACATCCGCCATTACTGCTTATCGTAAATCGCCGTCACTAACGTCATTCTTTACTATGCCAGTGGTTAAGGATTTTCTTGAGGGCTTGAAAAAAATGTTTTCACCAGTTCGTACACTTCCCCTCTGTAGGAATTGAACGTGGTCGTGTCTACACCCATGGGCCCTCCCTTTGAGTCCATACACAAAGCCTCTTTGCAACATCTTACATTGAAGACAGCTTTTCTTGTTGCAGTGATTTCAGCCAGAAGTCAGCGAAATTCAGGCATTGTTCAAAGGAACCCTGTACAGTGTTTCATGATAACAGGGTGGTTTTACGGACCCATCCTGGGGTCTTACTTAAGGTGGTTTCTGACTTTCCTATTAATCAGACCATATCTCTACAAATATTCTTCCCCAAACCATCTATGCCAGGAGAGAAAACTTTGCACTACCTAGACTTGAAGAGTGTTAGTTTTATCTTGATAAAACTAGAGACATCAGACAATCTGATTAATTATTCATAAACTATGGCCACAAGAGAACGGGCAGGGTGGCCTATTTCTAAGTGGATAGTCTCATGTATTCTAATTGCGTACCTATTGGCTAACAAACAATTTACTGCCAGGCCTAAAGCTCATTCAACAAGGGGCAAGGTGGCAATGACAGCCTGTAGGAAGTTGGCTCTGTATATACTATCTCAAAGTGAGAGATAATGTGCAAAGAGTCCAAGGGTTCCCCTTAGAGGTTGATAGTGGCAAAATGAGAATACTAATGCTCTATTTATGGTAGTGTGGTTGAGCAGTAGGCTTAGCAGAGGGTAGTGCTAAGCATTTGTTGTACACACACAGGCAATAAATGTGGAACACACACTCAGACTTGACTCCATGCCAATAGGTGGTATATGGAAAAATATATTTTCTTAATGTATTTTAGAACCACTAGTTTCAAGATTTGAAGTAAATAGATAAAATGCAAGGTACTCCTCATAGGTAAGTTAGGAACTTTTAATTAGAGCAGTAACCTACACAGTTTTAGTTAAAATGGCAATAAGCTATTTTAAAAGTAGACACAGTGCAAAAATTCAATAGTTCCTGGAGGAGGTAAGTAATGGTTAGTTTGTTAGGTAAGTAAGGCAATTACAAGTTTAAGTTCCTGGGCAAAGGCAGCCCACCGTTGTGGGTTCAAGGCAACCCCAAAGTTACCGCACCAGCAGCAGAGGGCTGGTTAGGTGCAGAGGTCCTATTAGAGCCCAAAACACATAGGCGCCTTCGAAGAACAGGGGTGCTCCAGTTCCAGTCTGCCAAAAGGTACGTACCCACGTCTTCGGAGGGCAGACCGGGCGGGGGTTTGTAGAGCACTGGAGAGGGGCACAAGTAGGCACACAAAACACACCCTCAGCGGCACAGGGGCTGACGTTTGCAATGTGCAAAGCAGGCGTTGGGTTTGTATTAGCAATCAATGGAGGGACCTGGGGGTCACTCTCAGTGCAGGCAGGGCACAAGGGGGGGGGGGAGGGGGGCTTCTCGGGCCAGCCACAGACTGGGCTAGGCAGAGGGTCACCTGAAGGTCACTCCTGCACTGAAGTTCGGTCCGGCAGGAAGAGTGAGTTCTTTAAAAGTTGCTTCTTTGTTGCAAAGATGTTGCTGTGGGTGAACAGTGCTGCTGTTCTCAGGAGTTTCTTGGTCCTTCGGGTTTCAGAGGCCTCAGAGGGCTTTCAGGTCAGCAGTCCTCCTTGGTGTGGGTTGCAGGAATCTGATTTCCTGGGTTCTGGGATGACCCTAAATACTGCATTTAGGGGTGTGTTTAGGTCAGGATGGCAATAGCCAATTGCTACACCCTCTTTGTGCCTCCTCCTTGAGGGGAGGGGGGCACACCCCTAATCCTATTTGGGGAGTCCTCCAATGTCAAGATGGAGGATTTCTAAAGGCAGGGGTCACCTCAGCTCAGGACACCTTAGGGGCTGGCCTGACTGGTGGGTGACTCATCCTTGTTTTTCTCACCATCTCCTCCAGCCTTGCCGCCAAAAGTGGGGGCAGTGGCCGGAGGGGGAGCATTTCCACTAGCTGGGATGCCCTGGGGTGCTGTGACAAAAGGCATGAGCCTTTAAGGCTCACTGCCAGGTGTTACAGTTCCTGCAAAGGGGGGGGGAGCACCTCCACCCAGTACAGGCTTTGTTCCTGGCCACAGAGTGACAAAGGCACTCACCTTGTGGCCAGCAACTCGTCTGGTTGTGGCAGACAGGCAGAAACTGGTCAACCTAGGAATCGGACTGGTATTCAGGGAGCATCTCTAAGATGCCTTCTGGGTGCATTTTATAATAAATTGCACACTGGCATCAGTGTGCATTTATTGTGCTGAGAATTTTTATACCAAACTTCCCAGATTTCAGCGTAGCCACTATGGAACTGTGGAGTTCGTGTTTGACAAGCCCCCAGACCACATACTCTCATGGCTACCCTGCACTTACAATGTGTAAGGGTTTTCATGCACATATGCCCTCACCTGTGGTATAGTGCACCCTACTTAAGGGCTGTAAGGCCTGCTAGAGTGGTGACTTAACTATGCCACAGGCAGTGTGAGGTGGGCATGGCACTGAGGGGAGTGCCATGTCGACTTAGTCATTTTCTCCCCACCAGCACACACAAGCTGTGAGGCAGTGTGCATTTGCTGAGTGAGGGGGTCCCCAGGGTAGCATAAGACATGCTGCAGCCCTTCGAGGCCTTCCCTGGCATCAGGGCCCTTGGTACCATGGGTACCATTTACAAGAGACTTATCTGTGTGCCAGGGCTGTGCCAGTTGTGGGAACAAAGGTAGAGTTTAGGGAAAGAACAATGGTGCTGCGGCCTGGTTAGCAGGGTCCCAGCACACTTTCAATCATAACTGGCATCTACAAAAGGCAAAAAGTCAGGGGGTAACCATGCCAAGGAGGCATTTCCTTACACAGCCCTTCTCAGAGATGTACCCATCTCTGAAATTTGCAAGGCTGCAACATTGAGATCAGTACTTTACAAGGCATTACTGTCTCGATCCAGATGCTAAGTCAGACTCTCAAGTAAGTCAGGCTTCATTAAGAAATGTATTTAACTAAGGCAAGTAACCTGCTTGTGCTTCTACCTCTCCGTTTGCGTTGGTATGGGATGGGCTTGCTAATCTATTCAGTGTTTGTGACTATTGATGAGGATCCCCTGGAAGAGAAGAATAAGTTACTTACCTGTAAGTCCTAGTTCTCTTCCAGGGGTATCCTCATCAAAGTCATAAACAACCCACCCCCCTCCCCGGACGTAATTCTAGAGGTGAAGTAGTTTGATTTGTCTATCCTACTCCTCTTATCACCTTAAAAAAAAAAAGTACTGACCTATCTGTAACCCAACTGTCACCTCAGTCTCACCTCTGAGGCATGGTGGGATACAGGAGGTGTTCAGGGCCTTAAGGGCACGGTACCAGTTGTTTTGGTTCTGCTGTGTTAATTTGGAAGCAGCCTATTGGATAATAGTGCCCCTGTATTTTCACTGCAGTTTTTCTCTTTACATGGAATAGTGTACACTTTCTGTGCTTTCTTCTTTGATTGCGGAAAGGTTTTCCTCTAATTGATGAGTTTGATTAAAGAGACTTCACAAATAAGACATTTTTAGCATGTTTGTCAGCATAGACTGCATTATTGTTTTACACATGTATGATATACATGTACTAAAGATCTCTACAAGATTAGTACCCTTATGTGTGTGTGTGTGTGTGTGTGTGTGTGTGTGTATATATATATATATGTGTATATATATATATATATATGTGTATATATATATATATATGTGTATATATATATATGTGTATATATATATATATATGTGTATATATATATATATATATATATGTGTATATATATATATATATATGTGTATATATATGTGTATATATATGTGTATATATGTATGTATATATATATATATATATATATATATATATATATATATATTTTTTTTTAATGCAGAAATGTGTTTTTATGTATGCTCCGGGGTCCCCGCAGTTGGGTGGGAATATTCAGTGTTTGACTGAGGATACCCCTTGAAGAGAACTAGGATTTACCGGTATGTAACTTACCCTTACTTTTCCTCCCCTAGACTGCATAGCTTTCTATGAAAAATTGCAGTGTCTACTTTTGAAATTGAAATCTATTACTAACCTGAAAACTGATTTATTTGTAAATTTTAACCAAAGTGCATTTGATACTTGAAAGTTACATTCTTGAAACCATACTTTCCTGCAGCAAAGGTCCTTTTTTGTTCTAGAAATAAAATAGCAAGGTAACTTTTTTTAATACATAAAACATTGGCCTGGAGATAGTCCTATTTCTTGACTGTGTACAACAAATGCTTAGCACTACCCTCTGGTAAGTCTAACTGCTTCACCATAGTGCCACAAAAGAGAGCAATTAGTATTATCTACCTTAGCCTCTGTAACGCCTCTAAGGGAGCCACTGGACTCTATGCAAAGTATACCTTACTTTGGTATAGTATATGCAGAGCCACCGTCCTACACAATGCACCATATATATGTGCGCCCCCTCCCTGCTGGAGCGCCCTCTGGCCCTGCAGGCTTTGGAGGGGCCTCTACTGGTCTTCTGCCTGCAGATTTGTCCCTGGCTCCAATTGTGACCCTTGGAACCATGGAAGGATCCATACCGCACCCAATACTCTTCTCTGACACAGAGCATAATGGGTGTCGTCCGAACCAGAGTCTGGCACCAACTGGAGGCATTCCATTCAGGCTGGAGCGTGTGCCCTTTTCCTATGAGTAGGACTTGGGTAGGACTAGGAGGAGCCACTAGACCCTGATGAGTACCAGAACTAGACTTCTTAGAGGGCAGCTGTTGCGGATTTGGCAGATGGGAGTGGACTGGACACCTCCCCAGATACCGGCTTGATCTCTCCTTTCGTGGCTATTAACGATTGACCTTCATTTGCTATGGTAGTAAGAAGGCCAGCTGTGGTCCTCTACCTTTAGCTATCCCGTGTGGCTATCGAGACTAATGTGTTGATGTAACTGCTTCAGCTGGAACTCACCCCTTCCGAACCACTTCTCCTGTTTTAATAAAGGCTTCATGGACACCCTACTCTGAGCCTGACCCAGGCCCTGCACAGGGACTTCTGTGAGAAGAACAATTGTCCCTCTGCAATTGCCCTGCCACAGGGAACCACAATTTCCTCAACTAGCGTTTCACCCCAGAGAACTTGGTGGTCTAAGCCTCCACTTCCAGAGTAAATTCTGGTGTATTGGCTACAACTCCACCGTACAGGGAATCCAAGAGGCTGGATACCTTGGGGATAAGAAAATATTTTTGTCCGCAGCCCTGGCCCTGCAATCGGTAAATACTGCGTGCCTGCTGGGTCAAT
The DNA here is from genome assembly GCF_031143425.1 of Pleurodeles waltl. Classification (NCBI taxonomy): domain Eukaryota; kingdom Metazoa; phylum Chordata; class Amphibia; order Caudata; family Salamandridae; genus Pleurodeles; species Pleurodeles waltl. The sequence goes on along the minus strand of NC_090450.1, from coordinate 1,005,923,901 downwards.
ATTTCCGTATGCTGTGTAATTTGATTGTCCAGGTGCTGCCTGTGGTCTTGGAGGAGGCTGAAGCCATATTCCGTCAAAGTATTGCTAATGGGGTGGATGCAGCCAAGTTTGCCATATGCTGTTGACTGGATAAGACCAGCTTGCTAGGAACAGCGGTTTCATTGTATGTGGCCCTGAGATACCCTGTCTGGTTGAGAACCACTGGCTTTTTGGGGGCTGTCGATGGCTTGCTCATTAACATGTCATTAGATGGCTCCCATCTCTTCAGAGACGAGGCAGACTCAGAGCTGTGGCTCTTTTGAGGACAGTGGGCTTGCAGTCAGATCCTTAGACCTTTCCATGACCCCTGGCCAACTCCAGTTCAACTTTTGCTCCTCTTGTGGCCTTTGTAGGGAGTTCTCTCGTAGGGGATTTCCATGTATAGTCATAAGCACTGAATAGTTCTGCACGCCTGCGGGGACCCCGGAGCACTGTTCTGAAGTGTCTTAAGTGTAGATGTTCGCCTTCCTTGAGGAAGACCTGCAAAGTCACTTAAGAATGTCAATGTGCAGCCTAGAGGAAAGGCTACAAAGGCCAAATTATTCATTCTTTTGGTTGAAAAAAGGGTACTGTAGTATAGATATACATTAAAAAAACATGTATATTCTAGAGATGATGTAGAAAAAATCTTTCACAAACCTTTACAACTTTAAAATAAGGATGAAACAATGCAGGGCAGTGTAGCCCATAGGCTGCCATTATACAGAATGTAAATAGAGCTGTGCCTTTAAGAAGAGAAAGACTTCCTGTGTCCCATCATGCATAGCAAAAGGCAGTTGCCTCAGTTCTTTTTTCCGGCTCCTTCTGACAGGACTCTGAAGCATTGAGCTCCACCTATTTTAGGTTTTTTGACTAAAATTCAACACAAATCCTTTGGATTTCATTTTCACTCGACGTTTTTCAACCAGAGTGAATGCTTTGTCTTTTTTGTCAAATTCTGACAGAAATGTAAGGCTTTTGTTTTCCACCAACATGCCTTCACTTTTTGATAAGTGCCCTAGCTGTGGCAGGAAGAAGGCCAAAACAGACCCACATCAAGTCTGTATTATTTGCCTGCCGTCATTTCATAAACCGGATGCCTGTGGCATTTGTAAAACCTTCTCCAGGCGCACCCTTCGTGACAGGGATAAAATTTGTGTTCAAGCCAAGGAGGACATCAACGGAGGGCACAATCCACCACAGAGCGAGGGGAAGGTCAGTCTTACACCAGGGCTCTGACTTTGTCCTCTGGAGCAGCTTCCAGATCTGCTCAAAAACGTCACAGGTCCCTGACAACGTCGAGAGCATGGACTTCGAGACAAGGAACAGCACCGACATGCTCACCGTCGAGGAAGCGGCATCGCTCGCCGTCGAGAGTGTTATCATCGACGAGACGGCGCAGACATTTGCTGTCGAGTTCCCTGTTGAGGTCACCGTTGACACGAAGGGTAAGATCGATGTCGAGAGACAGTGCTCGCCGTCGGAGACAATCGACGTCATCCCACCGACGTCTAGGCAGATCGCCGTCGAGGGGCTCCCAACGGTGAGAGGAATCCACGTCGAGAGGTACACGTCGGCATCGTACTTCGTCGTCGAGAAGGCATTCAAAGAGACCAAGGAGAGTCTATACCACCTCAGAATCCTCGGCTTCTCTGATTCTCTTGCTACCTTCTCCTCAGCCATCTCCTGTACCACCAACACCTCTGGCACCTACAGCTCCTCTGCCGGTACCTCTTTCTGAGGCCGCCCCGGTGACTTCTGCAGAATCCACAAGACAATCGTGTCATTCCTCTAGACGTTCCTCTACGTCTAGACACTGTCATCGGCATGACTCGGATCACAGGTCTCCTCGCTCCCACCATAGGCACACCTCTTCACCCACAAGAGATTACTCTCCGTTATCGGACTCCCCGTCTCCGAGAGTTTCGCCCATAGATGATGTGAATACTTTTCAGGAGGTATTAATTTGCGGTGCTACCAAGCTGAACATCCCCCTGGCACTACCCACTCCAACAACTTCTGTCATATTTGAGACATTACACCAGCGATCTTCGGCTAGTCTATTACTACCGCTGGTCTCAGGGTTACTTGAACTGACAATGGACATTTTCCTTACACCGTCCACAACCAAGACTGCTCCGTCCAGATTCATAAAGAAATACCGTTCTCCTGAGCAAGACCCTTTATACCTGAGAGCGGATCCAGTGCCTGATTCGGTGGTAATCGTGGCTGCTTAAAAGCTACATTCAACATCTCCGTCTTCCTCCTCTTCACCGGACAAGGAGAGTAAAAAGATTGATGCCGCAGGCCGCAAAGTTTGCTCAACATCTGCCATCACCATGAAAGCAGCTAGTGCCACTGCCCTTTTGGGCAGGTATGATCACGCCCTTTGGGATTCTAAGCTACAATTTGCCGATTACCTTCCCAAAGACAAAAAGGAGGATTTCTTGGAAATTGTAACTGAAGGCGCTATGGTCTCCAACCAGGTGATTAGCGCGCTGCGGACTCCTCCATATTATCTGCTCATAGTTATTGTCATGGCATATCCTTAAAAAGACATTCCTGGCTACGCCTTACTTCACTCAAGCCAGAAGCGCAACAGAGGATACTGAACCTTCCTTTTTCAGGTTCCACTTTGTTTGGGTCTCATGCTGACGATGAGATGTCTAGGATGAAGACGGAATTAGACACTCTTAAGGCAGTGGGCATCGAAAAGCCAAGAGAACAGCGGAAAACTCTCCGTCCCTACCACCGTAGATTTTTCACTCAAAGGCTTCAAACTCCGCAGTGGGTGCTGCCTAGATCCCAGCACCAGCAACACCAGAGACCTTTTTCAACCCAGCGAAAACAAACAAGGGGTCGCTCCACACTACAAGCCGCCCAAACAGGACGTCAAACATCAGCGTCTAAACCCTGAATCCTTACTTCCCCCTCTTCCGTTACCCACTCCGGTAGAGGGAAGTAATTCTCATCATCTGGGAGAGTGGCAACGCATAACATCAGGCGCCTGGGTTTTGAATATTGTACAGAATGGCTATTGTCTCAGGTTCATAAACCCTCCGCCTTCTATTCCACCCAAACCGGTGAAATACCACCTCATCGCTCTCAAAGTAGAGGTCAGAACCCTATTACAAAAGAAGGCGATAGAACCTGTTCCTATAAACCAGCAAGGAAAGGGAATCTACTCGAGATACTTCCTGGTACCAAAAAAAGACAAGTGTGAGTTCAGACCCATTCTCGATCTAAGAATAGCCAACAAATGGATTTGCAAAGAAAAATTCTGAATGCTATCCTTACACCAAATCTATCCCCAACTTCACCAAGGCGATTAGCTCTGTTCAATAGATCTCCGACTCTTACTTCCACATTCCCGTGGTCAAAAAACATCGGAAGTTCTCAAGATTTCTCGTCGGACAAAGCCATTACCAATATACAGTGCTACCCTTCGGCCTCAAGTCAGCACCAAGGATGTTTTCCAAATGCATGGTGGTGGTGGCAGCCCATTTAAGGAAACATCGGATCTTCGTCTATCCCTACCTATACGATTGGCTCATAAAAGCATCCACATACCAAGAGGCCCAACGGCATTTCAATTGGACCTACCTACTCCAAAGACTGGGCCTTCAGGTCAATCTCTCCAAGTCCTCGACATCACCTGTACAGAGGTTGCACTACTTAGGCGCCTTCATCGACACCACTCAAGCAAAGGTGTTTCCTTCAGAGGAACAACATTTTATCAATCCTCCAGAAGTGCCAGTTACTCAAGAAAATCCCTCAGACCACTGCAAGGACGGTATCCTTTCTCCTGGGGTCGATGGCGTCTTGCATCTATTTCACTCCCAACGCTCGCCTCCATATGAGACCTTTACAGGAGTGCCTAGAAAACCAATGGAATCAACTAGTAGACGATTGGGAGGACAGCATCCTTCTTTCTCCCCATGCCATTCAATCCCTCAAGTGGTGTGTTCTTCGAGCACTCTCCTGAAAGGGATGCCATTCCACCAACAGCCTCCCACTCAGACGATAGTAACGGATGCATCGCTGTTTGGATGGGGAGCGCATATGAATCACCTTCAGATTCCAGGCTCTTGGTTGCAGAGGGAAAGACTATATCACATCAATCTCCTAGAGTTACGTGCAGTCCATCTTGCGCTCAAGGCCTTCCTCCCCGCATTGACTACGAAAACTCTGCTTCTCCAAACAGACAACATAGCCACCATGTATTACTTGAACAGACAAGAGGGCACCAGATCCAGAACTCTATCTACGGAGGCCCAAACAATTTGGCACTGGCTTCTAGCCAGGAACTTAAAAATAGTAGCAACTCACCTTCCAGGCATACAGAATGTCCAAGCGGATTCCCTCAGCCGAGCAATGGACGAAAACCACGAGTAGGTTCTGCACGACGACGTCGTCCACTCCATCTTTTCCATGTGGGGTACCCCTTCTATAGATCTATTCGCAACCCCAGAAAACAAAAAATGCCAAGACTTCGCCTCCAGGTACTACCATCCAGGAACATTTGGGAATGCCCTGTGGATAGACTGGTCAGGAAAATTTCTTTATGCCTTTCCACCGCTTCCCCTGATATCGACAGTCCTCCTCAAGCTGTCCCACTCCAACACCAAGATGATTCTCATCGCTCCCGAGTGGCCACGCGAGTGGTGGTTTCCGGACCTTCTTCACTGGTCACTCCGTCGACATATCAGATTGCCATGCCGCCCGACCTTCTCACGAAGTTTCGAGGCCAGATGAGACATCCCAACCTCTCGTCTTTGAATTTGGCAGCATGGCTCCTGAGCTAGTACAGTATGGTCACCTTAATCTTCCTCAAGACTGCATGGCGATTCTAAGGGAGGCAAAACGCCCTTCCACAAGAACAGCTTATGCCTTCAAATGGAAAAGGTTCTGCATATGGCGTTCGGACAAGAACTTTGAGCCAACTACATGTGGAGAAGAAGCTATTCTTCCATATGTATTACACCTGGCGAAGTCTGGCTTACAGTTTTCATCAATCAGAGTACACCTTGCAGCTCTAACAGCATATAGGAAAAGTCCTTCACAAACCTCGTTCTTTAAAATTCCAGTCATTAAAGATTTCCTAGAAGGTTTAAAAAAGGTTTTTCCTCCTACTAGATGTCCATCTCCTCCATGGGGGCTTAATATAGTCCTTTTGCGTCTGATGCTACACCCCTTTGAACCCATACATAAGGCATTCCTCCAACATCTTACCTGGAAAACTGCCTTACTTGTAGCAATCACTTCAGCTCGCAGGGATAGTGAGATCCAGGCCCTTTGTGCTTATGAACCTTATACTGTTTTCCATTCCTCAAAAGTGGTAATGAGAACACATCCTAAATTCCTACCTAAAGTCATTTCAGACTTTCACGTAAACCAGACCATCTCCTTACCGACTTTCTCCCAAAATCCATCTACTCCTTCTGAGAGAACACTAAATTCTCTCGAAGTAAATAGTTTTTTAAAATGGTATTTAGATAGAACAAAATCATTGCGCAAGTCACAACAGCTGTTTATTAACTATGGCCCAGTTTGAACAGGCCTGGCCACCTCCAAACAATCCTTATCCAGGTGGATTTTCTCATGTATCTTATTCTGTTACCAGTTAGCAAATAAATCCCTCGATGGCAGACCTAAGGCCCATTCCACTAGGGGCAAAGTAGCAACTGCTGCTTTGATAAGAAACATTCCGTTAACAGAAATCTGCAAAGCGGCTACATGGAGATCTGTCCACACCTTTACTAAGCATAACTGTCTTGATTCGGATGCTAGGACAGATGCTCAAATTGGACAGGCCTCTCTTAAGAATCTTAGCATGATTTATTCTTTCTTTATTGTTCTTTCTACTCCACCCCTGTTATTGGGATGGGCTTGCTAATCTATTCAGTGCTTATGACTATACATGGAAATCCCCTACGAGAGAAGGAATAGTTTCTTACCTGTAACTCCAGTTCTCTCGTAGGGGTATTTCCATGATAGTCGTAAGCAACCCTCCCTCCTCCCCGGTGGAGTTGACATGATAATTATGGTAATAATATTAAGAATGAAAGATATTTTCAGACTTCTTCACGTCGCATTACAAGCCTACAAAAAGAACTGAGGCAACTGCCTTTTGCTATGCATGATGGCATACAGGAAGTCTTTCTCTTCTTAAAGGCACAGCTCTATTTACATTCTGTATAATGGCAGCCTATGGGCTACACTACCCTGCATTGTTTCATCCTTATTTTAAAGTTGTAAAAAGGTTTATGAAAGATTTTGTCTACATCATCTCTAGCATATACATGTTTTTTAATGTATATCTATACTACAGTACCCTTTTTTCAACCAAAATAATGAACAGTTTGGCCTTTGTAGCCTTTCCTCTAGGCTGCACATTGACATTCTTAAGTGACTTTGCAGGCCTTCCTCAAGAAAGGCGAACATCTACACTTAAGACACTTCAGAACAGTGCTCCGGGGACCCCGCAGGTGTGCGGAACTATTCAGTGCTTATGATTATCATGAAAATGCCCCTACGAGAGAACTAGAGTTACAGGTAAGAAACTATTCCTTCCATCTGCACCTCTACCTGCCCAGCCACCACAGCCTGCAGTTTCCCCAGCCTTTACATGGCTGCGGATTCGGTATTGAAAGACCTCGTGTCACATAGCCAGAGGTTAGACAGCTAGTGTCTCCAGATTCCTCAAAAGAAATACTCCCTTAACTGTGACCACTCTTCCATTCCTTCCACCCACTTGTGACAAGCTGATGGACGACCACATTTCATTACTCACCCAGGAAGTGGTGGCTCTCTTGTCCAAAGGAGCCATCGAGAGGTGGCTTTCATCAGACGTTTGTGGTTGTTACTCCTCCTACTTTCTGGTGCCCAAGAAAGACTGAGGCCTCCATCCCATCCTAGACTTTCGCCTGCTGTTTCTATCTGAAAAGGAGAAATTCAAAATCCTTACTCCCTCAAGTCCTGTCTTCCCTAAACTCGGGAGAGTAGTTGGTAGCATTGGAATACAGGATGCATACTTTCACATCCTCACCTTGCCTGCCCAGGATCGTTACCTGTATTTCACAGTAGGCCACAAGCACTTTGTTGTGCTCCTCTTTGGCCTTACCAGCAAATTTTGGGTGTTCAAGGTGGAGGCAGTGGTTATACCTCATCTAAGGCAATCAGATCTACCAGTCTTCCCCCATCTTGACGGAATTGCTGTTGGAAGTGTGCTCGCCTGAGGCGCTTGTCTCCCACTTCCAGACTGGGGTGTACATCGTGCACTCGCTAGAATTCACTGTAAACCTACTGAAGTCACACCTAATACCTATTTAGATTCTCTGTTTTATTGGAGCTGGTTTAGCACAGTCCAGTTTTGGGCCTTTCCTCATGAACAGCATGTCCAGGATAGTCATGGTGCGATACTGATAATTTAGCCTCTATCCTGGGTTTCAATGAGAAACTGCAGCAGCTGGTCCTCATGGCCTCCTGCATCCTTATAGTGACCCTTTGTGTTACATATGTAGGCTCTTTACTGGGACCTGAAAGTCCAAATGGCACAGTGTCAGGGGAATCACTCCAGCTTAGTCCAGATCGGAGGGTAGTGCAGAAAATCTGAAAGACCACGATTGGGTCAGTGGCAGTTCCCTCTACCTTCTCCAACTAGATCTGATGGTAGTGACAGACTCCTGGAATGTGGTGGCCAACTGGGAGAGCTGGAGATCAGAGGACTCTGGCCTGTGGCAGTATCCAGACTCCACAGCAACCTTTTGGAGCTCTGTGTGATCAGAATGGCATTGAAAGCCTTCATCCAGGCAATGTCATTGTGGGTGGTGGGGTCTTGGACCTTCTGTCAAGCGGCCCTGTGCCTTTGGACATGGCTGGAACGTCAGGGTATTCTCAGCCGAAGAGGCCTTGTCGATCATGAAAGGCGTCTCCAAACTGAGGTTGTGCAAGGTCTCTTTAAATAGTGGGGAGATCCTTGGCTAGATCTCTGCACCACTGCCAAGAATGCACAACTGTTAGCAGTTTTTCCTACCAAGGCGGCTCCTGTTCGGAGATGCTTCATCTCTAGCGGAGCTCCCGCTTTCTGTACACCTTTGTCAATATCACTCCTGCCAGAGTTCTTAAGAAGAAGAGACGACTGGGCCCAAGCCCTCCTTGTGGCTCAGGACTAGGCTGGGAGAGTCTGGTATCCTGAGCTATGCGCATGTCCAGTGGTCCCCGATTAGGCTTCCCTTTCTGGAGGATCTCCTGTCATAGCAGCAGAGGAGAGTTCTTCTCCCAAGCCTTTGAATGCCCCACCTTCATGCATGGAGATTATCCGTGACAGTTGACAGCTTTTTGACCTTTCGCCTAAAGTCTGTAGTTTTATCTTGACATCTGTATCCCTACACCAAGATGGTATATTCTGGCCTTTGGAAAAAAGTTGTGGCATAGTGTATAGAACAGGATATTGACCACTCAGCTGGACTCCTTTCCCAGGTGCTTTTGTTCATCCCTACTGTGGCCCAGCAAGGCTCTGCTTTGTGTATTATGAAAGGTTCCTTATCTGCAGTCTCTGCCTTGTATGGTAGTCAGATCATCCCTCCCTTTTTAAGTCCCCTATTAATTATAGGTGTCTTAAAGGCCTTCAACATGTACAGCTCCCTTCGTTATTGATCATTGGGTACTTTATTAGTTCCTTTCCTTTCTTTTTATTTTTTTTATTTTTTATTGTAACACGAGAGAAGGAATACATAAAGTAACCACTGAATACAAAAAAACAAATATATGTATAATTGTCCGAAATCATACACTGATAATCTCTGCCACAGATTCCTTCTGTGCTACCAACTGCTTAGACCTGATCCATTTACCCAGTACCCCACCAAATGGCTTGCCCTTTCCGATTCCCTTCCCTCCTTTTACGTTCATAAAATGAATATTCGAGTTGATATACTGAGAGGAGACGATCTAACAAGATTGAAATCCGGGGGGGTTGCTGATCAAACTATGTAGAAGCAATGCAGAATCGATATACAGCCATAGAAACAAAGATAAATTTAGAAATCCGTGGTCTGGCTGCATCAAATATTACAACCCCAGGAGTTAATTTCAAATTTTGGTTGGTTACTTCACTTAAAAACTGCCTGATATCCCGCGTCATAGCTTCTAGCTTTATACATGTAGCAAACATGTGAGTTAGGTTGGCGCCGAATAGCTGACATCTTGGACAGTGTGTCCCCTCTGTCCTGCCCCACTTAGTTATTTTCCCTGGGGTGAAGTATAAATTAAAAACAGTTTTATAGTGCTGTGCCTGGAGTGTTGCGGAGATCAGAATACTGCGCCCCAATCTAAATGACTCATAAAATTCTGCCTCTCTGATTACTTAATTGAGCTTCTCACTTCTTACAGTATTTCTCCACATCCCCTTGTTGCTCATCGTTCAATCTGACAGACTGTCCTTATAGTAATCCTTACTCCGGTTACCATTATCTCCATCAATGGCCATTTTGGCAAACCGTGCTGCCTCCTGTTTTCCTACGCATAAAGTCCCTTATTTGTAAATAATAAAAAAAAAATCCCCTTTGCTCCAGACCAAAATTCTCATGCAAGTTCTCAGTTGTATCTATCGTGGATCGTGCAAAAAGATCTCCTAACCTTTGTACCCCCTGACAGCTCCATTTCACCATGACTTTTATCCCTAAATATCTTGGGGAAAGATGGATTATTTGTGATCAAAGTGTACCGATTGAATCTACTGAGTCCCATTCTCTTCTGCAGGGGATCCCAGCATTTAAACGCAGCCTCTAATACCTTAAATCTCATCGTCTTATAATAACTAGGTTCAATAAATGTCAACAGCGCGCCACCAGCAGATTGCCCATTTAACAATTCATAAATATCTGGGATATAACCTTCATCTCTCGAAGATCCTCTGCTATTAAACAGAGGGCGCATAAACTGTAACGCAGCCGCCAGCTGGTATAATTTAAGGTTTGGCAAGAATCAGACACCCTTTTCCCTTGATAATTACATATATCTGCTAGCCCTCCTAATTTTGCCGTACGACCAAATAAACCTCACCACGAGTTGTTCCAACATATTAAACCAGGGTTTCCCAAATGCCAGCGGGATAGCTCAAAATAGTATAAGACCTTGGGAAGAAACAACATCTTAACCATATTACAGTGCCCCATGATTGACATATGCAAATTGTTCCATCTACCAAAATTATATTTGGCTTTTTTGATAATCTGTTTTCAATTAACCTGAACAATCTGCTCCACATTAGGTCTAATATCGATCCCTAAATAGACTGCATGATCGACACTGCGCGTATCTGTTGTAGCACCATACTCATTTACCATTATCTGGGTCTTGTCCTTATTGAGTAACCGGATGCCATCCCAAATCTACATGCTGCCTCTTCAATTTCCATAAGAGCCAAATCTGGGTTAGCAGTGACAACTACAACATCATCGGCATATGCTAATATCTTCGTATCCCAGCCAAAGCGAGTCACCGGCTGAATTGATGCACTCTTTTCTAGAGATTGCAAAAATGGGTCTATATATAATGCAAATAACGGGTGAGCACGGGCATCCCTGTCTTGTACCAAGTTCAATTTGTATCTCATTAGAAAAGCCACCGAGCATTTGAATGCGAGCACTTGGGTGCTTATATAAGGCCTTAACTGCTGTAAGAAAACGGCTTCCCAATCCATAGTCCTCTAGAGTTTTCCACATAAATTCCCAATTAACCCTATCAAATGTTTTTTCAGCATCCAGCAAAATCATTCCCATAGGCTCCTTCGCGACATGAGTGGCATCAAACAAAGCAATAACTCTTCTATTCTGATGGATACAACTACCTGTGGATTCCTCACCTAATGAATACTCCCATTGCGCCAGCTTTCGACGGAAATCTTCTTCCTAGCTTCTACACGTCGACGAGGACGTCACAGTTGCCCACGCGACGCCGTCTGACGTCATACAGGCAATAAGAGGTCCTCGCCGACGTCAGTTCCCTTTTTTCTGTGCCATTCGAAACGGTTATCTTCGAGGGAGCTACTATTGCTGTTCGACAGTGTGTTTTTTGGCTGTTTTTTCTCTGAGATTACAATGTCGCAGAGGAAGTCCGGTTTTAAGCCCTGTCGTGAGTGTGGGGGCAAAATGTCGGTAAGGGACCCACATTCTGACTGTTTGTGGTGTCTGAGTTCCGATCATGATGTTGGCAGGTGTGTGTGATTCATGTCAGCATATGAATCCGAAGGCCCTGAAAGAGCGCGAGGCCAAGCTTTTTATGGCGAAGTCGAAGAAGAAGGAGAAGAGACACCATCGAAAATCCTCGTCACCGAAGTCTCATCGGCGTCATCGGGACTCCCGGCGTCATCGGGACTCCCGGCGTCATCGGGACTCCCGGCGTCGTCGAGAATCACGGCGCCGGTCGAGCAAAGAGAGGTCTCGGTCGAGGTCGCCATCGACTCGGCGTCGGAAGACTTGGGAGGTCAGTCGCACAGTCGCTCCCCATCCGTCGACGCCGTTGCCTTCTCCAGCCTCACCGACTTCGCCCGTGTCTTCGGGCCAACCGCCTTCAGTGTTTGAGGTTCCACAGCCTCAACAGTTTTCTCCGACGTTAGACGTCGAGGCCGGCGTCGGTGTCGCCTTCGATCCAGGCACCCCAGTACCCGGCTTTTCCGGCCCCTGGAGCCGATAATACCGCGTTTTTAAATGCGATGTTCTCCATCTTTCAGCAGATGGCTCCAGGTGGTGCACCGGCTGGGCCTTCGGGCCCTTTGGCTTTTAACATGGGTGCTCCGGCTCCGCTTCGACCAGCACCCTTTATGCCCTTTCTCCCCCTGGGGAACGTGGGCTTGGCGCCGGTGTCTGCTCCGGTGGCTCCAGAGACTTTGGCTCTGAGAGTTTCGGCTCCAGCGGCCTCGGTGTTTCGGCCAGTGACGCCGTCTAGGCCTTCTACTACCCCGAAGCAGTCTTCTCTCCATCCGACTCTTGGTTCGGCGCCGAAGGTACCTGCGGCGCCTGTAGCGACTTCGGACGGATCCGGAGATCGGCATTGTTCCTCGACATCTGCTGACGCCATGTCGACGCCGAGGATTGAGGAGAGGCTTCACTCGAGGAGGCTTGCTCTCTGTCTCCTGGAAGAACAGGAGTACCGGCAGAACCTGGAGGAAGGAGAGATTAAGGACTCCCGTGAGGGTCTCCATGGGCTGGACACGGCGAGTGGCCTGGATACTTCCCCTGAGTGGGACTTGTCATCTCCTGGGGAGTATACAGAAGAGGCAGCCACTTTTCATGCTGTTATCATGAAGGCAGCTAACTTCTTGGATCTGCCTTTGCCGGTGACTGAAGCGAAGCAGAATCTGTTGACAGAGGTGTTGCACCCGGCCTCAACATCAGCAGAACCACTTTTGGCGTTCAACGAGGCGCTGCTGGAACCTGTTTTGGAGGTCTGGAAGAAGCTGGTGTCTTCTTCGGCTGTCAATAGGTCTGTGGCTAGGAGGTATCTGGCTGCACCGGCTGACCCTGGCTTTCTTACCAGACATCCAACACCTGAAAGCTTGGTGGTCCTGGCTTCCTGCTCGGCAAGGTCTGCGTCTGGGTCTTTTTCATCTGTGCCATCGGATAGAGACTCCAAGAAGATGGAAATGGCATCCAAGAAGGTGTTCTCGTCCTGTAGCATGGCATTAAAGTCCACCAATGCTACATGTATTTTAGGGAGGTACATTTATGCTCTGATGGACGAAATTACATCTACGCATACGGAGATCCCTCAAGGGCTGTTGAATCTGGTATCGGACGCTCAAACTGCTGCAACTCAGGTTATCCAATCTGGGTTGGATACAACAGACTCTGTGGCTAGAGCAATGGGCACTGCTGTAGTTACGAGGAGGCAGGCTTGGCTTCGTAACTCATGGTTTTCATCGGATGTACAGTCGACCCTGCTGGACCTCCCTTTTTGAAGGGGACAAGCTCTTTGGTGCCAAGGCAGATTCGGCCTTAGAGAGGTTTAAGGAGAGCAGGGCCACGGCCAAGTCACTAGGCTTGTAGGCCACTTCTTCTGCCTCCTCCAGATTTTTTAGGAGGTTTTGAGGATTTGGTCGTGGCTCCTCTTCCTCCTCCTTTCGGGGGAAATTCCAGCAGCCTACCTCTGCTCTCTCCTATAGATCTTTTAGAGGGAGGGGTAGGGTCCGTACCAGGGGAGCCTCTCAGCAGCACTCTGCCTCTTCCTCTTGAGGGGTGCAGCAGGCTTAGCCTTAGGCTTCCACCAATTCCCACTCACTCTTCTCCTGTAGGGGGAGGTTACTGTATTTTCTCCACAAGTGGGAGGTCATCACATCAGACTCCTGGGTTACCAGCATTGTGAGAAAAGGCTACACCCTTCCCTTTCGGGAGTTTCCGCCCCCCCATCCCGCGCCGCCCATCTTATTGTTCAGAAGAACACCTCCTGTTAGAACAGGAGGTTCAAGTCCTCCTTTCAAAGGGCGCGGTGGAGTTGGTTCCAGAGCAGGTTGTTACTCGAGGTACTTCCTGATTCCCAAGAAGAATGGTCGGTTAAGACCAATCCTGGACCTGAGGATTTTGAATTGGTTCCTCAAGCAGGAAAAGTTCAAGATGCTGACCCTAGCTCAGGTGCTTTTGGCGTTGAACAAGGGAGATTGGATGGTGTCTGTTGAATTGCAGGATGCTTACTTTCATATCCCGATACTCAAGTCGCACAGGAAGTATCTCCAGTTTGTTGTGGGGTCGCAGCACTATTAGTTTGCGGTCCTCCCGTTTGGTCTTACTTCAGCACCTCGAGTCTTCACGAAGGTGATGTTGGTGGTTGCGGCAGAGCTCAGAAGGAAGGGGATAGCAGTATTCCCTTACTTGGACGACTGGTTGATCAAAGCCAAGTCCCCGGAGCTTGTGTCGTATCATTTGCAGTCAACAACCCAGTTGTTGTTCGACCTGGGCTTTTCGGTGAACGTGCCCAAATCTCACCTGGAGCCCTCTCAGCGCCTCCTGTTCATAGGGGCAGTACTGGATACAACATTGAATCGAGCCTTTCCTCCGCCTCAGCGGGTTCAAGATATTCAGGAATTGGTTCCAATGTTTCGAAATGGAGCGGTAGTTCCAGTCCTCAAGGTCCTTCGTCTGCTCGGTCTGTTTGCCTCTTGCATACTGTTGGTCACGCATGCTCGCTGGCACATGAGGGCTCTTCAGTGGTGCCTCCGAAGGCAGTGGTCTCAACACAAGGGAGATCTAGAAGGTGCGGTCAAGATCTCCAGAGATGCTGCTGTGGACTTGAAGTGGTGGATTGCGAGCAACAATCTTTCTCAAGGAAAGCCGTTCGCGCAGTCGCCACTAGTGGCCACGGTCATAACGGATGCTTCCACTCTAGGGTGGGGAGCTCATCTGGGGGATCTGGAGATCAAAGGACTTTGGTCTCCAGAAGAACAGAGGTTTCATATCAATCTGTTAGTTACGGGCTGTACGTCTGGCTCTCAAGGCCTTCCTCCCTTCCCTTCGTGGTCAGTCGGTACAGGTCCTGACGGACAATACTACCACGATGTGGTACATAAACAAACAGGGAGGAGTAGGGTCGTACCTTCTCTGCAGAGAAGCTCTTCGACTATGGTCCTGGGCAAAGGACCATCAGATTTGCTTGGTAGCAAATCATCTGGCCGGGGTCTTGAATGTACGTGCGGACAGTCTCAGTCGCCAATTCTCGGCCGACCACGAGTGGCGTCTCCATCCAGATCAAGTCCGTTTAATCTTCCAGATGTGGGGGTTTCCTCGGATAGATCGGTTTGCCACTCGGGAGAACGCGCATTGTCCGTTATTCTGCAGCCTCCAGTATCCGGTGCAGGGAGCATTGGGGGACGCGTTTCTGATAACCTGGTGCGACCAGTTGCTTTACGCGTTTCCCCCCATACCCTTGATTCCTCGAGTGTTGAGGAAGATTCGCCAAGACCGGGCTCAAGTCATCTTAATAGCTCCGGATTGGCCAAGGAGGGTGTGGTACTCCGACCTTCTCCAACTCTCGCTGTGCCCTCCGCTCCGTCTCTCTCTCAGGGCAGACCTCCTCTCGCAGTCGCAGGGGCAGGTTTTACACCCCAACCTTCAGAGTCTACACCTACATGCCTGGAGATTGAACGGGGCAACCTGAGTTCCTTCTCTCTCCCGCCTGATGTAGTGGATGTTATATTAGTGGCCAGGCGACACTCCACTAAATCTATCTACGCTAATAGGTGGTCTAAATTTGTTATATGGTGTGGAGAGAGACAGATTGATCCCTTACATGCTCATCTGTCAGATGTTTTGTCTTTTGCTCTGTCTCTAGCGCAGAAAGGTTGTGCAGTGGCTACCATTAAAGGTTATTTGTCTGCCCTGTCAGCCTTCATTTGTCTTCCAGATCAACCATCGTTATTTAAATCCCCTATTGTTCTCAGATTCTTGAAAGGTCTTCTAAATAAATTTCCTCTAAAACCATTCGTGATGCCTCAATGGGATTTGTCCTTGGTCCTCACTTTCCTTATGGGGTCCCCTTTTGAGCCTATGCATTCTTGCCCATTAAGGTATTTGGTTATTAAAACAGTCTTCCTGGTGGCTATAACATCTGCAAGGAGAGTGAGTGAGTTGCAGGCCTTATCGGTAAAACCCCCTTATACAACTTTTTATGGGGATAAGGTGGTGTTGAGGACCAAGGCTGCTTTCCTCCCGAAGGTTGTTTCACCCTTCCATTTGGCCCAAACAATTACTTTGTCCACGTTCTATCCTCCGCCTCATCCTTCAAAGGAGGAAGAGAGACTACATCGATTGGACCCAAAGAGGGCGTTGAGCTTCTTCATTGATAGATCTAAGGATTTCAGGCTGGAGGATCAGCTGTTCATCGGATACGTGGGCAAGAGGAGAGGAAAGGCAGTCCACAAGAGAACACTCTCCAGGTGGGTTGTTCTTTGCATTAAAATCTGTTACTCTTTGGCAAAGAAGGATCCTCCTGATGGCATTAGAGCTCATTCCACCAGAGCTAAGTCGGCCACTACGGCCTTGGCTAGAGGTGTTCCTGTGGTCGACATCTGCAAGGCCGCAACTTGGTCGTCCCTTCACATTTTTGCGAAACATTACTGTTTGGACTCTGAGGTCAGAAGGGACGGCCATTTTGCACGGTCAGTGCTGCAGGATTTCTTGGTTTGACCATACAGGCACCCTCCACCGGGAGTGGTACTGCTTTGGGACTCTATTCATTAGGTGAGGAATCCACAGGTAGTTGTATCCATCAGAAGAACGAGTTACTTACCTTCGGTAACGACTTTTCTGGTGGATACATTAGCTACCTGTGGATTCCTCACGGTCCCACCCGCCTCCCCGTTGCCTTTCTGGTCTTACCAAGTAATCCTTGAGTGCGCTCCTCTTGGTATTCAAGGTTGCAATAGATGTTGTATATATGTATACTTGTGTATATATATATGTATATATCTTTGTGTATATACATGATTTGCATATATTTGTTGGTTTAAAAAAAAAAAAAGTTATATTAAATTTACAGCCATTTTATTGCAATGTTGTGTATTTTACAATGTTATGGGATGTTGCCTTGCTCTTTCATTGCATTGGGTTGTTGTTCTCATGCACGTAAAAAAATGTTGGTACTGACGGCACGTCGTCGAGGACCTCTTATTGCCTGTATGACGTCAGACGGCGTCGCGTGGGCTACAGTGACGTCCTCGTCGACGTGCAGAGACTAGGAAGAAGATTTCCGTCGAATGCTGGCGCCATGGGAGTATTCATTAGGTGAGGAATCCACAGGTAGCTAATGTATCCACCAGAAAAGTCGTTACCGAAGGTAAGTAACTCGTTCATCTCACATGAAAGGAACCACACAGTGATGCAAAAATGAAGGTACTTTATTATAGTAACACTGAACTAGAATACTAGAGGCAATCCCCCCTTTCTGGAGGTAATAGAACACAAAATATGCAGAAGTACGTACTAAGGATTAGCATAGGATTAAGAAATAGCAAGGGCCCAGAGGGACCAAACCATATTCTAAAATAGTGGAATGCAAGAATGGGTCCCCCCCACTAGAGGTTGTGGAGTAGTTAGCCAAGGGCTGTGAGTACGGAAACCCAAGAGCTGAGTATCTAGAAGACCTCCAGCTACCAGGATAGCAGATGTAAGTTTCCTGGTCGTCCCATAGGCTATTATGGGGATTTACAATTGGAACAATGTAAGAAGAGGACCAGACTGGTGGAACCCAAGAGTGGATTCCAGATGAAGAGGACCTGTAAAAGAAGGTGACGGAGTCCAGTCCAGGCAGGGTAGCACAAGCAAATGTAAGTTGAAGATTTGCAGGGTTGGAGAGAGGCCCAGCAAGATCCTGGGGACTTCACCCTTGCAGGGGAGTCTGGGCTCACCCTAAGAAGGCAGGAGGGGCAGCAGAATCAGTCTGACCCACATGAGCAACCCACTGGCAGCAGGTACAGCAAGTTGCAGTGAAGCCCAGACAGAACACATGTAGAGGAGTACCACGTTGCTGGAGCAGCAGAGGAGAGACTGTCCTTGCAGAGGTAGAGTTCTGTGGCTATTAGGAGCCTGAGGATTACTCTGAGTGGGAGTCAACAAGCCTTGGTTGCTGCAACAGTCACAGTGCACAGGGATTCCATCCTGGAGGAAGAGGCAAGGGCTCACCATCTCCCAAGTTGGACAGAAGGCAAAGAGGACCACTCCGAATTACTGCCTGTTTTGGATAATTTTCGCAGATCCAGAGGACAAAAGATCTGAGCAGCTGGATGTTCTTGCCGTAAGTGCCTGCCGATGCAAGGGAGTGACTCCTTCACTCTAGGGAAGATTCCTTCTTGCTTCTTTGGCACAGCTAAAGTTTTGCCGACTCCAGAGGATACACAGCTGTGGCAATGTTGCACAACGAGATCGTCTCGGTTTTGCAGACTTGTTCTGTTTCTTTGAGGTCCAGCAGTGGTTCCGGTGGCCAGGAGCAAAAGAGGGAGTTCTGGTGGAGGCTTACATGTCGAATCTGAGGACCCACCTGCAAGGGAGTCCCTAAATAGCCCAAAAAGGGCTTTGGCCCTCATTACAACCCTGGCGGTTGTTGTTAAGGCTGCAGTAATAACGGCAATAGGCCGGCGGTAAAAAAAAGGGATTTGGACCCTGGGGTGGTAACGGCTCCAGCCCAGCGGCTGTCACATTCCCACCCTTGGGATTACGACCCGGCCTACCGCCATGGTTTCTGTGGTTTTTGTACCGCAACGAAACCCATGGCGGTAGGCACTATCAGCGCTAGGGAATCCATTCCCTGGCACTGATAGGGGTCTCCCCCACCCGCTGCTGCCCCCGCACGTATACACACCCACACGCGCACCCATATACACACATGCACACACGCATACCCACCTCCACCCACGAACACATACATACCCACACACCGCAACATACACCAACATAGCTTGTTACACACATGCATCCACAACACTCACCCATGCATCCAACCCGACTCACACCTGCATGCACGCATCCCAAATCATACACGCACACTTCCCCCACATACAAACAACACCCAGCACCCTCCTCTCCGGTCTCCAGACTTACCTGCTTGCAGGGGGTCCTCCGACTGGAGACGGTCTGGGGCACTGCTGTCAGCAGCAGTGTCCGTCAGCAAAACACTGCCAGGCCGTATCATTGCTCATGATGTGGTTGGCTGTGTTTTGCTGGCGTGGCGGTACTGCTGTCAGCAGCTCTGCCTTACAGCCGTCATGACTGTCGGAGGTGTTCTGCCAGATTTCTGGCGGAATTCCGTCGGCGGTCATAATACGTGTTGCCGGCTGGTAGCCATGGCGGCAATATGTTGGCGGCTGTTGCTGTAGCGGTAGGCGGCCAATACTGCCAATGTTGTAAACGGGGCCTTAGTCCCTTTGCAAGGTGACCACCTATGAGAGGGGGCCACTGACATCATCTACCTAACCTGGCCCCTCATATGCACGCAGGGGCCTCTGCCTGTCTTGGTGTTAAGAAGGCAGAACCAAGAACCAAGTGATCACCTGGAGGGCCTCCGGGCACTACCCCTGCACTGGTGGTGGACAGGGAAGTGATCACTTTCCTTTGTGTCGTTACGCCCCAGAGCAGGTCCCGGTGGTCCCTGTTCTGGTGTAAACTGGATCATGCAAGGACACCAAATGTGCCCTTCAAAGGAAGCGGGTAGCGTTGAGAGGCTACCCCTCCCCGGCCTTATTACACCTATTTCCAAGGGAGAGGAGGTTGCACCCCCTCCCACAGGAAATTCTTTGTTCTGCCTTCCCCTACTTGAGCTGGTCAAGCAGCAAGAGGACAGAACCCTGTGCGAGATGCTGCAGCAGCGTGGGCTTCTCGCAGACCCTGGAAGACTGTAGGAGCAATACTGGTGGGGTCCTCTAAAGAGCCCCCAGAGTGCATGGAGTCATGTCACCAATACTGGAATCAGTAGTGGGGTTTGATTCTGGAATGTTTGATACCAAACATGCCTAGGTTTGGAGTTACCATTATGTAGCTGCACCATAGGTTGTGACCTGTAGCCCGTACATAGCTAAAAAGGCTTCCCTTCACTTACGAAGTTCAGGAAATTGGGACTGGAGTTCATAGGGGCACCTCTGCTTATGCAGTGGTGCCCACACACACAGAGACCTGCACCCTGTCCTTAGGGCTGGAAGGGCCTACCATAGGGGCGATTTATAGTGACCTGGTCTAGTGACCAGCAGTGAAAGGGTGCATGCACCTTTTCGTGTAGGCTGCAAATGGCAGGCCTGCAGTGTGTGCACGGACTCCCATGGGTGGTATAATACATTCTGCAGCCCAAGGGGGACACCTGGTGTTCCAGTACCCTGGGCACCTAAGTACCATATACTAGGGGCTTAAAGGGGTGCACCACTATGCCAATTGTGGGTTGTAAAGGGTACCAAGACAACCAAATTTAGAGGAGAGCGCACAATCACTGGGGTCCTGGTTAGCAGGATCCCAGTGAAAACATCAAAGCATATTGACAACAGGCAGAAAGTGGAGATAACCATTCCAAAAAGAGTGACTTTACTACTAGTACCACTTAGACAAACAGGCCTGTTGGAGTGGGCACTTTGCTCGTTTGGTGCTGCATGACTTACTGGTCTAAATCTGGTTTGCAGTCCCACCTCTTTGGGGCTAGTGCTTGTGCTTGGGTTTTTGTTTTGAGGTAATGAGTCTGCTGCTAGAATTCTTTCAGATGACCAAGTTTCCTCACTTTGGTAATGCCCTATCTGGTAGAAGCTCTATCTAGCTGCAGATTCCCTGCTGACCCCATCCATCCTGCTCTGTGAAGAGATTTCTAGATATAGGGCTATTTGTTTATCAGGGCCCTAGTTTTCAGCGCTAGTGGTCAGTGTCCTTTGTGGCCCGCACACCTAGAGTGGAAAGGTGTGAAACACTGACATCAGCTCACTGGGGTGATGCCTATATAGGCACCGCACATATCACTTCTGATGTGAACGACACCACACTGAGCAAAACAACTCCACCTACTGGCACACAAAGCTGCTGCTCATGAAAAAGTTCGGGATCCAGTCTGATGCTTGGAAATAACTTTAAGATAAGGAATCTGCGGCTAGCTAGTCTCTACCAGATGATGCATTACTGAAATTAATTAACTTTTTCTCATTGAGGTATCCATTTGCAATGAAACTCTAGATCTTGAAAGTGAGCCTCCATCTTACCAAGGAAGCAACTATAGTCATAGAGTTAGTGGGAATGAATGACAGGCAAGGAGAAATGTCTTCTCTCACAGGCCATGTCATTGCTAACTTCGTCTGGAGTAATGAGGATTTTGTCAAGTTCTGTGAACTTGATCCCATTTTGAGTCTAATTACTCCTGCTGCCTCGTTTATTGCCAGCAAATTGGAATCAATGCAAGGAGATGTCATTCGCAGCATTGATTTGTTTCAACAGGTGTGGAGTTTTGTTTCAACAGGGATGACACCAATTTTATTGTACATTGACCCCTTCCTTTGTGAGATAGGCTTTGCACGTTGTCTTGTCCAAAACCGCTACCAGGATTGTCGACAAACTATATGGTACTGGAGAAGTATTTTCCACTTACAACTTCAGACCTAGATTCTTAAACAATCGAAGACAGGCCATCGTAGATTCTTTTAAAGAGCAGAACGACTGACCATTGATACAACACTTTTCTAAGCACTGGAATACCTGAATGAAATCCCAAACTACCACCTGTATTTAAAAAAAAAAAAATAATAATCCTGCACACCATGGATGCCTCCGATGTATGATGTTACTATTGATTCTGAGGAGTACTATTTCAGTGGGGATGAGCTGCCGAAATATGAGGTGCATGGCCTCCAAATTTACAGAATTGGGCAAGGGTTGCGCTGAATTTGTTCTTTTTGCCCTGTGGGAGTTGACCTGTAGGATATAGTGAGAGGATGAGAGCCTGAAGCGGCTCCACAACTTGTTCCGGGACCTTCCTCTCAATTGGGATCAAGACCATTGCAGTGTTGCACTTTGACGGACAAAGCGCTTGAGGGAAGTCTTCCTCAAGGCCTTGGAGCGTATGGTGTGACATCCGATGCCGATCTTGGCATTGTGGTTGCCTTCAATGCACCGGAGGCAGACTGGGTGTGGTTCAGACACCGATATTTGCTGGTGACAGGCGCCCCAGGGCTTAAAATCAGCCTTCCTCTTGAGCATCCCTGCCACACCAGGAGACCGTATCGTAACAATATTCGAAAAAGATTGAAAAAAGTTCTGTCAAAAAAATAACTGGGGGAAGCTTTTCTCCTGATCTGTGTTGACTGACAGAAAGACAAGAACTGACATTTGCAAACTGGTGTGGTGCCTAAAAGGCATCACATAACACTGCCGGTGCAGACAACACCACGCGGACCCCAACAACAGGGGTTACTCCTCACGAAAAATGTACGCATCGATTCTGTGACTAGAAGTCTACTAGAAGTCTACTAGATATTAAGATTTAAAGGCTTGTTTATTGCTTATGCCCTTTCTGTAAGAACAGAACTGCTCTGCTAGCTCCAGCTCCGGGCCAATATGCCCTAAAAAAGGATTACCCTGATAAAATCTGCCTCACCTTAGCAAGTAGGCAAGTGATTTCTCAAGGCCTGGATAATGACAAATTAGGTTTAAAAAAAAATCATCATAGGAAGCTTTGATTCCTACCATAAAGAGACCTAGCACACAAAAAACAAATTACTCGCCTGTACACTGGTTCGCCAGTGTACATATCTTTCATAGATTCACATGCTTGAATCTTTCCAGTCGTCATGGTTGGAGTCCCATTGTGATTAGTGATTATCAATGCACAAATAAGTATTAAAAACAGTAGCCAAAATTAAATGACTTTCTTCATAAATTCACATTGTTAGAAACAAACAAAAAATCAGCCAGTGAGTGTGCACATCTTGAACCACTCTTCCCCTGCAGGGCCACCATACTTCAGATTTCCAACAGCATGTCGTATGTGAGGGAGTCTCCCTCAGCTCTGCCCAGGCTACAGGGCTTGTCAGCATTCAACTTTCTCTGGGATTGTTTCAAGGTACAATCATCCTATTTTTCAGGCTATGATACAAATGTTTCAGCCGCTATTCTGAATTTGAGAGAGACTGACCCTGATGCTGTTGACTCATGGCTTCCTGCGTACTAGTCATACATGCCTGTAGGTATGTGAGTGCTTTGTGGTGGGATTTGAGTTCAAGTGGGCACTGCATCAAGAGAATCTCTGACATGGTCCAGATTTTGGAGGGAACTGCAAAATACCTTCAGTGGTAGCTAACAAACCATGACTAGGTAAGTGTCAGACCGCTTTCCCTTTCCCAGCCAGAGCTCACTGTTGTGAGATGCGTGGCTTGTGGTCTGTGGCAGGTGCCTGGGAAAGTTGGAGATCAGAAGAGAATGGTCTCTGGCAGAATCCAGAATCCATCATGCTGTGGAGCTCTGAGTGATGTAGCTTGCATTGGTGGCCATTGTTCCTTCAAATAAGGAAGTCTGATTCGGTTGTTCATGTACACCACCACCCATCATTGAGATATTGCAGCACTTACGGTGGGGTGGAGTCTTAAACTCTGTCAAGAGGCTCTCTGTCTCTCTGGACATGGCTGGAGCATCAGGGCATACCCCTCGAGGTTCAGTAACCGGCAAACTCCCTGAATTCCATGTAACAACGCACAACTCATGCCAGTTGAATACTGGTTTATTGAACAGACTCCTTGCACAACACCTCAACTGCTCCTCTGCCAGCTCCCTTCATCAACATTCCAAGGTGCACTGCCGGTGGTTCCATTCTTCAACATTCTGAAGGAGAGCCCTGGAGCCTACCAACTCTTACATGGAAAATTGTATACATAGACATAAGTGGTTGTTGCCTATAAATTGATGGCATGTAAACATGGCTTGAGTATGTACATTACACAATTGTGAACTACAATACTATGAGTTTATGATATATATTATAACACTCCACTACAGTCAAACTCATCCATCCATCCATGCCTAGCGGATCATTAGTGGTGTCTCCAAACAGGTGGCATAAGGTCTTTTCGAAGAATTTGGAGAGTCTTGTTTGGATCTGTTTGCCTCAATCAAGAAATGTCGGCAGTTTCTTGGCTGGAGTTTCCAAGACTGCTGTAGCTCAGAGATCTTTAGTCTTGAGTGGAGCTCAGGCCTCGTGTAGGCCTTTCTGCCAGTATCCTTCCTGCCCAGCGTTTTCAAGATTATTAGGAAAGACCAGGGCCAAGTCATTCTTGTGGGTCTAGACTGGGCACGGAGTGTCTGATCTCCCATCCTGCTAATCATGAGCACGCGTCCTCCGATCAGGCTGCCTCTTTGGAGGATCATCCGTTGCAGCAATATGCCAGGTTCTCCACCTGAACCTGCTTTGTCATGCTTGGAGATTGAGCGGCAACAGTTGAGAGGTTTTGTCCTCCTGGCCTGAAATTTGTAATGTTCTGTCAGCCAAGCATCCTACCACCTTAACTGCATGCCCATGCCATTGAAGCAAGTTTGTAGCATGGTGTACAGAAATACAAGTTGACATTATTTCTGCACCCCGTTAACAGGTTTTTATTTGTTTATTCTTACGTTGGTCCAGTAGGGTTGTGCTTTGGGCTCCTTGAAAGGTTATCTTTCTGCCATCTCTGCATTTCTGCATTTGCCAGATCAGCCATGTTCAAGTCCCCTATTTTACATACGTTTTTCAATGGTCTGCAACACATGCTCCCACCTGGCCCTCTTATCATGCGACAGTTGCTCCTTATTTTAGTTCAGATTTTTGATGTGCACTCATTTTGTAGCCTTTCAGAACTGTCCTATCAGGCCCATTACTAAAAAAAATATATATATATATCCTTTCTCGTGGCAGTAACATCTGACTGGTGGGTCGGTGAGCTTCAGGCACTGCCCTCTCATCCTCCGTTCCTTACCATCGACCCAGAGAAGCTGGATCTTCAGACTGGCATCCTTCCTACCAAATGTGGTATCTTTCATGTAGGTCAGTCCATCACATTCCCTACCTATTACACTCGCCCCTCTAAAGGAGGACACATTCCAGCGGCAGTAGCCAAAAAGAGCTTTGTGTTCTACCTTGAGCTCTCGAGTTCATGGTGGGCAATCAACTCGTGTTGGGGGTGGGGGAGAGATACTTTGGTTCTGAAAAGAAAAGGTGTTGGAGAAACACACCATCTCACTCTGGTTAGTGCTCTACATCAAAATTGGTGCAAATTGGCCAAAAAGCATCCTGTGGAAGGTTTGCAAACTCATTTCATCAGAGCCAAGGCTTCTACCACTGTTAGGTCTTGGAGTTCTTGTCC
Source organism: Pleurodeles waltl (assembly GCF_031143425.1). Lineage (NCBI taxonomy): Eukaryota > Metazoa > Chordata > Amphibia > Caudata > Salamandridae > Pleurodeles > Pleurodeles waltl. Next base: position 1,005,899,048 of record NC_090450.1, on the reverse strand, counting down.
TGAATGTCAGGCAGCAGCATGGGCTTCTCTTCATACATTAAGAAACACTACTACCTGGACATTCAGAGACGCCGAGACGGACACTTTGCCTCATCTGTCCTGCAGGATTTCCTAGTTTAATCCCTGTTGCTGCCCCACCTGCGTGGAGGTATTGTTTGGGTATCTTTTCTAAATTTAGGAGTCTACAGCTAGAAATCTCAGATGAACAATTTAATTACTGTAGGTAACGCCTTAACTGGTAGAGACTCTTATCTAGATGTAGATTTCTTACTTACCCTGCTGGCCTACCAGCTCGACAAACAGATTCGGAGTGAAGGGCTGTTTCCTGCTCAAGTGCCCTAGTTTCATGCAGCAGTGTTCAGTTTTCTATGTAGCTCTGCACTTGTGGCATGGAAAGCTGCAAAATAAACTGATGTCAGTTCGCTGGGGTGGCACCTATGTAGGCTCATTACATCTGATACAGAGTTGAATATGCCACCTACAGGCGAGCAGGAGTACTGCTCAAAATATTTCATGATCCAGTCTGACGCTTGGGGATTATTCTAAGGTAAGGAACCTATGGCTAGATAGTCTCTACCAGATAAACCGTTATCAAAGGTTAATAAATTGTTCAATTTTTTGTCACATTGATGTGTTGTCAAAGACAGGTCAAATGTCCGCTTATGTTTTCCTAGAAATAGCTGCTTATGTTGGCCAGGAGATTGGTGTTTTCTTTCTCTGACTGCAAAGTTACAAGGATTTGTAAAGTGAACTGTCTGACAATCGTGCTGGGCACACATTTAATTAGCTTGTAAATGAGCCGTGGACATATTTTAAAGTATATTTCTGGAGATAGAAAAACATTTATTTGTACTTCTGAAGTCAAATCAAAACAAGAATTTTAATTGGATCAAAACACGTCCCAATATTTGAGGGGCAAATGATAAATATTTGCTGGAATTCAATTTCCACACATCTTTTCCACACCGTGCAGTTTTATCAGTTAAACTGCATGTCAGTGTGAAAGTTTGTGGCCATATCAGTGGAAAATGTCTGTAAATAATTGGGCACTACCACATTTTGCTTCAGTGATATATTACCTGTGAGTTTTAATATGCCCCTAACGTAATGGCAAGGCTATTAGTGAGCTAAAAGGCAAGTCACTGACCATGTGTACCATATATGTGGACTAGATTCTTAAAAATACATTGTTAGTTTAGGCAGTTAAATCAAGAGTTTTGTGTATAGCAGACATGCTGAACTTAAATATTTGTATGTGCTCTTATACGTATAAAGGAAAAGCGAACCCTGCAAAGTAAAATATTTACCTAGGATCTCGCAATTTGAGACAAGTTTATGGGTTAAGCACATTATAGTGAGGTCAAGTAGAATTTTCAACTCCCTTGACCTGCAGGTCTGGTAATCCTTTTGCAAAAAGACCCAAAGTTGAACCTCAGCCAATCAGGTGACCACACCCTCTAGAACACTCCCAACAGAGGCTCTTTCCCTCACGTCGTGTGAAGGGAGTCTCCATGAGCTCTGCTCAGTATACCTTTCTCACAGGAATTTTTCTCTCAGAAAATGTCACTTTTACCATCTCAATATGTCCCAGCAGACTAAGAAGGGTCTGTTTAGAGATTGTGGCAGCTGTGGGAAGAAGAGACTTCACGTTGATGACCCCCACAGTAGTGTGTCTACTGCCTGCATCCTGACCACAAGGTGAGAGACTGTAAAATCTGTTGCACCTTTAGTCAGAAAACCCTCAAGGACCATGAGGGTAGGCTTCTCTTGTGGATGCAGAGACATAAGACCATGGAAAACCCATCTTCAGATAAGTGAAACATCATCTTGTTCCCTAAAACAACCTGGAAGACTATCTGAGGAACCACCAAAGAAAGTGGTTAAAAAGACCAAGCATAAATCTATGGAGAAGCAGGGGTGGCAGGAGCCTGCTACTTCCGCATCAGAGACCCAGGCAAAACTCGTAAAAAATGTTCGTTCAGAACCTACGACGCCTGTGGGGAAAAAAGGCAACCACACAGTGCCTCTTGGTCCCTGCCGCCGACGAGGGCTCCGGTAAGGCCTTCCTCTGATGCTTCCAAAAAACGTCCGTCGACGACAATGATGTCGACGTTTACTACGGCGGTGTATGCCCAGACGTGGGTCCCGGGCTCACTGTGCCACTGGATTCAAGCTAGCCTGGCTGATGAGGGGTGAAACCCCGAAACCGGTCCCAGGATGCTTGTTTCCGGTCCAAGGAGAACCTGGCCTGGCAGTTAGGGCTGGACTGTTCCCATGAGGAACAGGGTCAAGACTGATTTGCATATGGCTGGGTTCAAACTGGGGTGGCATGGTGAGCAAAATAATGGATGGATTAAACCCAGATCTGTGACTGGGGGTGAATGTTTGATTGGTTCCGCATTCCGTCCATCCAGTTACGCTATCCCACAGCGTTTATATTTTGCTTTGCTTTTGCCGCCCTAAGTGCGCCGGGTATGCCCAGACGTGGGTCCCGGGCTCACTGTGCCACTGGATTCAAGCTAGCCTGGCTGATGAGGGGTGAAACCCCGAAACCGGTCCCAGGATGCTTGTTTCCGGTCCAGGGAGAACCTGGCCTGGCAGTTCGGGTGGGACTGTTCCCATGAGGAACAGGGTCAAGACTGATTTGCATATGGCTGGGTTCAAACTGGGGTGGCATGGTGAGCAAAATAATGGATGGATTAAACCCAGATCTATGACTGGGGGTGAATGTTTGATTGGTTCCGCATTCCGTCCATCCAGTTACGCTATCCCACAGCGTTTATATTTTGCTGTCCAATGATAATAACACCATCGCTGCTTTCATCGACGACTAGAACTGCTAAAATATTCAAGAAGGAATCGTCTATGAATACATCGACAGCGGAAGCAGCAATGGTCCACCCGTCGATGACGGCACTATCGTCAAAGAAGCACCTGTTGGCGAGGATGAAGAAAACTCCGTCGACGAGCACACCTGCGTCGTCTGAGAGGGATCAGTCTGCGAGGGACCCGTCGATGGCACCACTGTCGACGACTAACACTGAACTGTCTACTGCAGGGATGGAAATTTTGTCGACCTAATCGTCGACCATCATGCCCTCCTCTGGTAATTTCGGAGCACAGCATGATTCCACAAGATTCCTCCCTCTTTCCTTTATCACCACAGGAGAAAGAACATCACCAATCCTTCCAAGACACATGTCTCCAAGCAAAGTCTTACCATATCCCCCACAGCATCTCCTGGATGATGAGGATATTTATTCCCAGGATGACGGAATGTTCGGTGCAAACCAAGTAGAAAACAGGGCCCCCAAATCAATTTAGAGAGAGATCAAGGGTAATCTACCAGAGATATAGGAACATCCCTCTCTTACATGGTATCATACACAAAACCCAATGAACTTAAATAATAGTAGTATCAAACATTAGTAATATTTATTTATAATAGACATTATAATATAATACTTTTTATCGAAAAAATGCCAATTTCTATATACACACACCCCCTCTGAATAAAAAACTTACACCAACATAAACTATAAACCCAAAGGAGAACACACCATGCACAGACCACATGAACTGCACAAATGGACACAGACAACGTCAAAAAAGTCTCAAGACAGACGAATCCAAGAAACAGATAAACCCCTCCACAACAATACATCATTTATCACAAACCTAGATATTTACAAATGGTAGCAAAATAAACACACAGCAAAAATATATATTTGGATTTATAACAATATCACTACAGTTTTTGGTAACTCATAAGTGAGAGAGCAAGCTGTTCACTCTCTCAAATGTCACTATGTTCAAAGATAGTTCCTTTTATCAGGTATCCAATTGTAATACTCAAAAAAAGAAGTTGCCAAAAAGTCTTTCCATATTCTTCCTGGTCTAGAATTTTTTCATCCACTCTGGCATGTCAAGAGGTCGCCGACGTGCTTTTCGGTAGACATACACCGACAATGTATTGTATTAGATTGACTCCACCTTCCTTAGGGCGTTCAAACTTCCAAAACACATGGGGTCTCCTTCGGCAAAGTTAGTCTAATACAGATAAATATAGGTGTATGAATAACACCATCAAAAATAGTATAGAATAATAATTAAAATATTTTTCACACTCTCAGCCCATATAGTGCACCAAGTGTGAGGAGAAAAAAACCAAAAGACCTAAAACCAAACTATCACCACGTGAAATAACAGTGATAGAATAAAGAAATAAAACTCCTACAACGTACATGTCAACCACAGCTTCAATTCATGGCACAACCATTCCCCAATGGCTCAAATGGCTCCTTGCTACTCTGTCGTAGCTTTGATGACCCAACTACAAAGACATAACCGACATCTAATCAACTACCTACATCAAAATTTCAAAGCTGCACGAACTCCACCCTAAAACCAAACCAATATACTTACCGATGTTCAATAATGCCACTTGAATGCTACCAGAACAGCAATTAATGCCGGCTCACGATAAGACGCATTCCTCACGCTTGTCAGAATCTCAAAGCTGACATCTAGACACGGTCCGCTTCAATGGTAGTAAAAAGAGGAGGAGGACCGGAAACATACCGGATCCTTCTTAATTCGAGCGCGAAGGCCATCTTAAGATGGTCAAAATTAAACGCGATCTTCGCGTTAATGTTGTATTTAATGCTGTCGTCTAGACGCGGGAAGCTGTATTAATCAAAAGAAAAGAAGGACCAGGACCTTCTAGGTAGACAACGGCAGCCATCTTAAAATGGTAGAAAAAAGAGGGAAGTCAGTAGGTCATAGCGACAGTGCTAAAAACAAATACACAAACAAAAACAAAACCAATACCTATCGCAGAGAATAAATGACTAAAAAAATTCTAAACAGTGTCAAAAAGTAAATAACCAATAAAAGCAAAAACTCATAGGAAAAAAAGAAAGAACTGAAAAGCCAAACCCATAAAAACGACAAGCAACAATGAATAATAAGATATACAAGGTAAAACCAGTTAAACTATTTGCTATCTTATATGGCATTATACCATGGCATTTCCTCATTAGGTCCTCTCTTGTGTGTGTCAAGCAAAAAGATCCAGAAAACTTTTTTTTTCTTTAATAATTTTTCAGAATCCTGCACATTCTTGGTATTGATTCTTTCTAGAATCACCCATCTAATTTCATCCTCCCGGTGGTTCTCAAGCGCCCAATGCACCACAAGTGGTGCATTCGGTTTTCGGGTTCTAATCGATGATTTATGTTCCGAAAGGCGAATTCTGAGTTCTCTGGCAGTCTGTCCTACATAGCCTGAGCCACATGGGCATAAGATCAAATAGATCAAGTTCTTAGATCTGCAGTTGGTCATTTCAGTAAGTTGAATGTTCTTTCCATTGTGAGTAATCTCTTTAGTAACCAAAGCAGTCTCACGCATGGCAACTCCCACATTTGAAGTTGCCTTTAATCTTATCTGCTCCAAAAAGGGAACCTTGGACTTGAGAGGAGGGAGAGCCAACCGACGCTCTCACCAATATATTTAGTAAATTCCTGTTCCTTTTAAAGGCAAATAGAGGTATATCTAAACGTGTATCCTCAAGGCCAACGTTAAGACTATGCCACTCACTGTTGATAATTCTTCTCACTCTATCATTAAGAGATGAAGGGTGAACTACAAAAGCAAGCCTATCCATAATTTTACATTCTTTTGCTTGAAACAGAGAATCACGGTTATAGTATCTCACTCTCTTTAGTGCGTCCTTAATTACTTTTTTTGGATAACCCCTCTGAATCAATTTCTCCGAGAGCACATCCGCATGTTTCAGAAACTCTCTCGTTTCCTTACAATTTCTTCTCAGTCTCAGAAATTGTGAAAATGGAATAGCCTTTTTCTGGCTACTGGGATGAAAGCTGTCAAAGTTTAAAAGGGTGTTTCTTGCCGTCGGTTTCGTAAAAAAAAGTCATCGCCAGATGCCCATTGAAATGTTTCACATATACCTCTAGAAACTCCACCAATTCATTGTTGTACTTGATAGTGAATGTTAAATTACTATCACAAAGATTTAACCATGAAAAGAACTCGTTAAGTTCTTCCTCATTTCCTTTCCAAATGAAAAAGACATCATCAATATACCTACACCATAGGTGTACATTCTCGAAAAATGGTGCAATCTCATTATGAATATGAGTTTCTTCAAAGGCTCCAACATAGAAGTTGGCTACACTGGGGGCGCATGCCGCTCCCATACTTACACCTTTGATCTGTTGATAAGTCTTGCCATCGAACTCGAAGTTATTCAACATAATCATCTCTAAGCAGTCCATGATGAAACTATGGAGAGGGTCATCACCCGTCCTCCTAAGAGAACTCTCAACACAACTCAATGCCTCTTGCTGCGGGATATTAGTATAAAGTGACTCCATACACATTATTACTAACAATTCCTGTTTGGGATTAAATTGTAAACCTTAAAGCTTCACAATAAAATCTCCTGTATCTCGGATATATGATGGCAATTGAGAAACTAAAGGTTTCAGATAGGTGTCGACATTTCAATAATGGCTCTAGGGCAGAACGACACATAGATATGATAGATTGTAGAGGAGGATCGCTAACATCTTTATGCACCTTCGGTAAGCCATATATAATGGGGAATCTAGTATGTTCTTGTGTCAAAAACTCAAATTCTTTTTGACAAATCAAACCTGCCTCTAAGGCAGTGGTACTCATAGCTTTAATACGTTTCTCGATCCTTCTTTCCGGATTCCCTGATGTAGGTCTATAGAATTCAACACAATGAAGCATAGTAGAAATTTTTTCTTTGTATCCTACAGTGTCTGGCAAGGCGATCCCACTTCCCTTATCACACAGTTTTACCGTCACAATTCTGTTTTCCAATTTCTCTAATGCCGACATCTCATCTACATCTAAATTAGATTTAGGAATATGTTTCAACGTTCTATCAATCTTTTGCAGTACTGTTTTTTCAAAAATAGCCACCTCTGGTCCCAAGGCCTCTAGACTGGGGGTGTAAAAGATGACGGGGGTTTTAGCCCAGATCTATTAAGTGACATATCCAGCATATCGGTAGAGAGAAAATGTTTGTTTAGCCTAATATGTCTGAAAAAGGCCTGCAGATATCTCATAAGTTCTAATTTATTAACATTAGAATAAGGAACAAAGGAAAGGCCCCTAGTTAGCAGGCGTTCCGTGTTGCTGTCTAGAGAAACAGAACTAAGATTGAACACTGGGATACTATTTAGTCCCTCCAGTATTGATTGCGTCTGGTTTGAAGGAGAAATGGAGATTGATCTGAATTTGCCGATCATTTGCCTCGGCTCTGCCAAAACCTGATTCTGAAATTCTGTCTGCGGTTGCCTAAAAAACGAGTCCCTGATTGGAACTGATCACCTTGACCCTGTCTATTGCCAAATGAATCAAATCTGAGAGCTACCTTCACCTTCGGATTCCGAAGTATCCGAAAAAGTGACCACTTTCTTGGAGGTCCAGTTTGTGTGTCTACCTCATATCCCAATGGTTGCTTATAATATTGATCCGCTAAGTAGGGGTATGTCTTTTCCAGATTGAAATATCTAATATCTTTCTTTAATTTATCAGTTTTCCTCTTGATTAGATATTGATTAAATGACTCAACTTCTTTTTTTTTTACTATTACAATTGGCTACCTGATAAAAGGAACTATATCTTTGAACATCGTGACATTTGAGAGAGTGAACAGCTTGCTCTCTCACTTATGAGTTACCAAAACTGTAGTGAGATTGTTATAAGTCCATATATATTTTTTCTGTGTGTTTATTTTGATACCATTTGTAAATATCTAGGTTTGTGATAAATGATGTCTTGTTGTGGAAGGGTTTATCTGTTTCTTGGATTCGTCTGTCTTGTCTTGAGACTTTTTTGATGTTGTCTGTGTCCATTTGTGCAGTTCATGTTGTCTCTGTGCATGGTGTGTTCTCATTTGGTTTTATAGTTTATGTTGGTGTAAGTTTTTTATTTAGAGGGGGTGTGTGTATGTAGAAATTGACATTTTTTCGATAAAAAGTATATTATTCTGTCTGTTATAAATAAATATTACTAATGTTTGATACTACTATTAAAGTTCATTGGGTTTTGTGTATGATACCATGTAAGAGAGGGATGTTCCTATACCTCTGGAATGTTTGGTGCAGCCAGTAGTCCATCTCAGCTGCATGTAAAATGCCAGGACTTGGATAAGGAGGAGGAAGGGCAGAAGCAGCTCTATTATTCCTCAACTATATATCAACCGGACTCTTCATACCCAACGAGGTAACAGGAATCTTCCTTCCCCATGCCTAGGTCTCTGGTGACAGATGTACAGGGTATGCTAAAAGACTACTATAGGCGGTTTCCACCGTCCACGCCGGTAACTCCATCTAGACCTTACAGCCAGTGAACACCTATGCAAACCCCTCTTACCAGTCTCCCAGGAACACCTCACAGAAGCGTCCCATTGGTTCCACAGCCACAAGATGACCACATCTCGACAGATGACGAGAGGGAAGAAGGAGAGATTTCGGAGGCGGCTCCTAGTGAGTGGGATGACTACCTCATTCCCACACCGTCCCCGCTGCCGGCAGGACCAGTTGATTCACCCCCTGAGGACATCAGGGGTTTTCACAATTTAATGGAAAGGGCGGCCAAGAGATTCGACTTGCCTATCATTTCCCAGGAAACAAATTGTTTCTTATATGATTTCAAAGAACCATCAAGGAGATCAATAAGAGCGATCCCAATGGTGGATTTCCTATGGCAGGAGGGCTTGAAGGCAATGAAAAATCCAGCCACAGTGCCTTCCCAGATGCCAAAGCTGGAAAAGAAATACATGGCCCCTGACAACACTCCAGCCTGTTTAATATCACAACTAAAGCCGGATTCCGTAATATTCCAGGCTGCACAGCGTTGGTCAAAAAACCCTTCGGCACCTATCGCAGCACCCCCAGACAAGGATGGGAGGAGGTTGGATAACATTGGTAAGAAGTTCTGCTCGGTGACGGAAATCACAGTAAAGGCGGCCAACTCCTTGGCCCTATTAGGGAGGTACGATCGCCAGATGTGGGCGGACATGTCAGCTTACGTAGATCTCCTACCTGAGGATGTCAAAGTGGAAGCAAAGAAGGTGCTGCAGGAGGGTGAGCGGACCACAGCGGAAATCATTGACTGCACAATAGACATTTCCTTGCCAGGATTCCGACCGTTCGCAGGAGCAGCGGTCTTGCGTAGGCAGGGGTGGCTCAAGTCTACATCCTTCCGTCCGGAGGTCCAGAGCCGCATTCTGGATATGGTGTAAGATGGAGAAAGTCTATTTGGGAAGCATGTTGACGACATGCTACAGTCCATCAAAACAGATACTGACACAGTGAGATCGCTTGGTGCCTTGCAGTACCGCAAGCAGCCCTTTCATGGGGCAAGGGGTAGAGGAAATTACTCCTTTCGAGGGGGTTTTCAACAGTACAGACCCCAGTATCAGTCCTCTACAGCAGGACCCAGACAGCAATACAGCCAACATCAGCAGCATTACCGATTGCCACCTACCGCTGCATATAGGCACCCAGCGAAGGGAAGACCGGCGCCACGAGGAAGAGAAAACCGACAGAAAACAATGACCAGCTAGCCATACCAGCTTCCTACGCTACTAGGGGCTCGAAGATCGGGGGTTGCATCACTTCTCACTTCCTTCGTTGGAAAGCCGTAACATCAGACAGGTGGGTGTTGGATGTAGTGGCCAGAGGACATACTCTGGAGTTCATACAGAAACCACCGGACGCCCCTCTGTCGGGCCCTCCACCTCCACGATTAGCCCAACTCCTCAAGGAAGTACAGGTAATGCCACGCAAGGGTGCAATAGAGCTGGTCCCTGCTCCTCACAGGAGCAAGGGGTTCTAGTCGCGCTTCTTTCTGGTAAAGAAACCTTCAGGAGACTGGCGCCCCATTCTGGACATTAAGGTCACTAAACAAGTTTCTGAAGTAACAATTGTTCAGGATGGTAACACTGCAGGACATCTTGCGCCTCCTGAGTACCGGAGATCAATGGCATCCTTAGACCTCCAGGATGCATATTTTCATGTTCCGATACACCGCAACCATCAAATTCCTCAGGTTCAAGATGGCTGGTCTGCATCTACAGTTTCGGGTCCTTTCTTTCGGGTTGAAATCAACCCCCAGAATTTTTACGAAAATGCTGGCTCCAGTGGCAGCTCATCTCCGTCAGTCGGGCATGCAGGTGTTTCCCTATCTCGACGACTGGCTCATCAAAGCACCCTCAAAAGGCCAAGTGGTGCGTCACATCTCTCTCTGGCTCCAGTTGTTCGACGATCTGGGGCTTACCGTCAATTACCAGAAGTCGCATCTTCACCCCCACACAGATATTGAACTTCTTAGGAGCAGTACTAGACACTGTCCAAAGCAAGGTGTACCCGTCGCAGGAAAGGAAATTAAAGCTCAACAGGTTGACCTGAACCTCTCCGCAAAAAGTGCGTTTCAGTTCGTACTTAAAAGTCCTTGCTGGGAATGATCTCGTCATGCATTCCGCTGGTTCCAGACTGCAGACTGTATATGCGGCCCCTGCAAGAGCAAATGGATGTCCAATGGTGCCAGGTTCAGGGCTCTTTCGAGGACAAAATTCTCGTCACATTGGATATGCGAACAGCCATGGCTTGGTGGGTGGCACCGGCAAATTTGTCCAGCGGTCTCACGTTTCTTCATCAGGTACCTCGCTATATCGTGACGACGGATGCCTCCCTCGAAGGTTGGGGTGCCCACCTTCAGGAACTTCAGATCAGCTAATCCTGGACTCCAAAGGACAGTCAACTCCACATCAATCAGCTGGAGCTCAAAGCAATAGATTTTGCTGTAAAGGCCTTCTTACCAAGGCTTCAGGGCTCAAATGTCTTAATCAGGACGGACCATACCACAAGCATGTTTTATCTAAACAAGCAGGGCAGCACAAGGTACAGCTCTCACAACAGGCTCAGAACGTCTGCAAATGGGCCATAGTGCACAACATTTCTCTGAAGGCGGAGCACGTTCAAGGACACACGAACGTGCTGGCAGATACCCTGAGCAGGACAATTATCCCCTACCAGGAGTGGGAACTAGACAAGGAGATTCTGGCCCAACTATTCCAGTTATGGGGCAGACCAAACATCGATCTGTTTGCCACGCTCGAGAACAAGAAATGCCCTTACTACGCAATCTGGCTTCCCCAAAGTGGATCTTGGGGGAATGCGTTTTCGATGAGATGGTCCGGCGTTTATGCCTACGCCTTTCCTCCGATCCCACTGATACCGAGAGTCATCAGCAAGATGAAGGCTGAGGGGTTGTCGCCTCCTATTAATAGCACCGAGGTGGCCCAGACAGGTGTGGTTCACGGAGCTCCTCATGCTCTCGGAACAGCCACATGTGCTACTCAAACGAAAGCCATCCCTGTTGACAATGCACTGGGGCCAAGTCAGACATCCGGATCTGTGATCTCTCCACTTATCTGCCTGGCTCCTGAGTTCCATGAATACTCCACTGTAAACATCTTTTCGGAATGTAGAGAGATTCTAGCAAGAGCTAGAGCGGATACTACCAAAAGGACCTACAGGTTGAAATGGAAACATTTTTGTCTGTGGTGCGTAGCTGAAGGGATCCATCCAATCTTCTCTCTTCCAGAACAGGTACTACTGTACTTGATACACCTAGCAAAGTCTGGACTCTCATATTCTTCCATCCGCGTGCATGTGGCTGCAATTTTAAGATACCGCAGGTCTCAGAATACGGTTTTGTTATATTCCACCAGAATTGTGAAGCAGTTCCTGAAAGGCCTGTTTCGTGCTTTTACGCCGGTGCGGAAGCCTCCACTGTTGTGGTCCCTAAACGTGGTCCTGGGGCAGCTCATGAAACCTCCCTTTGAGCCCATCCATAGAGCGGAGTTAAAGATCATTTCATGGAAAACGGCGTTGTTGCTGGCTCTTACTTCCGCTAAGAGATTGAGTGACATACAGGCATTCACCATCAAGGAGCCTTTTCTTCAGTTCACCACTACTAGCGTAATTCTGAGAACGAATCCTAAGTACATTCCGAAGGTGTCCTCAACTTTCCATTTGAATGAACCAGTTATCTTGAAAACCTTTTTTCCTAATCCGCAGACAGTGGGAGAAAAGCCATTGCATTCCCTGGATGTTAAATGGTGTCTGAAGTTTTATCTACAAAAGACTAAGAGCATACGCAAGTTAGACCAGTGGTTTGTGGCCTTTGGAGACGCAAGGAAGGGCCTTCCAGTATCCAAACAGACTGTAGCCAGGTGGATTGGCCTGGCGATCCAGTTCTGTCATATTCAGGCTTGCAAGCCTATCCACAGAAGGGTCAGAGCCCACACGACAAGGGCTATAGCCACATCGGCTGCCCTCTTCACAGGAGTACCCCTGCAGCAGATCTGTAGAGCGGCCACATGGTCCAGCCAGCATTAGTTCACCAAACACTACTGTCTCGAGGAGACGCATAACATGGACACAGCGGTGGGACAAGAAGTCTTGAGGCATTTGTTTTATTAAGGTGAGCCTCTTGAATCATCCCACCTCCACAAACAGGGTAGGTGAACAACGGTTTCTTATTCTAATCGAGGTTCAATTTTTCTATTTCTAATGCTAATGGTAGTGCTTGATTATCGTAGCATGCTACATATTTGTTGTAATGCAGAGATCTATGCTAATTAGGACTGATTGTTACTTTCAGAAAAACATTGTTCCATTGCCATTGAACACTAACTGGAGGTACTGTTACTCTCATTTCTATTGTCATTCTGATATGTGTTTGTATTGTAAAGGTACAGCTACATGTCTACTTAATCAATATTACTGCTCGCTACTCTAATTCAAGCATGTGAATCTATGAAAGATCCAATACTGGAGAAGAAAATTAGTTACTTACCTGTAACTGTGATTCTCCAGTATTGGTATCTTTCATAGATTCACATGCGACCCACCCTCCTCCTCGCAGAGGCTCCCCTTCCACATAATCTCTTAACTTCACACTCGTACTAGAAAATCTGAGGGAAAGAGCCTCTGTTGGGAGTTTTCTAGAGGGTGTGGACGCCTGATTGGCTCAGGTTCAACTTTGGGTCTTTTTGCAAAACGACATGGATAGACTATAAAAGAACCTAAGGGGGCCCTTGGGGCCTAGTGTATATAGTGTGCTGCTATGTCTATTTGTGGTTACCGTGAGGCTCCCACCTCGACGACGGGGATGATTCAAGCATGTGAATCTATGAAAGGTACCAATACTGGAGAACCACAGTTACGGTAAGTAACTAATTTTCTTTTTTACTATGCATTTGTACCTAAAATTATCCATAATAGAAATATCTTTAATATTTGGAGACCAGGCCTAGTGTGACTGTGCAACTTCTAGAATCCTTACCTGAAGAGACCTTTGTCCTTTTATCCTTTCAGGTATACTGATTGCTAATAGTTTCTGCTTTGTTTTCCTTTTACTAACAGGAATTTGAGAATCTGTTTGCTTCAAGTTAAACCACAGTTCAATAGAGCACATCCACAAATTACATACAATTCATTGTTCCTTCTGCACATCAGCAACACAATCTGGAGTGACAAATAACTAGCAAATACGTCTAACTTTCAAAAATAAGATTAAGGGTTTCTTTATTGGACTACATGCTTCATGCCTCCAGATGGTGCAGCAAGACGACATACCTTTTGGACGAACTCTGCAAATGTAGATGGTATTTCGATTCAGGACATGACAACGCACCCTGTGACACTTTCTGCCATGCAGCTGGAAGGCCATTGCCAACTGGAAGGCTAGTTTGTAATGGCACTGAAGCAAAATCCCTCTCCCGCAAGTATGTCCCCTTTCAGGGACCCTTTTGCTTCAAGATCTCACAACAATCAGTCCTCAAGGGAAGGTTTCCTGTCCCAATACTGTTGTGAGTATAGATGCCCTTCCCAGCTGCTGGGGCTTGTGTGGTTTTACAAACATTGTTTGGAACTTAAGAGCCCTGGAGTTTTTCCGAGGGTTATGTAGACCGTATAAGGGCTATATATGAGAATCCCTGTTCTAGTATGTGTGGCTGTAGAAACCTGTGTTTTGCATAGTCTAGCCATCTTATGTTGGGTGTAGACGTTTGCTAAATATTTTTCTTTGGGGAAATCATACAAGTCATAAGATAAACTGTTAGTATGCCTTTGTTCCAGTGTGCGCTTGGGCACCAACTCCATCTTGGATTTTGTTTTTCCCCCTTGCCATTTGGTTTGTCATGTTCTTTGCACTTTTCACCTGAGTTTCGATGCAGACTTTTAAGAATAACATTCTGATGGATACAACTACCTGTGGATTCCTCACCTAATGAATACTCCCATGGCGCCAGCATTCGACGGAAATCTTCTTACTAGTCTCTGCACGTCGACGAGGACGTCACTCTAGCCCACGCGACGCCGTCTGACGTCATACAGGCAATAAGAGGTCCTCGACGACGTGCCGACGTCAGTTCCCTTTTTTCCGTGCATTCGAAACGGTTATCTTCGAGGGAGCAACTGTTACTTTTGTGGTTAGTGTATTTTTGCTGCGTAGTCTTTTGCTGTGGTAATAATGTCGCAGAGAAAGTCTGGATTCAAGCCTTGTCGTGAGTGTGGAGGCAAGATGTCGGTGACCGATCCTCATTCCGATTGCCTTTGGTGTTTGAGCTCCGACCACGACGTCTCGACTTGTGATTCATGCCAGCACATGAATCCAAAGGCCCTCGAGGAACGTGAGGCGAAGCTGTTTATGGTGAAATCGAAGGAGAAGCATCACAAGAAGTCTTCTTCTCCAAGACATCGGCGTCATCGAGACTCCCGGCGCCGTAGAGAATCTCGGTGTCATTCGAAGGAGACTCGTTCCAGGTCTTCGGATCGGCGCCGAAGGACATGGGAGATCAGTCCCACGGTTACGCCGCATCCTTCGACGCCGTTGCCCTCTCCGGCGTCTCCAACTTCACCTGGACAGGCGTCGGTGATTGAGGTATTGGAGCCTCAGGTGTTTTCTCCGGCGTTGCAGACGTCGAGGCCGGCGTCGGGGTCGCCTCCGAGACAGGCACCCCAGTATCCGGCTTTTCCCACCCCTGGAGCCGATAGTTCCGCATTCTTGAATGCGATGTATGCCATCTTCCAACATATGGCTCCAGGGGGTGCTCCGGCTGGGCCTTTGGCCTTTTCATTGGGTGATCCTGCGCCTCTTCGGCCGGCACCCTTTATGCCCTTTCTCCCTTTTGGGAACGTGTGCTCGGTGCCAGTGTCGGCGCCGGTGGCCGCTCCGGTGGCTTCAGAGGGATTGGCCCCGGGGATTTCCATCCCGTCAACGTTGGGATTTCGGCCTGTGACTCTGGTGGGTCCATCTGCTTCGACTGCTCTTTCGTCGGCGCCGAAGTTACCTGTGGCGCCGGACCCGGCGTCGGTGGCTTCTGAAGATCGGCGCCGATCTTCGACTTCGGCGGAGGCATTGTCGACTCCGCGTATTGAACAACGGCTTCATTCGAGGAGACGTGCTCTCCGTGTATTAGAGGAGCAGGAGTACCAACGAGCCCTGGAGGAAGGAGAGCTAGAGGACTCGGGTGATGGGCTGCGTGGTCTGGAGTCGGCCAGTGGGCTGGACACTTCCCCTGAGTGGGATCTTTCGTCCCCGGGAGAATACACTGAGGAGGCTGCTTCCTTTCATGCAGTGGTACGGAAGGCAGCTAGTTTTTTGGACCTGCCTTTGCCGGTGGTGGAGGCTAAACAAAACCTTCTAACAGAGGTGCTACATCCGGCCTCCGCCGCGGCGGAGCCTCTTTTGCCATTTAATGACGCTCTGCTGGATCCGGTGTTAGAGGTGTGGAAGAGGCCGGCATCTTCCCCAGCAGTTCACAGAGCCGTGGCCAGGAGGTATCGGGCGGCTCCGACTGACCCTGGTTTTCTGTCTAGGCACCCTACGCCGGAGAGCTTGGTGGTGCAGGCCTCCTGTTCATCCAAGTCAGCGCCTGGTTCTTTCCCGATGGTGCCTGGGGACAGAGATTCAAAGAAACTAGAGGCGCAGTCCAAGAAGATTTTTTCGTCCTGCAGTCTGGCGTTGAAGGCCACCAACGCAACCTGTATCCTGGGGAGGTATATTCATGCTCTGATGGATGACATTTCCTCATTTACAGAGCTTCCCCAGGGTCTTTTGGATGTTGTTTCAAATGCCCAGGCTGCTGCGACCCAGATTATCCAAACGGGACTGGATACGACCGACTCGGTAGCCAGAGCAATGGGCACAACTGATACGGCAAGGAGGCAGGCCTGGCTCCGTAACTCGGGCTTTTCTGCAGATCTACAGTCCACATTGTTGGATCTCCCGTTTGATGGGGACAAACTGTTTGGAGCCAAGGCTGATTCGGCCTTGGAATGTTTTAAGGAGAGCAGGGCCACGGCTAAGTCGTTAGGGCTCCAAGCTCCTTCTTCCACGGCCTCTTCCAGATTTTTCAGGAGGTTTCGTGGATTTGGGCGTGGCTCTTCCTCCTCTTCCTTTCGGGGAAGATATGAGCAACCTGCCTCTTCCCATCCCTATAGATCTTTTAGGGGGAGAGGTAGGGTCCGCACCAGAGGAGCCTCTCAGCAGCACTCTGCCTCTTCCTCATCCTCTGGCGGGGTGCAGCAGGGGAAGCAGCCTTAGGCTTCCACCATTTCCCACTCACTCCTCTCCTGTAGGGGGAAGATTACAGCATTTTCTCACCAAATGGAAGACTGTTACAACGGACACTTGGGTTCTCAGTATTGTGGGAAAAGGCTACACCCTTCCCTTTGGGGAGTTCCCGCCCCTCATCCCGCCCCGCCCTTCTTATTGTTCAGAAGAACACCTCCTGTTGCTAGAACAGGAGGTACAAGCCCTCCTTTCAAAGGGCGCAGTGGAGTTGGTCCCAGAGCAGGAAAGGGGTTGAGGATGTTACTCAAGGTATTTCCTGATTCCCAAGAAGGATGGTCGTTTGAGACCAATCCTGGACCTGAGGATCTTGAATTGGTTCCTCAAGCAGGAAAAGTTCAAGATGCTGACCCTAGCACAGGTGCTTTTGGCGTTGAACAAGGAAGACTGGATGGTGTCTGTCGACTTGCAGGATGCTTACTTTCATATCCCGATACTCAAGTCACACAGGAAGTATCTCCGGTTTGTGGTGGGATCGCAGCACTATCAGTTTGCGGTCCTTCCGTTTGGTCTTACTTCAGCACCTCGAGTCTTCACGAAGGTGATGTCGGTGGTTGCGGCAGAACTCAGAAGGAAGGGGATAGCAGTATTCCCTTACTTGGACGACTGGTTGATCAAAGCCAAGTCCCCGGAGCTTGTGTCGCATCATCTGCAGTCAACAACCCAGTTGTTGTTCGACCTGGGTTTTTCGGTGAACGAGCCCAAATCTCACCTAGAGCCCTCTCAGCGCCTCCTGTTCATAGGGGCAGTACTGGATACAACATTGGGTCGGGCCTTTCCTCCGCCTCAGCGGATTCAAGATATTCAGGATTTGGTTCCAATGTTTCGAAATGGAGCGGTAGTTCCAGTCCTCAAGGTCCTTCGTCTGCTCGGTCTGTTTGCCTCCTGCATTCTGTTGGTCACGCATGCTCGCTGGCACATGAGGGCTCTTCAGTGGTGCCTCCGAAGGCAGTGGTCTCAACACAAAGGGGATCTAGAGGGTACTGTCAAGATCTCCAGAGATGCTGCTGTGGATTTGAAGTGGTGGATTGCAAGCAACAATCTTTCACAAGGAAAGCCGTTCCAGCAGTCGCCACCAGTGGCCACAGTCATAACGGATGCTTCCACTCTAGGGTGGGGAGCTCATCTGGGGGATCTGGAGATCAAAGGTCTTTGGTCTCCAGAGGAACAGATGTTTCACATCAATCTGTTAGAGTTACGGGCTGTACGTCTGGCTCTCAAGGCCTTCCTCCCTTCCCTTCGTGGTCAGTCGGTACAGGTCCTAACGGACAATACTACCACGATGTGGTACATAAACAAGCAGGGAGGAGTGGGGTCGTACCTTCTCTGCAGAGAAGCTCTTCGACTATGCTCCTGGGCAAAGGACCATCAGATTTGCTTGATAGCAAACCATCTGGCCGGAGTCTTGAACGTGCGTGCGGACAGTCTCAGTCGCCAATTCTCGGCAGACCACGAGTGGCGTCTCCATCCAGATAAAGTCCGTTTAATCTTCCAGAGGTAGGGGTTTCCTCGGGTAGATCTGTTTGCCACTCGAGAGAACGCGCATTGTCCGTTATTCTGCAGCCTCCAGTATCCGATGCAGGGAGCGTTGGGGGACGTGTTTCAAATAACCTGGTGCGGCCAGTTGCTTTACGCGTTTCCTCCCATACCCTTGATTCCTCGACTATTGAGGAAGATTCGCCAGGACCGGGCTCTAGTCATCCTAATAGCTCCGGATTGGCCAAGGAGGGTATGGTACTCCGACCTTCTCCAACTCTCAATGTGCCCTCCGCTCCGTCTCCCTTTCAGGGCAGACCTCCTCTCGCAGTCGCAGGGGCAGGTTCTACACCCCAACCTCCAGAGTCTGCACCTACATGCCTGGAGATTGAACGGGGCAACCTGAGTTCCTTCTCTCTCCCGCCTGAGGTAGTGTATGTTATATTAGCGGCCAGGCGACACTCCACTAAATCTATCTACGCTAATAGATGGTCTAAATTTGTTGCGTGGTGTGGAGAGAGGCAGATTGATCCTTTGCATGCTCATCTATCGGACGTTTTGTCTTTTGCTCTGTCTCTAGCGCAGAAAGGTTGTGCAGTGGCTACCATTAAGGGTTATTTATCGGCCTAGTCAGCCTTCATATGTCTTCCAGACCAACCATCTTTATTTAAATCCCCTATTGTTATCAGATTCTTGAAAGGTCTTCTAAATAAATATCCTCCAAAGCCATTCGTTATGCCGCAATGGGATTTGTCCTTGGTCCTGCCTTTCCTTATGGGGTCCCCTTTTGAACCTATGCATTCTTGCCCCTTAAGGTATTTGGTTTTAAAAACAGTCTTCCTGATAGCTATAACATCAGCAAGGAGAGTGAGTGAGTTGCAGGCCTTATCAGTAAAACCCCCTTATACAACTTTTTATGGGGATAAGGTGGTGTTGAGGACCAAGGCTGCTTTCCTCCCGAAGGTTGTTTCACCTTTCCATTTGGCTCAGGCAATTACTTTGTCCACGTTCTATCCTCCGCCTCATCCTTCCAAAGAGGAAGAAAGACTGCACCGTCTGGACCCAAAGAGGGCGTTGAGCTTCTTTATTGATAGAACAAAGGATTTCAGGCTGGAGGATCAGCTGTTTATTGGATACGTGGGCAAGAGGAGAGGAAAGGCAGTCCACAAGAGAACACTATCCAGGTGGGTTGTTCTTTGCATTAAAATCTGTTACTCTTTGGCAAAGAAGGATCCTCCTGAGGGCATTAGAGTTTATTCCACCAGAGCTAAGTCGGCCACTTCGGCCTTGGCCAGAGGTGTTCCTGTGGTCGACATCTGCAAGGCCGCAACTTGGTCGTCCCTTCACACTTTTGCAAAACATTACTGTTTGGATTCTGAGGTTAGAAGGGACGGCCATTTTGCACGGTCAGTGCTGCAAGATTTCTTGGTTTGACCATTTAGGCACCCACCGCCGGGCGTGGTACTGCTTTGGGACTCTATTCATTAGGTGAGGAATCCACAGGTAGTTGTATCCATCAGAAGAACGAGTTACTTACCTTCGGTAATGACTTTTCTGGTGGATACATTAGCTACCTGTGGATTCCTCACGGTCCCACCCGCCTCCCCGTTGCCTTTCTGGTCTTACCAAGTAATCCTTGAGTACGCTCCTCTTGGTCTTTGAGGGTGCAATAGATGTTGTATATATTATATTTATATATATGTATATATCTTTGTGTATATACTTGATGTGTATATATATATATTTTAAAAAGAGAGTTATATATATATATATAAAAGATTTACAGTTATTCATGCAAGGTTGTGTATTTTTACAATGTAATGGGATGTTGCCTTGCTCTTTCATTGCATTGCCTGGTTGTTCTCATGCACGTAAAAAATGATTGGTACTGACGTCGGCACGTCGTCGAGGACCTCTTATTGCCTGTATGACGTCAGACGGCGTCGCGTGGGCTAGAGTGACGTCCTCTTCGACGTGCAGAGACTAGTAAGAAGATTTCCGTCGAATGCTGGCGCCATGGGAGTATTCATTAGGTGAGGAATCCACAGGTAGCTAATGTATCCACCAGAAAAGTCGTTACCGAAGGTAAGTAACTTGTTCATCTATGCTTTTACAACTGTCACTCTACTTAACTGGATACATTTGGGGATTATAGACTACCATTTGATGGGTGCTTTTCTGCACCATTCGGAGACTTGCTGTTCTCCCTCGACTGTCAGCATTGGTGAATGCAGACTGTAAGGGGCTGATGGAACAGACACCCTTCTATTGATGCCTCCCTGTGCAACAAAGGTACCCATGGTTAGATCACCATGAAATATGCAATCTTGACTTCTTCCCAAGCTACAGTGATGCCTTATGTAAGTTCTGGCTCATCGTATGCTCGAAGAAGACTTCATGGTACTGCAGAAACAGGCACTTTTCACACCGTTAAATGCCCCAACATCCTCTGAAACTCTGGATTTTTTTTTTTTTAAGAAGAATATTCCTTTGGTGATGAAGGCGATGCTAGAGATTCATCTGAAATACTGGCCACTGACTCCAGAGACTGTATCCTTGAATGCAAGTCAATGCGAGGAAGAGCAGGAAGTTGATATGATGCCCAAGACCACTGGTCTTTGAACTAAGTAGAATCCCATAGTTAGAAGTACTAGACCCTTCTGAGAACCATGTGACTCAACAAAGGCTGCATAAACTCGCTCCTAAGTAGAGTATTGGTTCCAAAGGAATCTGACATTGAGCCCTGATAAAGAACAGAAGAGTGCCTCCTCCACGTTTTCCACCACATTTCGGCTCCTGTACACACTGAGACAAGGCTTTGAAGTCCGCTATTCTTCTGCAGTAGGGCAGCAGGCCTCGCCAGCCATTGAGCCCTACTTCATCCAAGGGCGTCTACCATCCCTCGCTCACTGTCAAGGCTGAAGGCACCGCCAATGTCAGTACAAAGGATACCATCTGCGTAGAAACCTTCATCTACAGCACATCTGAGGAGCTAGGAGCACTAATGCTATGAAACTGTGGGAGGAACTCTTCACTAGGCAGGAACTTCTCTTGTCTTGGAAAACTTAGTAAAACCACCTCCACCGATGTCCTCAAACACTCCGTTGTAAGAGAAGTCTTGGGCACAAGTCTTCTTCCATATACCTACCTCCACCATCATCTCTGCCTTAAGCCTATGTTTACACTGCCCTGGACTCAGCCCCAGTGATGTCTTGATCTCCTCAACCGCACCTTGGAATTACTGGCTGAAGCCTTTCCTGAATTTCCAGCTCCGGGACAGATCAACAGTATTCTCTAATGCCATGTTCTTTGTTCACTAGAGCGTCACCCTTACTCAGCTTGTCTTTGGGCCTATTGGTGCAGTACAGCCCCCTGATAGAAGAGACCTGCAGATTCCTTTCCTTTGAATTCCCCCCCGTCATCAGACTGGATCTGGAAGATTTTTTCGTGAGAAGTATCTTGGTGTTTCAGTAGGTGGCTTTGTTCCATGCTGTAAGCGTTGTATGTGCCAGAAGTGACGTTGCAGTCACATATATAGGCATCATCTTGCGCGGACATCAATTCATGCCTTCCATGTCAGTTGGTGCTAATCTGGGGAGATCTACACCTCTGTTGATGTTTGACAATTGTTTTTAACGTTTTGTTGAATTCTTGTTTTGGTATATCGAGGATGCCTTTGAGGAAGGCAAGGTTCATGATGTATGGTGCTTGTTACCGCGCAATGATGGTTGCAGATCCCCATTTGGTCTGTTTATGGTTTCTCAAGCGTGACCGCCACACCAAGTTGTCTGCAAACTGCTGGGCTTTGAGGGATCGGTCCCTGAAGCTGCTAGCGGCCCGGCAGATACCATGTTGCACAACTCTTCGAAGGTCTTAGTCCCGATTGAGGGATTGCTCTGGGAACTCCAAGTCCTCTTTGTCCCATTCTAAGTCCTCAGGACTCTCTGGGAAGAGGCAGAAGAAACATTAGAAGTCGAAGCGTACTTTGATTTCTCATAGTCTGTCAGTTGACGCAACGAGTAAGGAATATCTGTGTTCCCAGCACGGTCTGCAGAGATGTTGCCTCCCTCGACCTTACTCTTCCCTGTGTTTCTGGGAGCCGGAGTGATTCCCGCTGAGGTGAAGACGCTTTACAAGGCTATGTGCCTTGTATTTGAGAGGGCCAACCCGTCCGGAGCACCGTTGGGCCTTGTGAGGTTGAAGGGGGCCCCATCAGGTTCTTCTTTGACAGCTTCGGTTTTGATGGGTCTCTGTGGATCCACTCCAGACTGGTGTTAGTTCTACTGTGACCTTACCAGACACTGGTCCCAGTGTTGATCCTTCCGACACCATCCCCTTTCTCTTTCCAGATGACTGAGTCGTAACAACTTCCATTGACGGAAAGTCCAGTGGCAACAGGTCTCATGGGTCCTAGGTTGCCACGTAAGTCTTATTCCGAAGGTTTAGGCATGGGAGAAGTATGGCCCCTTTGGAATACCTGTTGGAGGGATCAATTGACTGGTGTGAGGAATTAGGAGATGTCAGTGGACTGATACTTTTTCAGATACTGGCTTACCTTCTTCCCCTATCGTGGCTATGGAAGAGGGAGCATCTTATGCATTGGTGATGAAGAAGGCAGCAGATGTCCTTGACCTTTAACTTCCTTCAGTGGCAGTCAAGACTAACAACGGAAGTGCTTCAGCCCCCAAGCTTCCTCTTCTGAACCCCTACTCCCCTTTAACGAATCCTTTACGGATGTCCTACTGGGAACCTTGGTCTAAGCCTAGCACAGGGGTTCCAATGAACAGGACTATTGCCCGCCTCCTTTGCACTGCCTCAGGGGACCCATCTTTTCTCACCTAACACCCCACCCCGGAAAGCTTGGTGGTCCAGGCTTCAACGTCCCATGGCACGTTCCCGCCGCTCCCCTGGACATGCAGTCCAAAAGGTCAGATTCCTTATGGAAGAAAATATTTTCTTTCACCAGCCTGGTGATGAGGTCTGTGAACACTGCATACCTTTTGGGCCATTACTCCCACACACTGTGGGACACTGTTTGGGAAATGCTGTCGCAGGTCCTGGAGGAGGCCCGGGCCATTCTCTCCAAAGTGGTAAAGAGTGGAGAGACGCAGCCAAGTTGATCATAAGGTGTGGTTTGGATGTGATTGACCTGCTGGAAGAGCGTGCCGAATGGAGATGGAGACCAAGTCTTCGGAACTCACACCTGAAATTTTTGGAGAACACACACGAGGAAGTAGGACAGCGTGTAGCCATTTCCATTACAGATTTGGATCGAGATTCAGATGTCGACAGCCAATCCACCCCACCGGCGCAGTAGGTGAGTACACCAGCCTTGTCACATCAAACAGACAAAAAAAGACTCCTACATCAGTCTTCGGTCCTCCGCTCCCCTTGGACCCGAATAATACGTTTAGATGACGAATCCTCAGGTTCAGCACCGAGACAAAAGTGCATTCAGCATATACTAAACAGACTGCCACATCTGTTTTGAAACTGAGCTGAAAATCAGACTTTCCCACTTCGGAGCCAAAAAAATTAACAGCACTTTCGGAGCTGACATTTTCTGTCCGAGCCAAGTATTCCGTATCCAGACCTTCGGAATCTAAAGCTTCCAGTAGTAAACATTCTCCAGCTACTGAGGAGTCATCCGAGATACAACCTATTTTAGAGGTTATGGACTCTAAATAGTGAAAAATTCATATACACAAAGAAACAGGAAGGATCACAGCCTCTCCTCCTCCAACAATTAAAAGAAAACTGCCTTTTCAAGAGACTTTAGATGCTGGGCCTCCACCTTTCAAATTCCTTAAACGGAATGAGAAACAAGACGACACAACCTCAGCCTTCACCACCACATTGACCTTCCCTGCCTTCTACCCCACCACCACCTTCACCTACGCATTCAACACAGTTCTCGCCACAGGCCTTATCCACATCATCATATAGGGATGATTTAAAAGATCCTCAAGAAGAGGTAGACCAATGGAACCCAGATCCCATTCTCCTTCATGACCCAGATCCCATTCTCCCTCATGACCCAGATGTAGGAAAATGGCTCCTTGTTGTCCCCCCCCCTCCGCCCCCCACCCCCATCCCAAAAACACACTTTTTGCCTGATACTGATGCTGAGAAGTGTGCTGGGACTACCAGGGGCCCTTTGACCAGGGAAGGTCCCTAAGGGCTGCAGCATGTTATGCCATCATAAGGGACCCCTCACCTAACACGTGCACACTGCCATTGCAGATTGTGTGTGTTGGTGGGGAGAAAAAGGCGAAGTCGACATGGCATCCCCCTCAGGATGCCATGCACACAAAATACTGCCTGAGGGATAGGTAAGTCACCCCTCTAGCAGACCTTAAAGCCCTAAGGCAGGGTGCACTGTACCACAAGTGAGGGCATAGCTGCGTGAGTAATATGTCCCTACAGTGTCTAAGTCCATTCTTAGACATTGTAAGTACAGTGTGGCCATATTAAGTATATGGTCTGGGAGTTTGTCCAAACGAACTCCATAGCTCCATAATGGGTACACTGAATACTGGGAAGTTTGGTATCAAACTTCTCAGAATAATAAACCCACATTGATGCCAGTGGTGGGTTTATTACAAAATGCACACAGAGGGCATCTTAGAGATGCCCCCTGTATTTTTACCCAGTTCTTCAGTACAGGACTGACTGTTCTGGGCCAACCTGCCACTGAGGGACGAGCTTCTGACCTTCTGGGGTGAGAGCCTTTGTGCTCTCTGAGGCCAAAAACAAAGCCTGCACTGGGTGAAGGTGCTTCAGACCTCCCCCCTGCAGGAACTGTAACACCTAGCAGTGAGCCCAAAGGCTCAGGCTGCGTGTTACAATGCCCCAGGGCACTCCAGCTAGTGGAGATGCCCGCACCACCCCTCCCCGGACACAGCCCCCACTTTTGGCAGCAAGTCTGGGGAGATAAAAAGAAAAACAAAGTCACCCCCTCAGCCTGGTCCACCCCTAAGGTGACCAGAGCTGAAGTGACCCCCTTCCTTGAAAAATCCTCCATCTTATTTTGGAGGATTTAGCCCATTAGGGATAGGGATGTGCTCCCCTCCCCAAAGGGAAGGGAGCACAAGGAGGGTGTAGCCACCCTCAAGGGACAGGCCCTGTGACCCTAACACGCCGCTAAATGTTGTATTTAAAAGCTCCCTGAACCAAGAGATTTGGATTCCTGACGACCTGAAACAAGGACTGCTGACCTGAAGTCCCGCAGAGACGACGAAGACTACAACTGACTTGGCCCCAGCCCTACCGGCCTGTCTCCAGACTCAAAGAACCTGCAACAGCAACGCATCCAGCGGGACCAGCGACCTCTGCTGAATCAAAGGACTGCCCTGCAACCCAAAGGACCAAGAAAATCCTGACGACAGCGGCTCTGTCTAAACAATCAAGGAGCAATCAACTTTAAAGGGACTCCAGCCTCACTCCGGCAGCGTGAGTCCACAACACTCTGCACCCGACGCCCCGGCTTGTGCCCAGAAGAACCAACACTGCAGAGAGGACCCCTCAGGCGACTCCAACGACGTGGAAACCCTTAGGCAACATCCCGGCACCCCCACAGCGACGCCTGTAGAGAGAATCCAGAAGCTTCCCCCTGACAGCGACTGCCTGGTAACAAAGAACCTGACGCCTGGAAGGCACCCCCAGGCCAGAGAGAAAATAACTACTGGTGCAGGAGTGACCAGCAGGCGGCCCTCATCGTTGCCCAGTCGGTGGCTGGCCCGAGAAGCCCCCCTGTGCCCTGCCTGCATTGTCAGAGTGACCCCTGGGTCCCTCCATTGCTTTCAACGCAAAACCTGACCCCTACTTTGCACACTGCAACTGGCCGCCCCTGTGTCGATGAAGGTGTATTTTGTGTGCCTGTTTGTGACCCCTTCCCCGCTCCACAAACCCCCCCCGGTCTGCTCCCTGAGGACGCAGGTACTTACCTGCTAGCGGACTGGAACCGGAGCACCCCTGGTCTCCAAAGGTGCCTATGTTATTTGGGCCCTACTTTGACCTCTGCACCTGACCGGCCCTGTGTTGCTGGTGCTGGGTGTTTGGGGTTGACTTGAACCCCCAACAGTGGGCTGCCTATGCCCGGGAGACTGAACTTGAGTGCTTTACTTACCTGCTAAACTAACTTGTACTTACCTCCCCCAGGAACTGTTGATTTTTTTACAGTGTCCACTTTTAAAATAGCTTATTGCCATTTTTGCCAAAACTGTGTACATTACTGTTTTAATTCAAAGTTCCATATTTACCCATGCAAAGTACCTTAAACTTTAGGTATTCACTTGAATTCTGAACCTTGTGGTTCTAAAATAAATTAAAATAATATTTTTCTACGTAAAAAACTATTGGCCTGGAGTTAAGTCTTCGTGTGTGTGTTCTCATTTATTGCCTGTGTGTGTACAACAAATGCTTAACACTACCATCTGATAAGCCTACTGCTCGACCATACTACCACAAAATAGCGCATTAGTATTATCTAATTTTGCCACTATCAACCTCTAAGGGGAACCTTTGGACTCTGTGCACGCTATCTCTCACTTTGAGATAGTATATACAGAGCCTACTTCCTACACCAGATTTATACCCAGCGAGGCCATTTCCCCCTGAAGATCACTACTTATAATCAAGTTAGAGCCAGGGCAGCTGCATATCATGACGTACAGTTACATACAGATCCTATTGAGGATGATTTTTTGTTTAATACTTTAACATCTACTCACAGAGAGTACCAGTGTCTCCCTATGCTTCCAGGCATGCTTAGACATGCTGAAGACCTTCTTAAAGAGCCTGTAAGAATCATTACGCCCAGGGTTGATTTAAAAAAAAAAAAAAAAAAAAAAAAACCTGCACCCTCCTGTCCAGTTTTTATTATGCCACAATTACCACCTGATTCTATAGTGGCAAGTGAAGCAAGAAAACAAGCCAATAGCCAGTCTACAGGAGATGCTCCTCCTCCAGACAGAGTCAAACATTTGACGCAGAAGGTAAGAGTTGCTTCTCAAGGTGCCAACCACTGGAGGATTGCAAATTCACAAGCACTCCTAGCAAGGTATGATAGGGCTCATTGGGACCAGATGAAAGACTTGTTACAATATCTTCCACCGGAACATAAAAAAAAAAGGGTGGAACAAATAGTGGAAGGAGGACAGGCTATTTCTAGTAAGGGGAGTAAACACCAGCACAATCATTAGGAGACATGCATGAATAAGAGCTTCAGTATTTAAGCCAGAGATACAGCAAAAGGTATTAAACATGCCCTGTGATAAAGGAAATTTTTCTGATGGATACAACTACCTGTGGACTCCACCTTATGATTCCTCACCTTATGAATTCTCCCAATGCGCCAGCATTCAATGGACAATCTTCTTCCCAGCTCTCCACGTCAAGGACATCACAATTGCACGGCTCCGCAAGCGACTCCGTATGATGTCACTGTGACTATAAGAGGTCCTCACCGGCGTGCTGACGTCAGTTCCCTTTTTTCCGTGCCTTCTGTTTCGAAGTTGTTCCCTGTTGTCTCTAGTTACAATGTCTCCACATAGGAAGTCTGGGTTTAAACCTTGTTGGGAGTGCGGGGGTCGCATGTCAGTTATGGACCCTCACGATGATTGCCTTTGGTGCTTAAATTCGGAGTATGACGTCGGAGTGTGTCCCCTGCCAGAGCATGAATCCGAAGGCGCTGAAGGAGAGAGAATCCAAACTCTTTTTGGCTAAAGTGAAGAAAGGGCACAAGTCATCGTAGATCGTCTTCTCACACTTCTTTGAAGAAACATAAGAAGCGGTGCTGACACGACACTCAGCGTCGTTCGGCTTGAAGCCGGTCAAGGTCCAGGTCTCCAACTAGATGGCGACGTGGGAGGTGAGTCCACAGCCTCAAAGCCCTCAGGCTTCTCCGGCGCCATCGGTCTTTGAAGTGGTTGCGCCTCAAGAGAGTCCTCGCTTTTCGCCTGGGGTGCAGGAGTCTGATGTCCAGCCGGCACAAGTGCCGTATGAAGATCAGTGGTATCCTGCCTTGCCGGCTCCGGGAGTGGATCCGGCAGCATTTTTAAATGCCATGTTTAACATGTTTAGTGCTATGGCCCTTGCTGGTGCACCGGCTGGTCCCACAGGTCCTTTGGTATTTACGTTGGGCTCCCCGGCCCCTTATAAGGCAGCGCCGTTCATCCCCTCTTATCCCCTTGAGTGTGCTGGTTCGGCGCCGATGACTTTTCCTCAAAGGCCTACGGCGCCAATGACATCGCCTTATAGACCTGCAGCGCCAATGATGGTGTCTTATCAGTTGATGCCGATGACGGAGCCTCAGGTGTCCGCAGCACCGATGGGATCAGCTCCGGCACCGGATGGATCTGGTTTGGATCGTAGTGTCTCCTTCTGGTCCACGTTTAGTCTTGAAGCCGGTGTCATCGACATCGGCTAACTGTCGACGCCGAGGTTGGAGGCCAGGTTGAGGTTGTGCAGAAAAGCCCTGAGGCTTTTAGAGGAAAAGGAGTATCAAAGACAGCTTCTGGAAGAAGGAGAGATTGCTGAGCCCTTGGGGGAATATCTGGGCCTAGACTCAGCTAGTGGGCTAGACACTTCCCGGAGTGGGATCTTTCATCTCCAGGGGGAGTTTACAGAGGAAGTGGCCTCATTCCATTCTGTGGTCCGGAAGGCGGCACGTTTCTTGGATCTTCTGTTGCAGGCTGCTGAGGTTAAAACAAATATTTTGACCAAGGTTCTGCATCCTTCTTCGGCTTCAGCAGAACCCCTGCTTCTATTTAATGATGCTCTTACGGAGTCTATTTTAAAGGTATGGAGGAAGCCGGTGTCATCCTCAGCTGTGAACAGATCTGTGGCAAGACGGTATAAGGTGGGCCCGGGCGATCCGGGATTTTTGCCAAAGCATCTCACTCCAGAGGGTTTGGCAGTTGAGGCCTCAAGTTCAACACATTCTGCACTGG